>NC_041402.2:55897578-56230390 GCF_900747795.2 Erpetoichthys calabaricus
CTTCCCTTGGGACCAAAGGGACTCAGGGAGGGAAGAGAGCCAAGGGAGAGAGGTGGTTTGCAATGAAAAAACAGAAACGGAAGGACGGCACAGCACACGATGTACTAAAAAATCAGTTTGAAGCACAACTTTTGTTATTAAATGATCCGAGGTATCAAAGATACCTGGAGCAACGTGCAGCCAGTCCGCTCTATTAAGACATTGCCCCACCCATTCCCCAATATCTACCCAGTGTTTAGTGCTAGATTTGGCCAGAGAGACATGGGGGACTGAACCACTTAGATAAAAAATGTTTTGTGAGCATGTGAGATGAACAGAGGCAGCAGCGTGTGCTGATGAAATAAAAATACATGGAATGTGAAGGGTTTCGGGGCAGGTACCTGAAGAAAGGAAAGATTCTAGCCATGGGGTGTCCACCTCTGCAGGGAAATATTGGGCAGTACAATGGAGGGTGTCAGGGACCTGGAAGAAGGGAAATAAACAGGAGGGAACAGTGTGAAGGGCATCGAGGAGGATGTTATGCGAGGAAACAGTCAAAGTCCAAGCTGCAAATGAGGGTTTGGGGCGGGGGGCAAGTTGGCACAGTAACTTGGGAGAGGAGCAGAAAAAGCCCTGTGCCGTCATAGTAATGGATAGAGAAAATTTTGTCATGAGATCCCGTCCTAAGAGGTTAACTGGACAGAGCTGATTCAAAAGAAATCGGTGTGTCAATGTGGAACCACCGGAATGTAACTGAACTCGAAGAGGTTTTGACACCAGCAAAACATGCGGTTGTCCAGAAGCAGTGAGTACAGTCACGGTGTCGTTCGAGGCAGGGACCTCCGTTAGTGAAAGGGTGGAGCGCGTAGCTCCCGTGTCCACAAGAAAGATAATTTCAGTGCCATTTACTAACAGAGTCAATAATGGATCCGTTTCAGAGTTGTGAGTGAGCAAAGGCAACTGAAGAAAGTGGCTGGGGGTCCCTGCGAATTCCTAGGAATAAGGAATGTCTTCAGGTGCAGGCAATGGAGGAGGGGGACGGCGTCCATGCGGACAATCACGGCGGAAATGTCCAAGTTCACCACAACTGTAACAGGCATAATGTGCAGCATTTGAATCTGGAGGGGGAGGTGGCCAAGAAGGCGATCCACTTGAATTAGGTAGCATATATCCGCGACCTCGACCCCGTCCACGCCCTAGTCCCCGGAAAAATCCTCCTCGTCCCCGACCTCTGCCTGGGATGGCTCCACCTGTATAATAATTCATTTGTGCTGCAATCAGCTTAAGCTGTGTGTCTGACTCCTTCTGCTTTGTCTGCCGTTCGGCGTGCTCTGCATGTCGTTTCACTTCGTCGAAACTGGCACACTCCCAGCTAATACAAGAAGTGCGGACTTTATTCTGAATATCACTTCTCAGTCCTGAAACAAAAGGAGGAACTGAGGCTTTGATACGGTCGTCTGGATTGTCTAAACCAGAATGGTTCGTCATCAAATCCTGAACACGATGTGCCCATTCATCTACCGTTTCATCTTTCTTCTGTTTTGCAGTGGAGATAAGGGACCAGTCAGTGGCCTTTTTATATTTTTCCTCAATCAACGTTGTCACGCGCTCCCACTGAACAAGGAAAGCTTCGTCATTGTTTTGTCCTCGAGGCAATGCCTCATTCCATTGCCAGGGTACTCCGTTGTGCTGTCCCCGATTAACAGTGGCCCAAGTGGTGCCCAGTTTTCTTCGTAGCACCTGGGTCCACTCTGCGGCACTGGGTTTATACATATCATCTAGCCGCTGTAGCTGGTCCACGAATGTTAACCCACCAACAACTTTGGGATCAGGCAATTCAGAAACAACGTCTTTCAGCTCTTGAATATCCCAGTTACGTTGTATCAGTACAGTAGTGGGATTATTAGTTCCTGCAGGGATTGTAGGATCATGTCGTGGATTTGGAATCTCAATTAAAGGGCATGAAAATAGAGGGTAGGGGGTTTTAGAGGGTCTGAATGGGGAGTGGAAGGATGGTGAGTGGATAAGGGTTCGACTTCTGGTGCGTTGTGAAACAGAAGATCTGGGATCATGAAACTCAACCCCCGCGCCCATTGTGTTACCTTTGTCATCCCCTACATCAGTGTGTAAGGAAGGATCATAAATATATCCTTGATCAAAAAAGTCGAATCCCGAGGGATCGCTTTTTAATTCTAGAGCAGAGGGCGCTGGAGGAGGTGGGGGCTCCGGATGGCGTGTGGATGGTGCAGAAGCAAATACGGGAAATAACGGATCTTTTTTCTCGCTCTTTTTCCGCCTCTCATCCAGTTGTGGTCCTGAATCTGCTTGCACTTTCTGTAAAGCTATCAGTAATTCCTCTTTTTCTTTCCGTGTTTTAACTTCTGCAGCTAATAACTCATTTCGTTTCTGTATAGCCTCCAATGTGCGATCTTTAATTATTAGTTCCCATCTATCAAACATGTCCATTCGGTAGGGTCCTCCTTTGCAACAGCCCTGTGTATTTATGCACAATATCTTTCTAATTTCTTGTATTTCACATAGATTACACGTGCCTTCAATTGGCCATTTTCCACCGCTCTGTTTATTCCACCTCCTACATGCCTTTGTAAAATCCAACCCAGTTTTCTTTTCTATAAACTTTCTAGGGGACCCGCCCTTAAATCCCGCGGACGTGCTTGGAGCCTGGTGATTCTCCGAAAACAATCCTTCTAACATTAAGTTTTGAGGACCCTGGGGGACCTGTTTGACTGGCGTGCCATTACAATTTCCCATAGTAAGCGGCAGGCCTTCAATAGAGAGCAACCCAATCCCCGATTATTTCTCGTTCCACTTGTCGTCCCCGGAATCAACCAGTTGACAAGTGGAAATCAACCTCCCCTCTTCAAATTTCACACGTACTCTAACTGCCCCTTTCACCCCTATTCCTCTTAATATAGGAACGTGCCACTCGGTCCTTTCTACTCGAATTCTTAAGGGATGACTTACTAGCATTCACACTGTGCCGTCACTCTCTATGAATCCCTAAAACCCTTCTAGGTCGATACGGTATAATTCTCTATTCTTTTAGCATGCTTTTCATTTTTTATTCTCTTTTATTTCCCCCGTATACTTCTATTTCTTCCAGCACACCAGTCAAACCAACGGGAATCCCCCGAATCTACTCACCGCGACTCCTTCTGCCTGCCTGGAAAAATCCCGTCCAGTTGCTTTTCGTTTCGGTCAGGAGGAGGTCAGCGACTCCCCACGCAGGAAAGCGCCCAAGGTTGGCCAGTCCTAACTTTTACCGGAGCTGGTCCTCGATCCCGGAAATCGGTCCACTTGGACGAACCCGCCCAGGGAGTCGTCTGCCCGTCACCTGCCCCACGTTCGGGCGCCAAAACTGTGGACGAAAAAATGCACACTGAAAAGCAGACAGATAATATTTTCTCAATTCTCGTTTATTTATTTATTTGGAGTCGCAGTAAGTAGAGATTCAAAAGAGTATAACCTATAGCCGCAAAGCTCAATTGAACCCCGAGCAAAAGCCAGGAGGGGTTTTTTATACTTCAGCATCTCATGATTAATAAGACAGAAAAAACATCCTTATCATAACAGCAAAGTTAAACAATATGTCTGTTGAGCTAAGCATTATCTGTGTTTTGGAAGCTAAGCACAGGAGAGACGCCTTTGCATAAACTACATGTCCAGTTCTGCAGCCTTGTGACCTTGTCCCTGAAACATTCACTCTGAGCAAAGGAAAACAAGAAACAGCTTACATTTTATTCATAGTGGACACTATTTCTCCTGAACCCTGGAATAACATATTTTTTGTTAATTCATAAGCCAAAGCGTCTCTCACTGGCAAGTTACAAAATAGTTTTACAAACACAAAGAAACACATAGTGCTGAGGAGAACATTCTTCTTCTACAACTTCATGTCCGGTCCCTTGTCGATGTCCTCCGTCTGGCTTCCCACACTGACGTCACCTTCATCACCCCGCTCCTCCGTCACCCCCATTTCCTTCATGTTTGTACTTCTTCTGGTTCCAACCCAAAAAACTCCCTCTGGAAACTGTTTCAGTGTCTAAAGTGTACTTTGTATGTCTATAACTAGTACCTCAACACTACTGCTTGGCCTGAGCTGTACACACTACATGGGGATGGTTTCCCCAACCTTTAGTCATGCTCTCTTTGTCTTCTTCTACTTCACAAATTGGCGTAGTCGGCAGGATTGCTGTTCCAGTTATGAGTGAGGAACAGGACTTGAACACTGTCCTGGCATTCTCAGTTCCAGGCGATGAAGATCCAGCTGGCAGAGACCTGGACACAGCTGGTGAAGACGCAGATCCATCTCGAAGGAGCGGAAGCAGTAAAACCGCAGGCTGCATGGCCTCCCCCTCCCCCTTTAGTAAGTCTCTCCAAGGGGGATGATGTTGAGTCCTATCTGCTCATCTTCAAGCAGACAGCGACTCGGAACCACTGGCAAAGGTGGACTGGGCACACATACTTGCACTGTACCTGAATGGGGATGTGCAGAGGGCCTACTATGATCTCCCCGAGCAGATGGCCGTCGATTAAGATATCGTGAGGGGCGAGATTTTGAAATGCTACGGCATTACCTTCAGCCAGCAGGAGAGTGAATGGCATCATTGGAAGTTTGACCCCGACCGGCCCGCCAAGGCCCAGCCATTTGACATCTGGGGCAAACTGGGTCGCTTGCTAAGGCCGGATGTTAACAATGTGAGGCAGGTCGTAGAACAACTTGCCTATGAGGCCCTCGTCAATGCCATGTCTGGTTATTTAGCCCAGCAAGTCCGGAAGCAACCTTATAAAAACCTGAATGCCCTTATTGAGGTTATCGAGCGCCATCAGGCAGCTGCCAAGTTGGGGAGTTCAGAATGGTTAGCTCACGGAACCCGACAAGGACGTGTCACTGCCACAGAGCCCAATCGTCAACTCCCTGAGCCTCTGGTTAAACCTAGATAGAAAATACCCAGTCTCCCCCGCTGTTTCAAGTGTGGGGAGCTGGGGCACATGTTTACCATTTGCCCAGCCTATGCGGAGCCGATGGACTGTTCATGGGCCAAGGGAGAAAGGTATTTTGCGCTGTCTAATCCCCTGTCCTCACTGTATAAAGGAGTGGTGTTAGTGAATGGACAACGGGTGGTGGCAATGTTCGATTCTGGGAGTAACATGTCTGTTGTTGCTCATCAGATCACCCTACTGTGACAGTTTCAAAAAAACAAAACCCAGTTTGACATGTATACATGGCGAGACCAGGTATTATAAGTCAGCCAACTGTTTTATAACCGGGGACGGCATACCGAAAAAATTGTTAGTAGCAGTGTTGCCTGACCCTCCTTACCCGGTTATATTGGGAAGAGATTATATATTGGGTCAAAGATTAAAAGTATGGAAAATTCCACTCCCAAAACCAAGTTGGGCCGTGTAATGGATAAAACACCGGTTGACCAGGATGCCTCCACACCATGTTCCCAGGCCACTAATAATGATGTGGAGGCCCAGGAGGACAGGAATCTCGCGTCATCATCTGACCCGGAAAAGCCTCCCGGGGAGGTTGCTGAATGCAGAATCCCGCCCCTTGAGGTTGCCGATGATCCTTTACAAACTTTAGAGTCCCATTTTAGATCCACTCCTGCTCCTTTTAAAAGAGAACTTTGGAATTATGATTCCTTGAAGTTCACCAGAAATGCCATATTTCTTGTTGATGGGCAACCTTCCCACAATCTCATACCACAGGGACCCTACCTTGTTTTAAAAAACGATCTGTTATAACGAGTAGTGGAGCACGAGGGTGAGGTAAGGACATTGTTGTTAGTACCGCAGACCTTCCAGCAGGAGGTCTGCGAGCTGGCACATGCCCACCTCCTAGGTGTCCACTTAGGGACCAAAAAGACATTGGAGAGAATTAAACTCTGATTATTCTCGCCCAGAATAAATGAGGTGGTCTGACGCTTTTGCCAATCCTGCCCGGAATGTTAACTCCATCAGATACCACAGACGGACCGTGCTCCTCTTATTCCTCTTCCCCTAATTGACTCTGATTCGCTCGAAGGGAACGTCAATCTCATAGATCCCCTAGAACCCTAAGCAAAAGGCCATAAATACATACTGGTCATGGTGGATTACGCTGCTCAGTTTCCAGAGGCTGTTCCCCTGCACACAGCTAATTCAAATATCGCACGGGAACTGGTAGGACTCTTTTCTCGAGTAGGGAACCCCTTTAACATCAAACAGGTTCAGGGAGGTTGCCAAATTATTCCGCATTAAGCATCATAAAATGTCTGTTTACCATCCTCAGATGGACGGGTTGGTTGAACAATTCAATCAAACCCTCAAGCAGATGCTTCGCAAGGTAGTCAGTGAGGATGGGAGGAACTGGGACCAGTTACTTCCCCTCGTACTGTTTGCTTACAGGGATATCCCACAAGCCTCGACTGGGTTTGAGTTATTATATGGACGACATTCTGGACATTCTAAAAGAAGGTTGGGAAGGGAAGACTCTTCCCTCCATAAACATCTTAGAATATATCTCACAATTACACGATAGATTTGGTAAAATATAACCCATTGTAAAAGAGCACATGGAACATGCTCAATCAGCGCAGTCCCGGAACTATAATAGAAACAGCTCTCTGCGAGAGTTTCGCCCGGGGGATCGAGTCATTTTACTTGTGCCCACTTCCCACTCGAAATTGCTGGCCCATTGGGAAGGGCCTTACAAAATTAAGGAGAGAAATGGACTCGTAGACTATTTGGTCAAACAACCAAATCGTCGACCGACTGAGCGGGACTATCATGTTAACTTGTTGAAACCGTGGAAGGACAAGGAACCCGACCTTCTCTCCGCTCAACAATGCTCACTTTTCTCACAAAACAACTCACTTAATTACAGTCCCAATTTGACCGCCCAACAAAGAATGAATCAGTTATCCTGTCTAACCTGGGGGTAGTGAGTGAAATACCTGGGAGTTGTTGTCAGGGAAAGGCCCTACCGCCTCCCGGAAGCAAAACATACTGAAGTGAAGCTGGAGATTAAATGAATGCTGGACCTGGACGTGATTGTGGAAAGCCACAGTCCGTGGTCCAGTCTAATCGTACTCGTCTCCAACCCAATGGGACTTGGAGGTTCTGTAATGACTTCTGACGTCTCAGTCAGGTCTCCAAATTCGATGCTTACCTAATGCCCCGAGTTGATGAACTCCTCAAGAGGCTAGGGAATGCACAATACTTGACTACACTTCATATGACTAAAGGATACTGGTAAATTCCCTTAATGGAGTCCACAAAAGAAAAAACAGCCTTTAGTACCCCTAGTGGGCACTGGCAGTCCAAGGTACTTCCTTTTGGTTTACATGGGGCGCCAGCAACCTTCCATCTGCTAGATAGAGTGCTACGGCCCCACAATACCTACAGTGCTGTCTACTTGGATGACGTGGTCATCTTTTCCAGCATGTGGGAGGAACATGTACTGCAGGTTTACACCATCTTGCTGACATTAGATAGAGCCAGGCTGCATATTAACCCTAAGAAATGTTTCTTTGGGTTGGATGAAGCCAAATATTTAGGCTATCTGGTGGGAAGGGGAACAGTCAGACCACAGTGTTCAAAAGTTAATGTCATCTTAAGTTGGCCCAGTCTGATAACCAAGCAGCAGGTGCAGGCTTTTTTGGGGTTAGCGAGTTACTACTGCCGGTTTGTACCCCATTTCTCTGAAAGAGCTGCGTCCTTGAGTGACCTTACAAAGAAAAGGGCCCCTTTTAACATGGTATGGGATAAGAAAACAGAACTGGCATTTTGTGACTTGAAAATGGCCCTTACTTTGGCACCTATTTTGAGAACCCCTGACTTCTCCTTTTATTCCTTTACCTTTAATCATGTTCTCTTTGACTTCTTCTACTTCACAGCATTTTCAGTATATTAAAAATACTTTCATATCTATCTGGTTCATACCAAGAATTTCCCAGAACAGAAAAATTCAAAACTCTTCTAGCTGGACTGGGGCACCAGTCGATGTGGACTGTCATTTTTCAAAAACAATAAGGAAGGATAAGAAAAAAAAAGCAGTGTAAGAATAACCAATGCTGATGATGACACCTAAATGAGATAATCAGACGTACAGCAAAAGTGGGAGAGATATCTGAGAATGTACAGGTAAGTAGGTTGAAGTGGTATGATGTGATGAGGGGAGACAATGAATATGTGGGAAAAAGAGTGATGGAAATGGAAGTACAAAGGAAGAGAAAGTGAGGGAATCCAAAGTGGATGTGGATGAACAGAATAAAAGAAGATTTAAATCAAAAAGGTCTGACTGGAGAGGAGGTGCAGGACCAAGCTGTGTCGAGTAAGCTGAACAAACACATCGACCCCACACAGAAGAGAAAAAAGATAAAAGAGGAAAAAGAAGAAGTGCAGTGCTTAGCACTGCTCCTTTACAAGCACCACAAACTTGCTCCTCTGTCTGATCACTTGCAAGTTTTCTCTCTTCACATGGGCATTTCTCTCAGTACTCTGGTTTACCCACTCTCTACAATGTTTAAACATGGACATTAGGTTGATTGGTAGTTCTTAACTGTGCAGTATGAATTAGTGTGAGAGTGTATGAGTGTGCCAACACCAAGGGTGGAAATCTACATCCTAACAAATCCTGTTTGCTTAGAATCCAACCCCCATGTTCTCACATTGGATTTAACAGGTTTGAAAATGAATGGAAGAAATACAGTCATATGAAAAAGTTTAGGAACCCCTCTTAATTCTTTGAATTTTTGCTTATCATTGGCTGAGCTTTCAAAGTAGCAACTTCCTTTTAATATATGACATGCCTTATGGAAACAGTAGTATTTCAGCAATGACATTAAGTTTATTGGATTAACAGAAATAATGCAATATGCATCATAACACAATTAGACAGGTGCATAAATTTGGGCACCCCAACAGACATATTACATCAATACTTAGTTGAGCTTCCTTTTGCAAATATAACAGCCTCTAGACGGCTCCTATAGTCTTTGATGAGTGTCTGGATTATTTAATGGAGGTATTTTTGACCATTCTTCCATAAAAATCTCTCCAGTTCAGTTAAATTTGATGGCTGCCGAGCATGGACAGCCTGCTTCAAATCATCCCATAGATTTTCGATGATATTCAAGTCAGGGGACTGTGACAGCCATTCCGGAACATTGTACTTCTCCCTCTGTATGAGTGCCTTTGTAGATTTCAAACTGTGTTTTGGGTCATTGTCTTGTTGGAATATCCAACCCCTGCATAACTTCAACTTTGTGACTGATGCTTGAACATTATCCTGAAGAATTTGTTGATATTGGGTTGAATTCATCCGACCCTCGACTTTAACAAGGGCCCCAGTGCCTGAACAAGCCACACAGCCCCACAGCACGATGGAACCTCCACAAAATTTTACAGTATTTAGCAGGTGTTTTTCTTGGAATGTGGTGTTCTTCTTCCGCCATGCAAAGCGTTTTTTGTTATGACCAAATAACTCAATTTTTGTCTCATAATTCCAAAGCACTTTGTTCCAAAATGAATTTGGCTTGTCTAAATGAGCATTTGCATACAACAAGCAACTCTGTTTGTGGTGTGAGTGCAGAAAGGGCTTCTTTCTCATTGTTCTGCCATACAGTTCTTTGTGCAAATTGTGCTGAATTGTAGAACGAAGTACAGATACACCATCTGCAGCAAGATGTTCTTGCAGGTCTTTGGAGGTGATCTGTGGGTTGTCTGTAACCATTCTCACAATCCTGCGCATATGCCGCTCCTGTATTTTTCTTGGCCTGCCAGACTTGGGTTTAACAGCAACTGTGCCTGTGGCCTTCCATTTCCTGATTACATTCCTTACAGTTGAAACTGACAGTTTAAACCTCTGAGATAACTTTTTGTAGCCTTCCCCTAAACCATGATGCTGAACAGTCTTTGTTTTCAGGTCTTTTGAGAGTTTCTTTGAGGATCCCATGCTGTCACTTTTCAGAGGAGAGTCAAAGGGAAGCACAACTTACAATTGACCACCTTAAATACCTTTTCTCACGATTGGACACACCTGTCTATGAAGTTCAAGGCTTAATGAGCTAATCCAACCAATTTGGTGTTGCAAGTAATCAGTATTGAGCAGTTACATGCATTCAAATCAGCAAAATTACAAGGGTACCCAAATTTTTGCACAGCCAGTTTTTCACATTTGATTTAATTTCATACAACTAAATAATGCTTCACTAAAAATCTTTGTTCGGAAAACACCCCAGTACTCAGATGTTCCTAGGAAATGAAAGACATACCACTGTTATCTTTTTTGTTGAAAGTAGAGTAAATTATTTTGCAGGCTGAGAAGGGTTCCCGGACTTTTTCATATGTCTGTACATATTGTCAGACATGCACCTGGGGGACATCTTCAGGGCTCTCACAAGGTAAGCAATAGCATATTCTTTTTCATCCATAGTCCTGAGGGATATCAGCTGGAAGGTGCTTGATTACTCCTCACCCCTTCCTGGATCACTCTACATAAACAAGACAACCACAGGAACTGTGGGTTTGAACTGAACGCCCGTCAGAGGAAGAAGAGGCTGCTTCTCAGAAGAGAACTACTATAACAAATGCTTTTTTCTTCCAGCAGACGGTATCATTCTAACTCATTGTTTTCTGTTACTTTTGGCACTCAAACAGTTTCACTAGGGTGATACCCCAACTCATTCTGCTCTTTAATAATAATAATACATTTTATTTAATAAGCACCTTTATCATCACTCAAGGTAACCTTACAATAAAGTTAAACAACAATTAATAAAATAAAAACAAAAAAATGATAAATCACAAAGCAATAATTAGTAAACAAACAAATATGACAGGCAGTAACAGTGTAGAATTCACAGTTGATATGCCAGCTTGAAAAGATAACTTTTGAGAGTAGTTTTAAACTGTGCTGTTGAATCAAGCTGACGAATATGAGAAGGAAGAGAATTCCAGAGTTGAGGAGCACAATGAGAGAATGCTCGAGCTCCCATAGAACTGAGTTTGATGTGTGGTACAGAAAGTAGAGCTGCAGATGAGGATCTGAGTGAGCGAGAGGGAGTGTAAATCTGGAGGAGATCAGTGAGGTAGGGAGGAGCAAGGTTGTGGAGAGCTTTAAATGTTAAGAGCAGTATTTTGTATTGTATTCTGTAGTTAACAGATTGAGGAGATCATTCCTCCCCCAAACTATGCGACTCTTCAATTCCACCCGGGGGTGTAAATGTTAACATTTAACATTATACAAAGTTATTGTCTGTTTTTCACCTGCATTATTATCATTCTTTAATTTAATATTATTTATTGTATCATTATGCTGCTGGTGGAGAATGTGAATTTCCCATTGGGATTAATAAAGTATCTATCTATCTATCAGTCCTGCACATCCCCTTATTCTTAAATATCGGCACCAGTACACTTCTTCTCCACTCCTCAGGCATCCTCTCACTTTCCAAGATCCCATTGAACAATCTGGTTAAAAACTCCACTGCCGTCTCTCCTAAACACCTCCATGCTTCCATAGGTATGTCATCTGGACCAACGGCCTTCCCATTTTTCATCCTCTTCATAGCTGTCCTTACTTCCTCCTTGCTAATCTGTTGCACTTCCTGATTCACTATCTCCGTATCATCCCACCTCTTTTCTCTCTCGTTCTCTTCATTCATCAGCTTCTCAAAGTACTCTTTCCATCTACTCAACACACTCTCCTCGCTTGTGAGTACATTTCCATCTTTATCCTTTATCACCCTAACCTACTGCACATCTTTCCCAGCTCGGTCCCTCTGTCTAGCCAATTGGTACAGGTCCTTTTCTCCCTCCTCAGTGTCCAGCCTCTCATACAACTCATCATGCGCTTTTTCTTTAGCCTTCGCCACCTCTCTCTACACCTTGTGCCTTATCTCCTTGTACTCTTGTCTATTTTCTGCATCTCTCTGACTATTCCACTTCTTCTTTGCCTTCCTCTTCCTCTGTATACTCTCCTGTATTTCCTCATTCCACCACCAGGTTTCCTTTTCCTCATTCCTCTTTCCAGATGTCACACCAAGCACCCTTCTTGGTGTCACCCTTACTACATCTGATGTTGTAGTTTCTCAGCTGTCTGGTAACTCTTCACTGCCACCCAGTGCCTATCTCACCTCCTCCCTAAACTCAGCCTTGCAGTCTTCCTTTTTCAACTTCCACCATTTGATCCTTGGCTCTGCCCTCACTCTCTTCCTCTTCTTGATCTCCAACGTCATCCTACAGACCACCTCCTATGCTGCTTAAGTACACTTTCCCCTGCCACCACTTTGCAGTCTTCAATCTCCTTCAGATCAACTCTTCTACATAGGATGTAATCTACCTGTGTGCATCTTCCTCCACTCTTATACGTAACCCTATGTTCCTCCCTCTTGTGAATTTCCCATTGGGATTAATAAAGTATCTATCTATCTATCTATCCATCTATCTTCTTTAAAATATGTATTCACCACAGCCATGTCCATCTTTTTGGCAAAATCCACTATCCTCTGACCTTCTTCGTTTCTCTACTTGACACCATACCTACTCATCACCTCCTCATCACCACTGTTCCCTTCACCAACATCCCCATTGAAATCCGCTCCAATCACCACTTTCTGTCCCTTGGGTACACTGTTCATCACTTCATCCAACTCACTCCAAAAATCTTCTTTCTCATCCATTGCATACCCAACTTGCTGTGCATTTGCACAACAACAGTCATCATTACACCTCCAATTTCCAGCTTCATAATCATTACTCTGCTTGACACTCTTTTCACCTCCAAAACACTCTTGATATACTGTTCCTTCAGAATAACTCCTACCCCATTTCTCCTCCTATACACACCATGATAGAACAATTTGAATCCACCTCCAATCCACCTGGCCTTACTCCCCTTCAATTTAGTCTCTTGCAGGCACAATATATCAACCTTCCTTCTCTCCATCATATCTGCTAACTCTCTCCCCTTACCAGTCATACTGCCAACATTCAAAGTTCCTACCCTCAGTTCCACTCTCTTTACTTTCCTCCTGCCCCCGGACACGTCTCTCCCCTCTTCTTCTCCTTCTTCTTCTTTGGCCAACAGTAGCCCAATTTCTGCCAGGCTGTTGGCTAACAGTACTGGTGGCGGTCATTGTTAATCTGGGGCTTGACCGATCCAGTATGGAAATTTGTATTGTTGTCTGCATATTGATTTGGCAAAATTTTACACAGGATGCCCCTCCTGACGTAACCCTCCCCATTTATCTGGGATTGGGACCGGCACGAAGAAACATACTGGTTTGTACATCCTTTGTGGCTGGGTTTGTTCAGACTAAGTATTAAAAGTTTATGTATTTTATAAATAATTGACAAATCTGTCATGGGACACCCCATTACAATAAAATCACAAAAACCATTTGCCAATTTGAGTGTAAATAGACTCCCTCAATTAATTGCTTTTCTGGAAAGGAAAAGAACATCATAGGAGTAATTTTGTTTTGAAAGAACAATGCTAAACACTGTGTTTAATTGAATACTGCTGTTTAATATAATGTAGGCTGTATAGAATTTCTATTACAGCAAAATTATTGACTAGGAATAGTCTGATCAAGGACAAGCTTTAGGTGGCATAGAATTCACTTTGTTTTTTATATGTGCATATCTATTAGCTAAAGTGCATCTTAAACTATATTGAAAAAATGTCTTTCTGACCCTGGTGAGAAAGAAGAATCACTCATGTTTCAAGGCTCTACAGGCACCATGGATTACAAATATTTTTTTATTTTATAAAATGATATAAGTGAGTCTTTATTTCCATGTTGTGTCAAACAAAAATAGTTTAGTTTTTCAGTATTTTAATTTTTATTGCATTTTATTAATTTATAATATATTAATATAGTTTTATTAATTTGTTAGTTATGTACTACCTTTTTAATTAAGCATATTGAAAGTTTTCTTACATGCATATGCAAACAATCGAAAAAAAAAGAAGTAGAGGGAGTTGACAATGTAAGTATAATGGTTTACATTTACGTAAGTGGCATATAAAGTTGGAAGCAACAACAATTCAACTAAAATGACACATATAATAGAATGGACAATAAAATACCCCCTCTGAATTCCAGATGTCATACCAGAGAAGCAGCAGAACCCTAACTTGTAAGCTACGTCCTAGAATTTTACAGGCACATCAGGGTAAGAGTTAGAAAGCCCTTTAGGACATTAGGGGTATGGAGATAAGAAAAAGGACTTTGAAGTGGTGTCAGCAAATCAGGGGAATGCTGAACCTGGTGTTCACCTCTTATGGAAGAATTTGAACAAAGCATAACAGCATAGTCAAGGGGATGAACAAGAGACTACAAAGATCGCCAGCCTGTTAACTCCCGTCAACACTACAACATGGCAAGTTAACCAATGAATTTCCCTAGTGTACCTACATTTGAGCTAATCATTTATCACCTGCAATTTAACACAGAAGTCCATCTAGCCAAGAACATGGTAAGAAAAATTGCCACAATTAGATTTAGCTCGCTTCTGTGCCTTTTAAATATCACAGTTTATTTTGCAGAGTGCAACATATAACACAGTGTGCTAGGTTTGACAGTGGATTTGACTCAGATATTCAAGTTTGGCGGGGTAAAAATCATCTCATTTAACAAGGGCATATCACTTGTCAGAAAACGATGACAATTAAAATGACCCAATTAGATTTAACTCTTCAGAGTGCATGTTAAGTCCCACCTTCCATTGGTGTAGATAAAAGAGTGTGCCAAGTTTACCACATAATTAAATGGTGAACACAAAATAGTAAGTGGTGAGGATTAGATAGTTTCCCAAAAAACAAACTTACACCATGTCCCCTTAGGGGCTCAGTACCCTGAGCCTTCGAATGTGTTATGATTCGTTTTTTCTTTCTTAGGATTGTAAAGTGTCGAACTCAGTTTCAATTTCATTTTCTACTTTGTAGGATTTAGAATTAATTATTTCATATATGTTCTAGCCACGTTACCTGTCAAAGACGTGTAATAGAATAAATTTGCCCTACATGTACTTTCAGGTTGTTTCCTCTCTTGACTGGTGCTCGCCACCTCTCTTGTGCACATTCCCATAAAGCCTACCTGTAATTTCTTGTCATTTTTAGGCACCATGCTTATCTCCTGTCTGCTGTATACCTCCATGACTCTTAGCAAGCCTTTAATCCCTTTACTTCTTCTTCTGCGTCTCACACTCACACAGTATATTAAGCAATTTGTTTGCTTCTGGGGTTAAACATGCTGCGATTTTAAATTAGTGCTAGTCAAAGTGAATGGGGTAACTACTAACTACTTACATTTTTTTGCTTGCTTAAACAGAAAGGTTGATTAACAGACTGTACTTTGGTTTCAGCCAGCAAGAATGTTAATTGCCCAAGTGCATTTTTGACTCTGGACTTAAATAATATTAAACAATTCATTATTATTTTAGTTTTACCTTAACTAAATCTTTTTTGAAACCTTTATATTAAATTCAGTAACAACAATTAAATTAAAATCTACAGAATGTAATGTAAGACCAACTGTGTGGCCACTGTTGCTCATCACAGCACAGTCTATTACGCTTTCTCCTGTTTAAATTCAGTTTACAAACAACATTCTACTTGTGACACGATTACAGCCAAGATCAGATTCACCCTAATAGTTTGTCTTCTACCTTGGATCAAACCCTGGTAGATTTAAGTTTAAGAAGAGAGTTGTCATCTACAAGAACTGCAGAGTTAACATACCATAAAGCACTATCAAAAACTGTTATTTTTGACACTACATTGCCCATACAGGTAAAATTCCATTATAACGAATATCTTTACAACGAAATTTTCATTACAACAAAGTATTTTTATGGTCCCGACAGCTTCCCCATATAACACAAGTCTATAGAAATCTCGTTACATTCAGCAGATACTTTCATTACAACGAACTGCACAAAACACCTTGAAATGCCTGAATGAATCATCCATAGAGCAGTTAGTTCTGTGGCCGCAGCTCAGTTGTGCACAACAATCCTCAAACAGAAACACTGTAATTTTTTTTTTCTTCGAACTTTCCTCGTTCTGTTTTTATTTATTTTTTTTTGCCCTTTTTGTTTCCTGCAGTTTTCAGTGATACCTTTTACTTATTGCTCGTCAACATTTGAAAAACATTCGTTGGAATTTAACTCATTTAATTTCACTCCTATAGAAACGGCAGACACGGCTCTTGATTGCTGCAAAAAGAAAAAAGACGTTGCCAGTGAATTCGGAATTTCGCCATTGATACTGTCAACTTTCTTGAAAGACAGAGCAAAAAAAGTAGAAAAATCTCAGGTTGCAAACGTATGTGAAATGCTGCATTTGAAGACGTCAAAAAAGCCATTTTTATGTGGTTCAGTGATGCTCTTTCAAGAAACATTCCTATTAATGCGGCACTCAGTTGAATAATTCAAGAATATGCTCAGAAGATATTACTATACACTGCGGAGGGTTGGCACCCTGCCCAGGATTGATTCCTGCATTGTGCCCTGTGTTGTCTGGGATTGGCTCCAGCAGAACCCCCGCAACCCTGTATTCAGATTCAGCGGGTTGGAAAATGGATGGATATTATTATCCAAATAGTCTCCATTCTAATGATAAAGGGATTCAGAAATTTCACTATTATGCTCTAGGTAAACTGAAGCTAAACAGCAGCAATATTGAAAACCACAAGATCTTTTTTAGGATTTTTGGTTTTCTTGGAGCCCCTGATGTGACAACATATTATACAAGATCACTGAGGTAATATATGGAGGTCTGTACTCTTTTGTGATGTCCCAGGGATGTGTGACCCAAGAAATATAAATTAGTTAGCAGTTTTTATGGTTGATACTTTAACTGGGATACTTTAATCTTTGATTCCATAAGTCCAAGATGAGTTCTTCTGTCTTAGTCGTAGTCATGAGTGGAGATTTGATGGAAATTAATTTGTTGCATAAGCCGCTTCATTACTGTCTGCAGTGTCATCATTCTTTATAAACTCTGTGCCATCAGCAAATCTAATTCTACAACTGATTATATAACAACATGTTAAAAGTACAGTTTGGGGATGAGATATCAAATGTATTTTTTTCCAAAAATGATATGAATGAGATTCTCTGGGAGCACTGATAGGTGGCAGTGTGTTTTGAGCTTTAAAATAGGTGTTAAATGTATTCATCCTGAGTGGAAGTGAAGTTTCACAGATGGTGATCTAACCAGAAATCTCCGGACATGTGATATGCATATGTGCCTGAAACTGTGTTTATAATTTGTCCCAGTATCCCATATGGAGGTTATAGATTGATGTTCTTAAGATCAACTGAATGTTATGTAATAGTTTGACTTTTATCTTTAATGAGACTGTCATGATTTATTCAAATTCTGAGATTGGTAGGAGCTGTGCTATACACATTCTGCACCAGGACGGATCAGAATAAAACTGAACTAAAAATCAAGCAGTAGAACATTTACTTTAAAAGAATTAATGTTCTTAACTTGGTGTGCTCAGCTAGAGCACCATTATAATTTATACTGAAATTCCAGAGAAAATTATATTTAGGAAAGCCATACCATCTATGTGCATGGAATCCTGTTACTACTTCCTTTTTTTCTTCACCTTCCACATATAGTATCTTGAGCTACGTTCTACAAAATGGCAGTGTGTAGTCCATTATTAAAATTGATAAATGTTACTGAATTGATTTCAGCAGCAATTTCTATGCAGATTTATTCTAAATGCTCTTTGCAGTTGTCAACAATAGCTAACATTATTATGGAAAGCAAAACATTTAGCCATAGTACATACAGCAGCATTTTCATATTTTATTACTAAATCATCAAAGAAAAAAAAGTATATGTTAATAGTCTAAAACCGAACTATTTGCTAAGAAATAGTGAGTAAGTACTGTAGTACAGTAAGTCATTGAACTGTTCACTAACTGTTCATGGCTTTTCAGTTCACTTTAGTTGCACGTTTCAATTGACTATACAAGTACATTTCAAAATATTTAATCTATCTAGCATAACTGTCTTATTGGTCTAGAACTTTATTGGAGATCTATAATTTACAAAACCTTAACTTCAGTATGTTTATAAGGTTTTGCTTTGTCATGAATTTAAAATAATTCTTTAGCAGTTCAGAGATTGTAAAGCTCTATACTCCATATCATAAATGGAAACGCCATTTAAGTGAAGTAATATAACTGCTTGTTTTTGCTGCACCTAGTGGAAGTTACATGTAGGTATGGAGACTGCATGCTTGCATCTTGGTGTACGAAGGAATGGTTTGAGGCTAAAATGGTGGAATGCGAATACAGTGGAACCTCGGTTCACAACCATAATTCGTTCCAACACTCTGGTCGTAAACCAATTTGGTCATGAACCGAAGCAATTTCCCCCATAGGATTGTATGTAAATACAATTAATCCATTCCAGACCATATGAACTGTATGTAAATATATATACTGTATTTTTTAAGTTTTTAAGCACAAATATAGTTAATTAAACCATAGAATGCACAGCGTAATAGTAAACTAAATGTAAAAACATTGAATAACACTGAGAAAACCTTGAACAACAGAGAAAACTAACACTGCAATAGTTCGCGCTACAGCGCTACCAACCGCTGGCTAAAAACACTTTTTTTAATGAGTTTTAAGCACTGGGAAAAAAAATTAACATCTGAAAAAATCCGTAATTTAATAAGCCACCCAGAAAAGTAACATTGCAACAATGCACGCTATGAACCGATCGCTGTAAACAAAAGTGAAAACAAAATCAAGCCTAGTGCATTCTGTAACTGCCTTCCTACCTTATGCGTCCAGCTCTCTCTCTCTCGCTGCCTGTGTGTGTGCGTCTGGCTCTCTCTCTTGCGCTGCCTGTGTGTGTGTGTCGTGCTCTCTCTTGCTCGCTGCACAGGATATGCACAGGGAGAGACTGAACATGTACAAACCGAAAGGTAAACTGGCTTGTTCGTATACCGAGTGTGTGGTCGTGAACCGAGGCAAAAGTTTGGCGAACTTTTTGGTCGTAAACCGATTTGTACATGTACCAAGGTGTTCATGAACCAAGGTTCCACTGTACTTGCCTTGGTGACAGCCAATTGGACACTTAAGATTAAGTTGCTATAATCATTTTAGCCCGACTCATGTAATTTGTTAGGAATTTTGCTTATCTTTTGTTTGTGTTTCACCACACTGTTTAGTGTATTGCCATCTTTTTGTTTTTGTCTAACATTGTCTTTTCTATTGTTTGTACATAGTGGTGTTTGGATTCATTACCAAGGACCAAACTTGGTCAGATACTCACAAAGACCACATAAGGTCAAGTGCATCATGCTGGCTCAACAATTAAGCCTTCAGCAATGTACTTGGTTTAGCTTCAGAGTCTGTTAGTTATATAACTGGGCTGTACTTTCCATTATTGATAAAATGCAATGGCCTCCATATTTTTTTAATCATTCTGTGCCAAGTGAGTGCACACATACAGTATATGTATGTATACATATATGTTTACACACAAACACGCAAAAATGTATTTTAGAAATATATTAGGTTGTTAATCTACTATACAAATAGTTTCTGTTAAAAATACTGCTAAATATTTGAAATGATAAAAGCATTTGCAGGAGTCTCTCTCTTATAAGTTATCCACTTAACAGAAGAATTTTTTTAAATTAATTTCTGTAATGGATGCTGGTTCATGATAGTGAATGGATGACTGGTATTCTTCATTTTTTCAATATGTGATTGTAATTCTGCAATCTCTTATACTTAACCCATTTCCTAACCTGGTCAGTTGAATTCTGGGTCAAGGACTTTTCAGTATTTCCATTTTACTTTACAGATACAGTAATTAAATATCTTGTAATACTGTCATTAGTGATTCACTGTGTGACCTTCATGTAACTTACTAATGGCCAACTTACAAGAACACACATTTTTGAAAGTTTTATTGTACCACAAGTGTAATATTCTTCAATCTTCTTATCTACTTTTTATTTCAAGACATTATACAAATTAGATTCTTTATAGGATTAAATGAAACATTTCATTTACATAATAAAAATAAAGTAAGGACTACAACTGAATGTTAGGTAATGAAAATACAAACCTTAGTTTTCTGTATAAAATATATATGTGTAATACAATAGCGTAGTCAACAGGCATTACAATGCAGCAACATATTATTAGTAAACTTGCTTTTATTCATAGAGTGTTTGAAGAAATACAGAATAGTTTGAAAAAATACAGTATATGTATATTTTTAAAAACAAATTCATTGAAAGCTCTAATATATAATCTTAGTTAACTAAAAAAAATGGCAGCATCTTACATATCAAGTAGCCCTGAGATTAGAACCATCAATCCACCTAAGATAGATGCATATTTAAATTATGTTTTTATAAATTATCATCAGTAACACTGTCTGAAATATTTTTGACTCTCATTATTTTCTTCAAAAACAAAGTGATTTTTTGGTTTACATTCTATGAAATGGTTTGCATCCCTTTTTTTTATTTTATTGATTTTATTAAAATCATACAACATTACATACAAATAACTGAAGTTTTACAAAAAAAAAAAAAAAAAAAAGTCCAAAACAAAACCCCCACCCCTGAGAAAGAGAGCTAGGCAAGCAGAGTAAAACTTTAAGTTAGTAATAATAAGTAAATAGATAAATTAATAAATGAATAAAGATAAATGGATTAAAAGATGGGAGAGAACCTGCTTCCTCAATGTAAATGCTTATTCTAAAATTGTATTGATTAGATCCTGTCAGGATTTGAAAAAGTTTTGTACAGATCCTTGAAGTGCGAATTTGATTTTTTCCAATTTCAAATAGTATATAACATCATTTTCCCCATGATCTTATAAGAGTTAGGATTCTTCCAGTTGAGCAAGATAAGTCTACATGCCAATAGTGTAGTAAAGGCAATTACAGTTTGTTTGTCCTTCTCCACTTAGAGCCCATCTGGAAGTACACCAAACACAACTGTTAATGGGTTAGGAGGGATTGTGACACCAAGGCTGTCTGAAAGGTATTTAAAGATTTTGGTCCAGAATGATGTTAATTTGGTGCAGGTCCAGAACATGTGACCTAGTGAGGCTGGAACTTGATTGCAACGTTCGCAGGTTGGATCTTTCCCTGGAAACATTTTGGACAAGTTTAAACAAGAGAGATGCACTCGATATATAATTTTGAGTTGAATTTATGCTTTGCACATATGGCGCTCACGTGAATTCTGTGCATTGCTACTTTCCACCCCTTTTCTGAAATGTTGAGTGACAGATCCTTTTCCCACTGTACTCTTGGATCTTTGAAAGGGAGGGACTGTAAAAATGTTTTATATATTACGGAGATGCTGTCTGAGATCTCAAGACTGATCAATATTTTTTCCGGCGAAGAGGTAGGTGAGAGGTGAGGAAAATTGGGCAAGTTCTGTTTAACAAAGTTTCTAATTTGAAGGTAGTGAAAGAAATGTGTTGCTGGAAAGTTAAATTTAGAGTGTAATTGTTCATAAGATGCAAAGACATTGTCTATGTACAGATCTCTAAGAGATTTAATCCCAAATGTTTTCCAGATATTGAAAACTGTGTACGTTTGAGAGGGTGGAAAAAGGTGGTTCTCGTGCAGTGGTGCCACAGATAAAAGTTTCTCTATCTTAAAATACTTCCTACATTGGTTCCATATTCTGACTGAGGGAAGCACAATTGGGTTGTTAGTATATTGGCGATAACTTGTATTAATTGAGGTGCAAAGCAAGGAATATAAAGATGTACTGCAGGATTTTATTTCTGTTGTGGACTAAGCCTGTGTATGTTCACCCTGTTTGTGTCCATGTCCATGTTTTTATAGCTTGTATATTTGCTGCCCAGTAATAAAATTTAAAGTTAGGTAGATCCATGTAGCCTTCTGCTTTAGGTTTTTTGTAGGGTCGCCCTTTGGATACGTGGATGTTTTGAATTCCAAATAAATGAGGTTATGGCTGAATCTAATTTCTTAAAAAAACGATTTATTAATGTGTATTGGAATGTTTTGAAATAGAAAGAGATGCTTAGGAAGGATATTCATCTTAACAATGTTAATTCTTCCAACTAAAGTGAGATGTAGGGTTGACCATCTATGCAAGTCTTACTTAATTTTTTCCACACAGACAGCAAAATTTAGTTGACAAAGAGCTTTATGTTTACCTGTGATGTTTACCACTACGTATTTAAACTGATCTCCGATGGTAAAAGGGAAGGTTTCCAATCTAATATTGTATGCTTGAGAATTCAATGGGAAGAGTACATTTTTATTCAAATTAATTCTGAGACCAGAAATCTTTTGAAACTCTTATTAGTGCTGTTAGTACCGCAGGCACAGTATTTTGTGGATCTGAAATATACAGCACCATATCATCTGCATATAACGAAACTTTCTGTTCCAGTCCTTCTCTGATAACCCCCTTTATCTCATAAGTATTTTGACAGTGAATTACCAGTGGCTAAATGGCGACTGCAAAAAGCAGTGGCAACAAGGGGCATCCTTGTCTGGTACCATGTTCTAGTTTAAAGTATTCTGAATTAATGTTGTTAATACGAACTGAAGCTTCTGGATTGGTATACAGTAGCTTGATCCATGCACAAATGGTCGGGCCAATGTAGTGAAGAAGTAGTTCCATTCGACCATATCAAATGCTTTTTCTGCATCCAACAATAATATCATCTCTGGGGTGTTTGACTTTGTGGGTGAATATATCACATTAAACAGGCGTCGAAGATTGGAAGCTAAATGTCTGTCTTTATTAAATCCAGTTTGGTCTTGTGATATTACTGTCTAGCTAGGACTTTGCAGAGTATCATAACATCATTATTCAGAAGTGGAATTGGTCTATATGATGCACATTGTAATAGGTCCTTATTTTGTTTAGGAAAGACGGTAATTAATGCTTGGCAAAAAGTTTGAAGTAGAATTTGATTTTCTCTAGCTTCTATGAATGTTGCTAATAGAAGGGGAGCTAGCGGAGTTGAGAATTTCTTATAAAATTCGGCAGGGTAGCCATTGGGGCCTGTGGCTTTCCCACTCTGAAGTGAGCTTATAGCTTCTAGTAATTCTGATAGTGCCAAAGGTTTATCCAATTTCTCTGCACTAAGAGTATCTATTTGTGGTATCTGTATTAGATCCAGAAATGCATTAGATTGTATCTTGTCTTCTTTAAATTCAGTAGAGTATATGGATTTATAGTAGACTCTAAATGTGTGCATTATATTTTTATGGTCAATGATTTTTGTCTCCGTTTCTGCTGGTGATTTCTGGGATTGCATTGCAAACTTCTTGCTTGTGGATTTGTTGAGCTAAGATCTTATTAGCTTTCTCTCCATGTTCATAATAGTGATGTCTTGATTTAAATATGAGTTGTTCAGTTTCTTTAGTTGTTAAGAGGTTGAGTTCTGAATGCAGAGCCTGCCTTTTACTATGAAGTGCATCTCTTTGTTATTGTCGTTATTGGTTAATCATATGTAGTTTTCTTTAGTGTACTAATAAATATTAAGTACAGCAGAGAAGAAAAAAAGAATTCATAACAATGTATATGAAATCCCAGCCAACGCCTAACCCAGTCCACCTGTCATCATTCCATGTTTCTTTGCCCTAGAATCTCATTTATAAATTTTTACACATGCATGTTTTATGCGTCTAGTTGTTGTATACTAATAATGTTATCAAAGTAATGTGTTGTATGTGTTTTGTGCAGTAGTGTTTTCTGTTAACATACAACAGAAAGGTTTACGGGAAAAGAAAAAAAAAAAAAAAAAGAGGTCAGAACTAGCTGCCTGTTAAACTAAGACATCCTGACCAGCACACTTTGTATTAGGAAATGAGATCATACAGTATATAATATTTAACTTTGTGCTTTGTTTAGGGATAACAGTTTACATGTAAGAAATCGTATTTTGTAAACCAACAGTTTAGACAAGCATTTAATGATTAACTATTTTTGGAGCTTTGAATCTTTTTTAATAGCAGAGGGGTATTGCTAGAATGTACCTTTTATCCGAAGTCTCATGGGTGTAATTGAAATGTTTACCAGCTACTATATAGTGAGAAGTTAAGCAAAATTACACCTTTTATTTGCTAACTAGAAAGATTACAATATGCAAGCTTTCGAGGCAACTAGGGCCCCTTCTTCAGGCAAGATTTTGCTTAACTTCTCACTACATCCATAATGGCCAACACGGTACAACACCCTAGTATTCCACCTACTATATGTACATTAACCTAACTGATAACAGAAGCGGATCTCTTAAGACTAATCAGACTTGCTATGGAGAGCTTTGCACCTCACACAGGGAGCCTCCATCAGTTGGTGTAATTACAGGATGTTCTTGGATTTCATTTATAGAGATGACTCGAGACTTTTTCTTAATATTTCCAAATATTTTTCGCAGTAAAAGGTAAGGAAATTTTAGGAGTTCTGCTGGTAATTTTGTCTTTGTATCTTGTTTGCTTATTGGGCTATTTGATCAGTATTTTTTTTCCATCACCATATCTTGACCTCTACCATGTCCATGACTGCATCCCAGTTCATTCTAAATACTATATGAAAATAGATACAAATGAATCTGAGCAATGGGAGAAATTTATTTTTTCTCTATGAGAAACAAGGATGGAAGGTGCTGTGGAGGGCAGACCCAGCTCCAGACTAGCCTGAGAGTAAAGGCCAACTGGTATAATTCAAAATCCTGGAGGCTGACACTCCCATCTGACCTGCCGTGGATCAAGGTGTAATGCTTAATAGGTGGTGTCTGTGATTTCCAAAAGAACGAAGGCACCAGAGACTTTAAACAAAATACCAGTACTTGGGGGTTTAGAGAAAGAGGGAGCATATAGCTAACAAAGATAATTCAAGGAAGCCAACTTATTTAATAATTTTCAATTTGGACTGGAATGAGAGTGAGCGGTGGGGCTAAGAGGAAATGGAGTCTCTGACACCCTTGAAAACATGGCTATAGCTAACACCCATGTGCTCCTGGAATGTAGCAACTGGAAGACCCTGTCCAAGGAATAAATGAAGGAATGCTGAGGCATGAAAAGAACAATTTAGTAGGAAAATAACATATTTAGACCAGTTAATCTGACAGGGCTTCATTAATGTTAAACAGGTTGAGGACATGGGAAAGAAAAGCACTGTGTATTACTACCATCTCCTTGAATTACAGTTATGCAATATTTTAAATATATTTTGAACTGCTATACCTAACACACAGTGCATACTCACTGTGAATGCTTGGAAGCATTTTTGTAATAACCCTGAACTCAGAGTGGGCGGAGTGGTGGCTCTGAGGCTAAGGAGCTGCACTGGTATCCCGAAGGTTGCCGGTTTGAATCCCCGTCACTGCCAAAAGGCCACTGCTCTGCTGGGCCCTTGAGCAAGGCCCTTAACCTGTAATTGCTCCAGGGGCGCTGTACAATGGCTGACCCTGCGCTCTGACCCCAAGGGGTATGCGAAAACTACCAAATTCCTAATACAAGAAATTGTATAAGGCAAAATAAAGAACAAAAAAAAAAAAGCCCCAAAATAAACATATGTCACACACAATTGTTTTTAGTAAGACAGCAGAGGCATACACATTGTTAACCACAATTCATTCCATAGGTACTCTACTTAATACACTACCTCATATTTCCTCCTACATCATAATCTAATTTAGATGTGCATGCTGGCAAACTTCAGTCCTGTTAGACTCTTGTGTGTCACAGGATTCTCTGTCTTAATTCTCCAGTTACCAACTTCTGCTTTGGTGCTTGTAATGAACTCTCTCAACTCTAAACTGAATTATTATTTGTTGGGTAGGCAGCTTGACAGTTCACCAGGGTCACTTCTGGTCCTCACTGAATGTCTGCTGTTTTCATAGCCACTTCATAATTGTTGCAGTGAGATCAGACTAGTGTATCTTCTATTAACTGGTGAGTCCTAATGGGCCAGATATTTTGGGCAACACCAAAGTCTTACGCTTTCTTGACAAGCTGTCAAGCTGTTATACGCATGTTACTACAACGTTTTCTTAATGTTAACTGGTGACACTAAACTGACCTGGTGTGAATGAGAGTGGAAAGTGATATGGATGGGTAATTTGCTAGTTATTTAAAACAAATACCATGTATTTATTTTTGTATTAACATAATAACATTTTAAATTAAATCTCTGGCTGGAATTAAACCTTTAAATAAGAGGAAAAGATTTGAACTTAGACAATGGTATATTAGGGCTTAGCATCTTAAATCTGATAAATTATTTATAATATATACATTATATTTAAAAATAAAATTGTAGCATTTGTTTATTAATATTAAGGAACACATATGAAGTATAGTAAACTTTTTAAAATAGAACAAATTTATCACTTTGTATTTCTTTTAAAATTGCTAGCTGCTTATTGTCATTAGAAGTAGTGATATTAAGCTTACCAAATACGTTATTGACTAACATTTTTTTTTCCATCTTGCTTTTTGATAGCTAAGAGATGATGTCAAATCAATTTCAACCCTAAAGAAATACTTGAGAAAGAATATTATAGAACTCAAAGTAATCGTGTATTTTCTCCTTTATGTGGACAATGTGTTTGTTCATTGCAATCCCCTCTCTGCATGAAACCAATTTTCGAAGAAAGCCCATTGGATTCCAACAAATAGAGGGCACCTATAAATATGGACTGAGGTCAAAACATTCAGCTGGTAGATATGGAGTTGTTCTCTGTGTGACAGTGAAATTCATTATGTTATTGTTTTTGCATTTGAGGAGTTTGTGCACGAGTGACACAGAAAGAAATGTCTCCAACAAAGAGAGGCAATAAAAGCAAATGAAGAGCTGAAAACAGTACCTACAGTGTAAGTTATATGCACAATTTATAATTTGATATACTACATCCTCTCTGTAATTTTTACAGTCATTTGGGGAAGCATGCAGCTTATTTTTACTTAGGGGAAAATCTTTCACTAAAAATACAAATGATATCATTAATAATGAAATTCTTAAGGGGCTATTTAAATACACTTGAAGTCATTCCAAATCAGCCTTGTAATTTCGCCATGCCCTGAAGCTTGGTATAGAGATTTCACTTTTTAATGCAAGAATGTAAAAAAGCTAATCTTATGAAATATTTTATGCTTAAAAACTGGAACATCCCTGTTGCATGTCTTAACATCTTGGAATGCAGCTTTGTCTCTTCTTCACAGCTTGAAATTAACAAGCTGAAACCAACAGTTATTTTAAAATATAAATAGCAAAACGTAACTAGTGTTTATTAGCAAATTTTATAGAAATTGTGGTAGATCATTTTTGTGTACAGAGACTTTTGCCCAACTATATGAGCTCTTCTCATTAAAACTATAAATATTACATATTATTAACTAATATGCCAAATTCTAAATCAAATTGTTTTCTTTCATTTGAAAATGATTATATATATTAGAAATGTATCAAAAAATACACTAAGAAATAGTCTCATGTTCTGTTATGTGGTGCCCTCCTTGGAGATGAGAATTAACAATTTCAAGGGTATGCGAGTTTATCTCATTAATGATATAGTAACTGGGACAACATAAAAGGGATTTTCATTAGCAGTGATTACACTTCTTTTAAAATAACGAGTACAGTCCAGCTTATGTCAGTAATTTATATCTGAGATAGCATGTGCATATACTGTTATCATCGACTAAGGATTCTGTACTTTGGTTTTCTCTGCATTTTGTAAATTGGCGCAGTGGGTAGCGCTGCTGCCTCGCAGTTGAGAGATCTGGGGACCTGGGTTCGCTTCCCGGGTCCTCCCTGCGTGGAGTTTGCATGTTCTCCCCGTGTCTGCGTGGGTTTCCTCCGGGCGCTCCGGTTTCCTCCCACAGTCCAAAGACATGCAGGTTAGGTGGATTGGCGATTCTAGATTGGCCCTAGTGTTTGCTTGGTGTGTGGGTGTGTTTGTGTGTGTCCTGCGGTGGGTTGGCACCCTGCCCAGGATTGGTTCCTGCCTTGTGCCCTGTGTTGGCTGAGATTGGCTCCAGCAGACCCCCGTGACCCTGTGTTTGGATTCAGCGGGTTGGAAAATGGATGGATGGATTTACATTTACTATCTTGTGTTGGTTAAATAAATATCCCTGTTAATTGTGTTGTTTAGTTGTAGGATGAGTCACTGATTTAGGAAGTTGCCCCAAGGTGTAGCAGTTAGGTCAAACTATTCCACCCGAGGGCAATAAAAACCTTTGTCTGTCACCCTTCCAGTAGAGTGGCATTAATTAGTTGGTTCCATATGTTCTTACTCCCTTTTGGATGATTATCTAATATTTTAGCTTTTTTTCGGACTATGTCTCTCGACTGGCCTGGGAACGCCTTGGGATTCTCCTGGAAGAGCTAGAAGAAGTGGCCGGGGAGAGGGAAGTCTGGGCATCTCTGCTCAAGCTGCTGCCCCCGCGACCCGACCTCGGATAAGCGGGAGACAATGGATGTTCGCAATTGTGATTTTTGATATTTTTTATTCATGTGTTGTAAAAAATTTATATAAATATTATTATTTAGCTATTTTGACTTACTAATTGGTTTTTAAAGTTTTGAGTTTTATAAATTTTGATTCTTTACTTCTGTTATGACTTTTGGTTTGAATTAAGATTTTTTTTTTGTTAGATGAATTTCTTTTTAATCAAAGAAAACTTTTAATAAGTAGTTTATGTGTAACCACGGGTTTTTATGGCATTTTCCTTCTCTACGTGGCTATGTATAATGATTTGTGTGCTTTTTTTTGCATGTTTTAATGAACACATTCTCTATTACTTTAGAGGTTGTTTGGGTCACAAAATCAAACTCTGACATTTTTTTGTCAGCTGGAATTAAGTTTTCACAAGAGTATTCAAAGTGTGGTTGTGATTAGCAGTTAGGATTTTCACTTTGGCTTAGACATGTTATTCCTAAAAAAAAAGAATTCAATTTTTGGTGTTTTTGAATGTTTTGGTTTGTCTAAATTTTAGAGGGATGTTCCATTAAAGACCTCATTGGTTAGCTTTCTCAAGTGTTCTATCTCCTGCCAACTTCTTGTATGAGTTGAGATTTTTTCAGGTATTTTCCAGGTTTTACTTTATGAGATCACAATGACAAAAAAAGTTATCTATATTTGTGTGTGTGTGTGTGTGCATATATATCTTATTTTATAAAGGATGATTTGAAGTCCAAATTCCATCTGTCATAGGTCACTGTGTTCTTAAAAGCACTATTCTATAAGCAAATTATGACAGCTTAATTTGCACAGAAAATTTCTCAAAATGGGTCCATCATTTGTGACAACACCAGGGCCACTATGGACACAGAGAAGAGAAAGAAAATGGAAAAGATGTAGTGACCACTAAAAAAAAACACAATTACTCCAATGAATTAAACAAGAAACATAAGAACATTATGACTGAAGCTTAACAGCAACTGTTGAAACAGTATGCCTTGCCTAAATAATTTGTCTTCGGCTTCAACTTAATTGCTAAGATTGATGAGGCTTGTGTAATATCGGTAGGTATGGTAGTTCATTCAAGAGTTTGGCTGTCCTAAAGTTAAAGTCTATGCTTTCTGCACTATTTTTAGAGATTACAGCATAATTTTTATAATTTTTTATTTACATACTAGCTGTGCTACCTGTCTAAAATGTGTTGAAGTCTAAGTAATCAACATGGACCTCAACAGTATTCGGCTTTCTCGTTTGCAATGCCCCAACTATTGGAATGTATTCTGTAATACATGTAATAATAAAATGAATTGCATTTTCATTCCAACAGATGATGTATCACAAACATTATCACTACTTTTACGAATCCCATACCAAATGGCATGAAACAGACATAGCAACCAGACAGACACACACAGATACTTGTCCTTTTATTAAAGTGGATGACTGCAAGGCCCCATTTTTACCAGCTATTACTACAGTATTCTAATGGTAAACTCTTACCTCACTCTTAATTAATCATGTTTAAATGCTAATTGGTTATTAGAGAAACTTTTGTTATTGTGTCAGCACATCTAGATCCTGTTAGTCTGTTTAATAAAACAAGTAAGTTTATCTCTCAGAACAAAAACAGATTGACATGTTTTTTTGAGAAAGTTGTTTCTTTTCAGGCAGTTTTAAATCCATAATATAATTTTAGGCATGACAGGTCCTTGCACCCCAAGAAAAGACAATGTTGGATTGATTCAGCTAATCTAAAATTTAGCCCTTTTGAATTAGAAATACAGTGGAACCTCGGTTTGCGAGTAACTTGATTTACGAGTGTTTTGCAAGACGAGCTAAAATTTTTAATAAATTTTGACTTGATAAACGAGCAAGGTCTTGCAATGAAAGTAGTATGTATACGCTTGTCTGCTGAGCGTCATGTGATCACAACTGAGCTGATGGTTCTTCTCTCTCTCTCTCTCTTGCTGCGGGATTGTGGGCAATCGTCTCCTATTCTCTGTCTGAGTCGGCGTGCCTCACTCATATAGTCAAAATCCGTACGAGCGTATACTGTTTACTACAGCATTGTGACTGTGTGTGTGTGTGTGTGTGCGCGTGTGTGCTGTGATGTGTGAGTTCCCGTCTTGCACCCCAAAACACGAAGCTGAGTCTCAGTACTTTAGCAACACCAGCTTTATTCAGCTTGAAACAACAACAACGCGGTTATTTATTGTAGCAGGATCTTCCATTCTCCTATGCACAGACACAGCAGTTGGGCAGGGTCGTGGCCAAGTAGTACTGTGCCCTGCGCATTTATAATGTTCCTTGTATCACCCATCGACGGCAGGCGCTTATAGCATGTCCGCGATCTTTTCGGATTTGCTTTTATGGCGAACTGCTACAGCGCTGGGAGACTGTGATTGCTTTGGGATGCTCTTCCGCGTGTCGTCCCATTGGGTGGAATCCCACAAGAGTTTAGAAACTCACTCACAAGAGCCATGATTCTTTTCAAAGGTAAAGTGCAGGTTAATTTGTTTTATGTATTTTTACTTTATATTTTGTATTAATCATTTTTATATGAATAGTTTTGGGTTGTGGAACGAATCATTGGAGTTTCCATTATTTCTTATGGGGAAATTCACTTTGATATACGAGTGCTTTGGACTGCGAGCACGTTTCCGGAACGAATTGTGCTCGCAAACCGAGGTTCCACTGTAATCAGTTTGCCAGTCCATAAAATAACTTTTTTTTTTCTCAAGTTAAAACACAATTATCCTTCTTCCACTGTTTTACATAAATAATAAAGCATGATAAAAATGATTGTTAGTGTATTAAAAGCATATTAAGGAAAGCTAATTTTCATTTTCTAAATTACATCTCCTGATTGCTGCTGACACAGAGAAAAGAGAGTTGGCCTTAACACCAAATCTTGAAGAACACCAAGTTTAAGAAAGTACGGTGTTCAGATATCTGCATGTACAGATATTGATCTGGGTGGTATGATTAATGAAAACAAGTAAGCAATGTGCCCAATAGACCTAATAAATTCTTGATCAATAGTATCAAAAACACTACTTATGTGTAACACTACTGTATAATAATTGTGTTTTATCCTGCGTCAAAGGAGAATAGAACAACAATATAAACATTTATTTATATAGCACGTTTTCATACAAATGATGTAGTGCTTTGCAAGTTGAAAAAAGAAAAAATATAAAAATCATCTATCCATCCTCTTCCACTTATCCGAGGTCGGGTCGCGGGGGCAGCAGCTTGAGCAGAGATACCCAGACTTCCCTCTCCTTGGCCACTTCTTCTAGCTCTTCCGGGAGAATCCCGAGGTGTTCTCAGGCCAGCCGGGAGACATAGTCCTTCCAGCGTGTCCTGGTTCTTCCCCGGGGCCTCCTCCCGGTTGGACATGCCCGGAACACCTCACCAGGGAGGCGTCCAGGAGGCATCCTGATCAGATGCCCGAGCCACCTCATCTGACTCCTCTCAATGCGGAGGAGCAGCGGCTCTACTCTGAGCCCCTCCCGGATGACTGAGCTTCTCACCCTGTCTTTCAGGGAGAGCCCAGACACCCTGCGAAAGGAAACTCATTTCAGCCGCTTGCATTCGCGATCTCGTTCTTTCGGTCACTACCCATAGCTCATGACCATAGGTGAGGGTAGGAACATAGATTGACTGGTAAATTGAGAGCTTTGCCTTGCGGCTCAGCTCCTTTTTACCACGACAGACAGATGCAGAGCCCGCATCACTGCAGACGCCGCACCGATCCGCCTGTCAATCTCACGCTCCATTCTTCCCTCACTCATGAACAAGACCCCGAGATACTTGAACTCCTCCACTTGAGGCAGGATCTCGCTCCAAAACCTGAGAAGGCACTCCACCCTTTTCCGGCTGAGGACCATGGTCTCGGATTTGGAGGTGCTGATTCCCATCCCAGCCGCTTCACACTCAGCTGCGAACCGATCCAGAGAAAGCTGAAGATCACGGCCTGATGAAGCAAACAGGACAACATCATCTGCAAAAAGCAGTGACCAATCCTGAGTCCACCAAACCGGACCCCCTCAACAACCTAGCTGCGCCTAGAAATTCTGTTCATAAAAGTTATGAACAGAATCGGTGACAAAGGGCAGCCCTGGCGGAGTCCAACTCTCACTGGAAACGGGTTCGACTTACTGCCGGCAATGCGGACCAAGCTCTGACACTGGTTGTACAGGGACCGAACAGCCCTTATCAGGGGATCCGGTACCCCATACTCCCGGAGCACCCCCCACAGGATTCCCCGAGGGACACGGTTGAACGCCTTTTCCAAGTCCACAAAACACATGTAGACTGGTTGGGCGAACTCCCATGCACCCTCCAGGACTCTGCTAAGGGAGTAGAGCTGGTCCACTGTTCCGCGACCAGGACGAAAACCACACTGTTCCTCCTGAATCCGAGGTTCGATTATCCGATGGACCCTCCTCTCCAGAACCCCCGAATAGACTTTTCCAGGGAGGCTGAGGAGTGTGATCCCTCTGTAGTTGGAACACACCCTCCGGTCCCCCTTCTTAAATAGATAAAAAATAATATAAAAATCAGGCAATACTAATTAACAAAGAATAAAGTAAGGTCCAATGGCCAGAGAGGACAGAACACACACAAAAAAAATCCAAAGGGCTGGAGAAAAAAAAAATCTGCAGGGGTTCCAAGGCCACGAGACTGCCCAGCCCCTACTAGGCAATATCATTTACAACAAGAGTTGAAGTAAGTTTTGTGCTTTTACCATGGTAAATGTAAGGCTGAAGTTTCTTAGAAAAATTGTGTATTGAATAATATAATTCAATTCAAATTTAACTTTCTCTCTATTATAAAAAAAAAATCCTGGAAAGCAAAAGCAAGGCTACGATATGTGATCTTCTCGGAAGACATTTAAAAGACCCGCGAGACAAAAGAGACTTGCCACAGAGCGGCTCGCGGGGACAGTAAACATGAGACTTGGTGCCAAGAGATTGTCCCAGGGACGTCTCGCGGGGACGTGGAACATGAGATTCTTGCAAGACACGCCCTACTTACAAAAGATATCATATAAGAGCACACTCAGTAGTGTAAAAGCACATAATACACACAGATCATGTGCTCTCAGCACATATAAAGCGTATAAGGACAATACGGAGAATAGAGACCCAAATGCGTTGGAGAGAAAAAAAGGCAGATAAGAGATTATGAAAGCAGTAGAATTCAAAAGGCTCAAACAAACGATGGCGCAATACACATGCAGAGAAAGGTACAAAATATGAAAGCAGTAAAATTCAAAAGTATTGTAGCGTCCCAGCCGGGTTGAGGGCTTTTTGGTTTTAAGTGACTGTTAGGTCCGATTGAGGGAGGGCGGAGTACAGCATGGAAGACTGATAGCGGGGTATTGATTGATGCGGTAATGGGGGGGCGCTATAAAGTTGTGTTTGGGGTTAGGAAATCGGCGATTGTTCAAGTAAAACTTTTGTGACACTTTATCATGTCAGTCACTACAGTATCAAAGAAAAGATAGAAAAGATTGCATTAGCGCAAACAAAAGGAGATTAATCATCAGAACCAGGTGTAATTGAAAAAACAGCAGGACAAATCGAGGTCAGAAATAAAAGGCAAAGAGTAGACAACAAAGTCTTTTCACATTCGCATCATTCAATGCATAAAACGTGGATTTACACAATAATGGACCATACGCTATGAGAATCTGTGGTCCTGGAACAGGTAAAGCAACGACAAGTTAAATTTCAATGAATACACAGTTCGGTCAGGTGTATATTGATGATGACGGAGAAGCAATGCAAATTTTAACAGGCAAAAAGAAAGGTAATGCATATATTCCGTGAATAACATTACACACCAAAGGAGATCGTGATATGCCATTTGTATTAAAATGTTTACAGTTGACCATGAGAATAGCTTTTGCTGTGACAATCAATAAATCACAGGGACAAACATTATTTATTAGAGAAACAGAAACAATATTCACTCACAGGCAGTTATACGTTGCATTGTCACAATGTCCATCCATCCATCCATTTTCCAACCCGCTGAATCCGAACACAGGATCATGGGGGTCTGATTGTCACAATGTGTCTCCAAAAAATATTGTTTTTAATGAAGCTTTAAAGTAAAAGTGCAAATAATGAAATTGAAACAATTCCAAAGAAAAAAAAATTGTATATCCAATTAACCAAACACAGGGGTTGGCGAGTGAAGCAAGCAGGGGGCAAAGCCCCCTAGTCTATACAATGCTGGAAAGAAAATGTACATTTGATCTATAATTCTTTACTATTCAATCTGTGTCTAATTTTTATAAGTTATCTTAGAATTGTTACTTTGAAGGTTAGTGTATTAGACAAGTGTATTTTTCAATACATAGTTCAAGTGGAGAGCTAGTAGTTGTTGTTTTAATAATCAAATTGTTCTGTCATTAGTTATTGTCTACCAAGATGGTAAATGTGTTAAGCAACATTCTGTGCTCCAGTGCAATTGGATTACTCAGTCTGTAATTTAATGCCATCTAGTTTGTTAGTAAAGGAATTTATCAGATCATTGCTCCTAATATGTGGAATTACTTCATAAAGCTTAAATATCTCAGGTGTCCGATTTTTCTAAGATAAACTCAAAGGCTGATAATATGTTCGTCCATTAAGCTTGATTAATAAACAGAATAACCCATGATGAAATCTTTCTTGTAATTTTAAGAATGTTAGTATTACTCATGTTTGGCAGGCATATTTATCTACCACAATTACAGTGTCACACCTGTTAACATACATTTTTAAAAACTGCTGCATTGGCAGTTCAACAAGCAGCACCTCACTTGATATTAATTTAATACTATATGCCTGAGCCTGCATAGTTTCTTAGCACAAAACCAGACATAATCACCTGAGCAAAAGCTGAACATTCATGATTAGTTCTTACAAATCCCATATGGCCTAATATTTGAAATGTTTATTTAGCAGTGTTTACCAAGCCTGTAATTTTCCTGATTTGTTGTGGAAAAGTGAGAAATGTTTAATGTAATTATTATTACTTAGATTTAATTTTTTTGCTTAAATGTGTAATTCATGTCTTCAGTGTTATAACCAGAAATATCCATTTACATCTTGCTTTTTATACTGAGTAAATGAGGTGAATGTGGCTTTTTAATCCTTGCTTCCTTTTTAAACAGTAGCATTTTCAGTAAGCAATAAAGCTTTCAATAAAAGTAATGTTGGTTGAAGTCAACTGGCAGAAAAATTGGAATGCAATACTTAGATAAAAAAGAGCTTTTTTACAAAAATGTGTGTAATAGCTTCCTCCACATCTTCCTAATTCAAGTATAAACTGGCAACAAACGGAGAGGGGCATCAGCAGGTTAGGGGCACAACACAGTCAGCACTTTACAGGTCTCATTTGGAATAATTTTATTCACGGGACTAATGCTTCAGGGATGTGTTTGAAAACTTGTTTTAGATATCAACCTTTATAGAAGACTTACCTCTATTTATTTTAATAGATTAAATAAAATGTTTCAAGACATACTACGAATACTAAACATTTTGGAAGACAAGATACTGTATCCTTCCTTGCCCTGCCAAGGCTCCCACTGTACCCTGCCTGTCTGTCTTACTCTGTGCTTACAAGTGGTGTCTCTGAACGTGCAGAATGGATTTATTTCTGCATTTTTGGTTTGAACTGTAGGATTTAAATCTTTGACATTACAATATCACTGTACTGTCAGTGCATACTATGTAGGAATAATCTCTCTATTATTAACAAAAATCTTGGTGGAAGGGAGACCAGGGAGACGAGACGTGATCTTCTCGGAAGACACTTTAAAGACCCGTGTGATGAAAGAGATTGGCCATGGAGCATCTTGCAGGGACCTTAAACATGAGACTTGGTGCCAAGAGATTGCAATTTGACGTCCTGCGAGACAACATTTAAAACAAGTTCACAGACATCTAACCAAGCAGTTGTTGGAATGCTTTTGGCAGACAGACATCATGTGCTCCCAGCTCTTAAAACAATGACAAGCAACAAGCAGAACACGCAGCTTGCCAGCAGCAGGAAGCCAGCAGATGATCCGATCGCTTCTCCTTAGCGTGCATTCAGCCACCCCTTCACAATGCAAGCAGCATTATACGTCCTGCAAGAAGAGATTGAACCACACCCGGGGCCGGAAATAAAGCAAGTATTGTTTTTACAAAAGTTTTAAAGTAAAAGTGAAAATAATACATATGTAACAGTCAGTCCAATGAAAATAACAATCTCTTTAAATTGAATATCCGGTAAACCAAACCCGGGGGTGGGTGAGCAGGGAGCAGAGCCCCCTATTTTAAAAACATCATAAAAGCTTATATGTACCACCTAGAGATTTTTTCTTGTCAAAATGTAATCACTACCTTTAACTTTTTGACTAATATTAAAACAAACAGAAAATAGAACCATTTTCACAGCCTACTAATTTATTTTATTCATTTAAGAAAGCAGTAAGTGTTGCTGCAACATACAGGTACTGTAACAGTCTATTTATACAGATAGCCCTACATATCCCAAACACTTGCCAGTTAGGTTAGGGTTGAACAGTATACTGACACTGGAAAAGTATAAAAAAACCAAATTTTAATATGGTACTATACCAGCATTTTTGGTACCAGACGTATACATCAACTTGCTCCTAATCCCTCTTCCCTTGATACTTTGTTGCAGTTGTGGAAAATTGCTTGTTTCACAGACCTCACAAATTGACACTGCATGCTACAATGCAATCTGACCTTTAAAAGAGGGACCTGGAGGACACCCCCGGATTGCCATATCAAGATCTGAACTTCATGGCTATCAAGAGGGAAGTGGTGTGTTGTGTGCCGTGATGGTGCAGCACACCAGAGAGCCTGGAATAAAATGGGTGGTTTTGCAGTTATCTGTTATTTGAATCAGAAATGTTTTCGTACAGGTACTGAGGTTTAAAGGCTGGTATCGATAATAAAGTCAAAGTGTTAGTACCGATCCAAGACTTGGTTAGATTTCTTGGCGCTTTGTGACTGTTCATGTGAACTTGAATGGGTTCTTGCCAACAATGCTGTAGAAATAACTTTTGGCCCCAGCGGCACTGTATAGAAATATACAGGTTCCAAAGCCAAATGATTGGAGTAAGTGTAGGTTTGTGTATGAGTGTGCAATGGACTGGCATTTTATGTAGGAATGGCTGGTACGATAGACATGATGGTGAACCTGGAATGGAGAAAGTGTTTTTAGAAAATTGAATGGATGGATGGCATTTGCATAAAATGGTAATATTCTAGGAAACAAAGTCTAACTTATTTACTTTCATAATTTAAATATTTTTAAATACTGTTTATAGACCTACACGTATATTAAAGTTGTTTTAAAAAACATGGAGTTATTTATTGTTTTTATTTAACACATTCTAAATAAAGATGTAAGTAATTCTTATAAATATACTAGGGGGGTCGCCCCCTGCTCCAACCCCCTGGCCTGTGCTACGTGCCATCCACTTCGCATCTCTGCTGCTCGCTTTGGGGTGCGTTCAGCTCCACTCTTCACAAGGAGACGCGGTCGCTCCTCTGAAACCCCCTTTTAAACAGTGATACAATGGGAAACAAATACAGTTTTTTTTTACCTCCTCTTTGCTCGATCAGCTGCTGGCTTGCTGCTGTTGCCGTGCCACGTGATCTGCATCTCGCACAGTGCTTCGAACATTTAAAAGTCTGTACAGCAGCTGTCCTACTCTTTGTCTTTTATTTCTGGCCCTGGGCGTGGTTAAATCTCTTGGCACAAAGTCTCGTCTCGCGAGACATGGGTTCTTGATATTTTTTAGTTTACAATTTAAAAACAGAATGCGAATCTGAAAATTTAACATCATCACATTAAAGTTTGATAAATTCTGAAAAGAATGATACCAAAATATATATGTAGGTTTTAAAATAAGCCAGAATTAAAGAGCGACAAAAAAGTCACACAAAATCGTTAGGCTTAGGATTTTATATGTTATATATATATATATATATATAGAGAGAGAGAGAGTAGATGTGCATGATATAGAGTTCATCTCCTAAGTGACCTTGTGGCTGTGGGAAGAGATTTAGCTTTGGCTAATTAATTATTAATAATTAATTTTGCCGGTAATTAATTCAGTTATTTGGTAAGGCTCCTGCTTTGTTTACTTTGCCTTCCTCCATTGTAGAAGGCATTAACAGGCCATTAGACTTCTATCAAGGTAACTGAAACACATTGATTTTAATAAATAGAATAATACATTTTATTGATAAACACAATTGTTATAGAAATATGAGAAATGAATATATATATATATTGATATATAAGACTGGACACAGACAGACAAACATAAGGAAGCTTGATGTTTACATGCTATTGAGAGTTCTAATTTACCTTGGCACAGATGAATAGTCTCACAATACCAAGTCTTTCAAGATGATCCCCGATGTTGCACGGAGTTGTTGCAATGGTCTCAAATAGAGGATTATTCTTCTGTTAGAGTTGCTGAAGTAGCCTACACTTTTTTCTTTTTGTGATATAATCCCTTGTCCATGGCGTGCTGTGCTTTTTCTTAGCTTGCTTTCTACTGTCTCCTCGGCAACTTCATATGGAAAGCATCACTCTTTCTAGCAAAACAGTTCAGTTGCTGAAGTTCTCTTCTTGAAGTAATACCTGCTTCTTAGTGTTCTCAAACTGGTACAGTACTTGGCTTGACAGAGAGGATCTCCACTTTCCGGTCCACAGGGAGAAGAGATTGTCAGCTTTCGACTCCCAAGGGGGGAGCAGCTCATTCAGATTTTAGGTTTTAAAGAGGGAAGAAATAAGGGGTCATTTTGGAGAGAGTGAGAGCAGAGTGGAGTGCCCTCAAAATTCCCCGAGATTTTGAGTACAGCCAGTTTTCAAAGGAATGAATAACCTCCCATGATTGGATTAAAGTCGGATCTAGTTAGAAAATCTGTTCCTTCTTAGAGCTGTGTTGTTTTGTTCATGGTGTCTATTGTGTGCCTACTATCCTGAAAGAATCTCCACAAAGAAATCAGTTCAATTCTGATTTACGCCTTTGAAGTACAGGCTAGTCCCAGTACGAAGAGTTCAGCCATTTAGTTTGGACTGTAAAGTGGGGGTTAGACGCCTCTGGATACATGCATTCCTGTTACATCTTCTATCTAATCAGGCCTGGTGTGCCACTAGAGCTAAGCAAAGGCAATGCCCACTTTACGCTACAGCCTCAATGATACCTAGTATCTACCTAGTAGAAATATATACTCTAAGAGCAACCCATGGCAAATTGGTCAAAGGGAAGAGGTCAGAAAAAGAACAGTCAAATACTGATTGCTGTAAATATTTCAATTAAATCAATTCAATCCAAGACAAAGTTGCCTGAGACGTGGTTACAAAGAACCACTTTTAGAGTCAGGCCTGAGAGTGGTGTTCACTACCAAATTGCAGCCCCAACACTCTGCATGGAATTGCTATGGTGGCTCATCTCACACACGGTAAAATGAAAGGGGTAGGTACAGTGCCAGTTAGGGGACAAACTGACCTTGATAAGCCTCAGTACCGGAGCTACAAGGTGCTGTGGCCAAAATGTAGGTATCTGTTATGACTATCTTTATAATGGCATGATTATAAAATAAATGGTATTTACAAATCAGGCCCCATGAACATCTTCTTATAACTGCTCTGCACAACTTGTGTATTTCATGATTACTGCTGCAAGAAGCATTTATTATAACAGCATTCCTGTCATCATTACTGAAAGACATGAATTAAAGGTAAACAGAAGTATTGACATGTACAGCCAGACATTCAATTAAAATAGTTGTTTATATAACGCAATTTTGTATTGTTGTCTTAGACGTCAGTCTTTCAACCGTAATTCGAACAATACTTACCATGTCATCATCATTATTAATTCCACATCAACTAGAAACAATTCTGACATGAAAGAACTATGCAGCTCTTTCCATAAAAGACTACAACAAAGCACTACTGCCAGATTCCTGATTCTTTTCAAAGTAAGTAATAATTTCATACCCTCATCTGTAGTCCGAATTATTATTAAAACTTTGCTAATTGTGTACATACTTGTGAATTCTAACTGCCCATACCATCTAGAATTGCTACTTACCCACGCAATTTTATCAAAAAAATGTTGTAGATATGCTCTGTATTTACTTAATGTACCTTACATGTCACTGCATTTTCTTAACATTATCATTGTGACTTGAAGGGAATTATTATTTTTATTATTGTTGTCTTTAAGGTGCACAGATATGTGTACAGTATAAATGTTCTAAAGGTGATAATTTAAAGTAAAGTTTATTTTGAATAAGCAAAAAGTCTGATTGTGATATTATGGGCTAAGTAATAATAAAACCAGCTTAGTTTAATTATAGTCTGAGCTTATTGTTCAATGACTTCTGTAGGTCAAGACTTTCTATTACCAGATGATGCATAGTAATAATCATTTCACTGGAGTAGAGATTTCAAGAGCACCTAACTCCTTCTTTGCAGCCTGAGAAATTACCTGCAGTATAACATACATAACATATAGCTTCACTATACTGGGTAGATAAAATGAATGTGTACATTTCAGGAGGGCTACATTCCTAGTCTATATCTACTAGTGACTACTTTTACATTTCTTCCTAGGATAGTAACTTTGATGTGGTGGGTAGAGTTGGGTACTTCAATGATCCATACAGTTATTTTGTTAGAATATGCTCACTCATGACAAACTGTTCACAGGAGACTGGGACAACTAAGAAGAAGAATCTAAATATAAGACTACGATGATCTGAACAAATATAATCAACCCACTCTTGAAACAGAGATATCAGGATGTTATCCTGCAGCCATATCTAAGGATGGTGGTTGCTAGTGAGCACCTGTTTGTCATATGACCATCATGTTCAGTTAGACTAAATCTGAAAATACTTCGTGGTTCTTCCTTGTGGGTTCATTACCTGCAAAACATTCCGTCAGGGGTCTAATGGAGTGTCAGTCAGGTGACAAGCAAAAGTGGCACAGATTCACCTTGGCGATGGACACTGGGCTTTTGTATGTGGTATGTAAGGTTGTGTGGGAGGTTTACAACTACTAAAGAGCAATTTTCTGACTCACTAAAAAACAAAGCATTGGCTTTGGAACCAGGCATCTGAATCATTTATAGTATCTCCTGCTCGTAGGTCAGACTGTGTGCTGTGCAGGTGTGGTTGGGACTAAAGGACAGTGCTCAGCTGTGGAATAGTGGGTCTGTCACTTAACAATCAGGAGCCCATTTTAAATAAATAAATAATTGTCTGGCTCAATCTTCATGGGTGTTAGAGGGTTTTGGAAAAGAGAGAGGAGAAAAAGGGAAAAAGAAGAGATTAATAGACTGAAAAGAAGAAGGCAGGAGGCAAAGGAAAGTGGTGAGAGTGAGTGTGTGAATGACAGGGAGAGATAGAAGGCAGTCAGCCAGGTGGAAGTCCCTTGGGGAGTGTGGGGCCGACACTCAGGGGCTGAAGGAGGTCACTCCGACTGAGCAATCTGTGAACTGGTGATTGACATGCCGCTCATTTGGAGCGACTCACTGCATAAAGCTGCAGGGGAATTGGAAGGCTCCGTGAGGCATCCTGCAGGGAAGCCATGGGCCGCAGGGATGCAAGCCTGGTAGTGGGAGTTGGAGGCTTGGCATAGTGCCTTGCCAGAGCCACACAAGACTGCAGGGGACCGAGCCTAGGAGCAGACGCAGAAGGTGGGCTGAACTGCCGGTTAGTCATTTCTTCAACTGTAATGACCTGCTTGGGGTTAGCTGAGAAAACGTATGTTTTCAAAGGGATGCAACAGGGACTGCATTTTTTAAGGGATAGGTTCCTGCCATGTTTTTAACATCACTTTTAAAGGATTATTTGTTTGATTGACACCTGTTTTTTATTGGATTATTTATTTCTTGAAGAGTTTAGAGCACTGTAGTTTTGAACACTGTTTGTTGTTGAATGTTTTAATAAAAGCACTGAAGCACTTTTGCACCAATGCCTTCTTTTGTCTGTTGTGTTCTCGTTCCTCAGGTACATTATTGGCAGTGGTGGGTTCAAGAGGGTCCCAGAAGGAACCAGCAGGATGGAGCTGACACGCACTTTCAGCTAAATGCAATTTCATGCTGCAGATAAGAAGACCTGAATTTTTGTTTTCATGTAATTGTCTAATAACTCTGCAGAGTGTTCAGAGGCAGTATATTCTGTACTTGAAAGGCTTACTGTCTCTAATTCTACTGGGGGAATTCAATGATCATGTGGAATGATGGAAATTCCTGTAGGTGCAAGACTGGGAAGAATGTCCTGCTGAACTGAATCTGAGTGGTGAGATATTATTAGATTTCTGAATTATTTAGTAACTGTCAATAACTAACACAATGATCACAAACCAATACTTAAGTTTATTTATTTATTGTTGCAGACCTGCCTAAGAAATGTGATTAGTATGTAAAGTATAATTTCAACCCAAAAAAGGAGAAAAACAGTCATCAAAGAGAGATAAGGTTAGGGAGAAGAATTTCCACATATCCAGTTTGAAAGAAAGAGTTCTGCTGGTGGATGCTTCCAGATGTGTCTTAAGTGAGTGAAGGGAGATCCATAGCACTACATAAACAGTGGTGCATTAAAGGGCTGCCAGGAAGGTCATGCCTAACAACAAGGGCATCTCACATTTAAATGGGAGTTATGAGCACAGTACCTGGTGCCCTTGCATCCCTACCCTACTTGTTGCTTTTAAGTGCTACTAAGATGCCAGTTTATTTCATTTACAAGCCCCGAAATGATACATTGGCAGAGCTAAATGTGATTAGAATTTGGATTAAGATATCATAGGTGATAAAGGATAGTGAGGCTCTTATAGTAAGAATGAATGGGTGTAAAAGAAGTTGGAGGATGAAATAGAAAAAGCAACAGAAAAGCTAACTTCTAAAAGTACCTAACACCTATCATTTAATCTGAGATATAGTTTAAGCACTTTATTTTCTTGCACATTCTCTATTATCATAGTTAAATGTGTTCAAAAACAATAAAGTCTCTGAATCATGCTTGGCAGAATACATTTAGCTATATTTTTACAAAAACATTTGCTTATACTCTATTATGTTCTAACATCTCTGTTTACTGTTAAATTATTTCCAGAACTATTTGAAAAGCAATATACTTTAATTAATATAATGCCAATCTTCACTCTGTATATATAACAAAACTTTGTGACAATCTTCTCTCTGTATATTATATATATACATATATATATATATATATATATATATACATATATATATATATATATATATATATATATATATATATATATATGTTGTGGCACCCGGCTGGGTTTCTCGCCCGGCCGGGATACCCAGGAGGAGCGGAGGAGGGCTTGTGCCTCCTCCAGGACACGAGGGGGCGTCCTCCCTGGTTGCCTTGGTGACCACGGGTACAGAGCTTTGAAGCTCTACCCTGTAGGGGCCCGTGGTCACCGCCAGGGGGCGCCCAGATGCCTTGGGAGCCCTGGAACTCAGTACTTCCGCCACACCCGGAAGTGCTGGGGGATGAGGATTGGGGACACCCGGAGGACTTCCGGATGTACCGTCAGAGCTTCCGCCACACAGGGGTGTGGCTACGGAGCCCCTCAGGATGCACCTGGAGTCCTTCCAGGGTGAATAAAAGGGGCCGCCTCCCTCCAGTCGTGGGCAAGAGTCGGGTGGAAGTGGATGAAGCTTGGTGGAGAGGAGTGGAGGCGGACGAGAGACTGAGAGAAGGTATTGTGTGTGTGGCCAAGGACTTGAGGGGTGATTGGTGCTGCGGCACTGGGTTTGTGCTCACGATAAGTGTAAATAGTAGTTGTGAATAAACGTGTGTGGTTTAAACATCATGTCTATCTGTCTGTGTCCGGGCTGTTCCCCACAATATATATATATATATATATATATATATATATATATATATATATATATATATATATATATATATATATATATATATATAGTACTGTGCAAAAGTTTTAGGCAGGTGTGAAAAAATGCTGTAAACAAAGAATGGTTTCAGAAATATAAATAATGATTTTTATTGTTATCAATTTACAAAATGCAAAATGAGCGAACAAAAGAAAAATCTAAATCAAATCAATATTTGGTGTTACTACCTTTTGCCTTCAAACCAGCATCAATTCTTATAGGTACACTTGCACAAAGTCAGGGATTTTGTAGGATTATAGTCAGGTGTATGATCAACCAATTATACCAAACAGGTGCTAATGATCATCAATGTCACATGTAGGTTGAAACACAGTCATTAACTGAAACAGAAATAGCTGTGTAGGAGGCTTAAAACTGGGTGAGGAACAGCCAAACTCTGCTACCAAGGTGAGGTTGTGGAAGACAGTTTCATGTCATGGCAAGACTGAGCACAGCAACAAGACACAAGGTAGTTTTACTGCATCAGCAAGGTCTCTCCCAGACAAAGATTTCAAAGCAGACTGGGGTTTCAAGATGTGCTGTTCAAGCTCTTTTGAAGAAGCACAAAGAAACATGCAACGTTGAGGATCGTAGACGCAGTTGTCGGCCAAGGAAACTTAATGCAGAAGATGAAAGACACATCTAGCTTATTACCCTTCGAAATCGGAAGATATCCAGTAGTGCCATCAGGTCAGAACTGGCAGAAACCAGTGGGACCCAGGTACACCCATCTACTGTCCAAAGAAGTTTGGCCAGAAGTGGTCTTCATGGAAGAGTTGCAGCCAAAAAGCCATACCTCTGACATGGAAACAAGGCCAAACGACTCAAGTATGCACGAAAACATAGGAACTGGGGTGCAGAAAAATGGCAGCAGTTGCTCTGGACTGATGAGTCAAAATTTGAAATATTTGGCTGTAGCAGAAGGCAGTTTGTTTGTCAAAGGGCTGGAGAGTGGTACAGTAATGAGTGTCTGCAGGCAACAGTGAAGCATGGTGGAGGTTCCTTGAACGTTTGGGGCTGCATTTCTGCAAATGGAGTTGGAGATTTGGTCAGGATTAATGGTGTTCTCAATGCTGAGAAATACAGGCAGATACTTATCCATCATGCAATACCATCAGGGAGGCGTATGATTGGCCCCAAATTTATTCTGCAGCAGGACAATGACCCCAAACATACAGCCAAAGTCATTAAGAACTATCTTCAGCATAAAGAAGAACAAGAAGTCCTGGAAGTGATGGTATGGCTCCCACAGGGCCCTGATCTCAACATCATCGAGTGTGTCTGGGATTACATGAAGAGACAGAAGGATGTGAGGAAGCCTACATCCACAGAAGATCTGTGGTTAGTTCTCCAAGATGTTTGGAACAACCTACCAGCTAAGTTCCTTCAAAAACTGTGTGCAAGTGTACCTAGAAGAATTGATGCTGTTTTGAAGGCAAAGGGTGGTCACACCAAATATTGATTTGATTTAGATTTCTCTTTTGTTCATTCACTGCATTTTGTTGATTGATGAAAATAAATGATTAACACTTCCATTTTTGAAAGCATTCTTTGTTTACAGCATTTTTTCACACCTGCCTAAAACTTTTGCACAGTACTGTATATATATATTGTGATAGGATGCCTGGAGGAAGGAGCAACCGGGAGAGCGGCCCTTCTTTTCCCTGGGTACCCAGCCAGTCCTTGATCCTTGGGGGACAGCGCTTCCGGGACACCAGGAAGTGCTGACAGACCAGGGATGGTTTATGCCCGGAGTGCTTCTGGGTGCAAGGGCAGCACTTCTGCCACACTGGGGAGTGCTGCCAGAAGTTCATTGCCAGGCACCTGGGACACATGGGATAAAAGAGGCCGCCTCACTCCAATCAGGGAGCTGGAGTCGGTTGGAAGAAGGACGGAGCTTGTGGGAGAAAAGTGGAGGCGGCCAAAGGAAGCAAGGACTGTGAACTGTAAATAATAATTGTAAATATTGCTGTGAATAAACATGTGTATTGTGGACACTGCGTTGTCGTGTCTGTGTGTGGCCGGGCTAGCTTTTACATGTTATTTTAATTGAGTCCCTGGTATCCTTCAATAAGGGTGCGCACAAAAAGGCGAGCTTCAAAAGGGCGACCTCAATTGGGCACGGCGAATAAAGGCGTTCGTAGATAATTTAGATAATAATAGTAGATAATAATAAAATATCTACGTGGCATTGCACATAATCAACAGCTTCAAGTGTAACACAACAATGAGTAAGAGCAGAAAACAACGAAATATAGAGAGCTTTAGAAATAGTTCGTTAGAAGTTCATGCATTAATTAATTGGATGTTTTAATTTTCTTGCTTTCGCCTTTTTATACGTTCAATCATTGCCTTTATCTAATAAATTTTCTGTAATAATTTTGTTGCGTTTGCCTTTATTCGCTGCGCCCAATTGAGGTCGTCCTTTTGAAGCTCGCCTTTATTTATGTGCGCCTTTATTCGCCGCGCCCAATTGAGGTCGCCCTTTTGAAGCTTGCCTTTTTGTGTGCGCCCTTATTGAATAGAACCGGGTCCCTGCCTTGAAACAGGCAGAGAGTCCCATCTGGGATGCCATGTAAAAGCTGTATAATATATAATACTCATCTGCCAGCCTGGGTGCGTTCCTTACCTCCGCTTAACTAATGAATGAGAGAAATACTTAACAGATTTAGATCAGTTTTTTTCTATAATTTGCTTGAATATTCAGGTTGATTTTCTCTCACCGTGCTAAGAATCATAGTTCTCTTGTAGGAGCGATATATTTGCACTAATCCGAGACAGAGTTTGCGGGCCGAGGGGAGGGGGAAATGTGATGTCAGGAGTAGGGAGCCAGGTAGGTCCCTCCTCACTGTCCTGTTTCACTACTACGCAGATGGAGCTGCAGGGGACGGCTAGTATAGATATATACACACACACACACCTTCTGCTGTCCATGTTCTGGTCCATGAACTAAAACCAAAGGTTGAACAAAAAGGCAGGAATACATCTTACCTTTGTTAGCATTTACTTTTGTACTTTTGATAAAAGGGGAGACATAACTCAAAGTCCAAAAGATTAGAGCAGGGTTTTGAACCATAACTAAATATTTCTGTCCCTAACTCAAATTTAACAAGTCTTCATGTGATGATGCACATCAGTGGTAACTTAATAGCCACCCTGCTCTAGCTTTTTTGTGGCTTTTCTCTTCAAAAACTATAGTTGTTACTCACTGGCTCACCGGGGAAAAGGCAGTGTCAGAGGATATGTTTGAGTTTATCGTCGGTTTATGTAGGTTCTTGATCTGAAGTGGTATTGCTGGTGAGAAGTGAACTGGATGGCTGTGTGAGGTTTGCCCACCTATGACTGGCAGCACAGATGATGGCATGTGGATGGTAATGTGTCTTTCTCAAAGCTTGGACATACATGTGATACAGGAGGAAATGGCTTCACTCCAGAGTCAGGAGGCACATATTGGTTTTATTAAAAACATGAAGGGGTTCAGATTTTCATTTTAGGCCAGTTTAGTGCAGGACTGGATATCCACTGTTCAGTCTTGTGAACAGCCTGGAAATGATTGAACAGTTAGACAGTAAGGTCCTCATATGATGTAAGCTGTTTATCTCCCCAGATTATAAAGGAGGGAGAGACATGCTAAATTGGTTTGCTAAATTTTTTAAGAGCCCAAAAAAACTAAGTGATTTTATTGCACCTCTTTTTTGCAGAAGGTGCAATAATATAACTATATAGAGAAAAGTGTATATTTAGGCAATTTTATATTGCAGCCATGTGTGAATAATATATTTAAAATCAGTTACTTCAAGCAGTAATAGTCGTTAGAAACATTAGTAACACCTAGACTATATTTTAAAACAATTTAATGGTATATTGATAATAAAAAGTATCAATTTCTATCAAAAATATGAAAATTTATTGGTGACCCTAAACTTATGAATAGTAGTGTGAGTGAGTGTCACTTACTCAACCATGTTAGAAAGCAATATTGTGGAGTAAATTATAGTAGATATTGTAATTATAAAAATATAAATGTAAAAATAAAAATACTCATACTTAAATTATGGCTGGGGTGGATTTCTCACTGTTACTCTCTTTGTGAATCTCTCTTGCTTTATTTCTATACTGAATAAAAGCATCAAATATTGTATGACATGGATAAAGTAAACCTGCAAATAGCACATTTATAATTTTTCAAAGTTATTATCTCTAAGCCACCTAATGTTATAGGCATGATGATGTAATCCACCTTCCTTAGCAACAAGAGCCTCTGAAATTAGTCTCTTTCACAGCAATAATGATGATTGATTCTTTAACTGTTATATGCTGGGAGGCCTCTAGAATGAAAACGTCAAGAAAAGGCTCCATTTTCTGAACAATTTATTGTATTGTACTGTAGATTATACTTAATAAGCAATACAAATTAAAAATGCACATAATAAGTGTATTAATGGTGAAAAAAACATGTAAATAAACATTTTGTCATAATATCCATTAACGTAAAAAGCAGAAAAGAAATCAGAATATTAGAAGATAAATTTATTCTTAGTTTAGAGGGCTGAGTGTTATTTAGTAAGCAAAGTGTTTTGCATGGGTTTTGTCTCAGTGTTAGTGATTAATCTTTGTAAAGCTAAGCATCCCTTGCTTATGCATGCCATTTGATTGATTAGATAATAAATTTAATGTAGCACTTCATACATTAGCAATATTTCAATACACCATGTAACCAAGGACTTTGCTACCAAAGTAAAAAATGGTTTAGGAACACCAGGAATTAAACACTTAATAGAAAGTGTGACCTTGTGAGAAAATTGAATGAATTTCATTGCAGGAATATATTACTGTTTATTGTTTGTCTAGGAAGTAATCTCAGCTAGTTTCTAAGTTAAATGTCTTTTCTGTTCCTTCAAGCTTTTACAACAATACAAAAATTAGTAATCAACCCTGTTACAAGTGATTAAGATGCAAATAAAATTAAATCTTCTGTTATGGTGTTTTATAAAGCTAAAAGGAAAAAAAATAAATAAAAAATAAGCAGACGTTAGACTTGCAGTATTGAAAAATTGTAATAAATTGTTATGAAAAACATACAGATTTGTGAAACATAACAATTAATCTTGAATCATTTTAATAATTTGGTAGGCCTCTTATTATAAGGAATTTGCATTACTTTCCTTATCCACATGCATATTTTTTCATTGTTATACACACACACTTTTAATCTGCTACTTTTTGACAAGCACACTCCCTGACAGGCTGGTATGCACAGCACATCCCCACCTTTAGCTCAATATTTACTTAGGGCTGCAATTAAGATTTCACAACTACTTTAAGATCAGGCACTTTTTACGTAGGAGACTGTGTTCCTTCAATATGCAAAGTGACATCCTTCACATTTTCTGCAACTCTAAGAGGGCCGATGCAATTTCCTATGCAGTGGTGTGTTTGGCTGGAAATGTCACTTCAAAAGAGGCCCACCAATTCAAAATCTATTTAAAAGAGCAAGCTCAGTTATAGGATGCATTCTGGACCCCTGGAGGTTGTAACAAAGGAGAGAATTAAAACAAAACTGAGTGCCATTACAAACAATGCTGCACATCCCCTCTCTGACACACTAACATTGAGGACTTTCTGCCAACAAATTATTTGGCAAAAGTGTTTCAAGAAATGTTATGGGGTCTCCTTTATACCAACAACAATATGTCTGTATAATGTCTCACTGTGACTATGACAGCCAAGTCAGAAGTTTTCTTTCTTTTTAATTTCCTTGCCTTATAGTCATTCTGGTGTGTGTTCAGACCAAAGTGTGTGTGTCTGTGTTTATTTACTTATTTATGTATTTATTTATTTAAAGAGCTTCTGTAAAAAGCCAAATTTCCCTTGGGGACAAATAAAGTTCTCTCTGCCTGTTTATCTATCTATTTATCTCTCTATCTATATAAACTTCTGTTTATTCACTTTAGTCGCTTTTCTTTATTACTTAAATTCTCAAATGTATGTGATTCTAGTACTATTTGTACACTGTTTGTTAAATTATCAATTATTAATAATGTAATAATATTTTTTGTATTTGCACCATCACTTGTCCTATTAAAAATATTAACTTAATTTTAGTTGTTCTATTAATTTGTTTATTTTTGGAATATATTGTCTTTTTTTGTCACATGTAAAACCACTTACTGCAGTCTTTTCTTATACACAGATTGATAGAAAGAAGGTACTTTATTCATCCCAAGGGAGAAATTTACTTTCTAACATAAAATCAATAAATAATTAAATATTATAAGCTACTTAACCCAATTCAGGTTATGGGGACCAGATCCCACTATCAGGAATAAACTGTGGATGGAATTCCTTTCAGAGCACTTGTTTGAAATCATTATTCATTTCTACTGTATATGTGCACCCTTTAGAATTTTAAAAAATAATAACAAATAATTTACACAAGTATGCACAAAGTCTTTCCAATGGACTATTACTTTGTTTCTGATTTGAATGCACTTCCCCGTTATTCTTCATCGAATCATTTTATTTTTTTGATGTTGAAAGGGAAACAATGCTTGGAGTCACAGATTTTATCATTAATTGATTATTTAAATTGAAAAGTTAACTGGAGGGTCTAAGCAACAGATTTCAGAAATCTGCACTAAATAAATTGTTTTATTTGTTTATTATCATTTCCTTACTAATCCTATGTTAACAAAAATAACACTTGCAAAAACTGGTTTCTTAACCTTATAGCTGTGCTTATATTGTAGATATTACCAACTAAAAGCAAGGTTTTTGAAGAGTTTACAAAGGTTCCAGTTTCTATGGATTAGGTTATGAATATCTAATTTGCATCATGGGAACATGTTTCTCATGATAGTTAAAGGCTCCATTCTGAGCTAGCTTTTCTTTGAAGATTTGACTTCAATTATTGTAGTGTTTGGAGGCTATAAACTATAACAAAAGAAAACTTCTTTTGATAACACTGTAATGGTATTTTCCCAAGGTACAATAAACAGATCAAAGAAGCACATACCGATCTCATGTAATTAATTGAATATTATATTAAGAAAAGGAAATTTTAAGATAATCCATAGTCCAGAGACTGGGTCTTTACTTTCCAAATCTATAAATCCCATTTGGGAGTGTGGGCAGTGCTGTATGTTAAAATATGCAAACCCAACCCTAAAGGACAATCCAAAAGAAGTTTTAACAGTTTCTATATATTGAAAGTACATGCGCCACAATACCACAAAGTTAGTATTACAAATCACAAATAGGAAAGTGTTGGCCACTTGACTGTTATAAGTAAGTCTCTGATGATTACTCATAATACTGTTTGCATTTACTTGTTTGGCTGACACCTTCATTCAAGGTGACTTACATAATTTAAGGCACAGTATGCTACATTTCTTTTGTTTTTCCAATTGGAACACAGGAAGATGAATTGTCTTGTTCGTGGTCACACAATGTCAGTGGTGAGATTTGAACATTGGCTGAGCAGTTAGCCCCCACAATCAGAAAGCAACAGGCCTGCTTGGCCATGAAGACACAGGTTCGAGTCCCCGGATAGAGAAAGGTGTTTTTTTGTGTGTGTGTGTGTGTGTGTGTTTTTAAACCACTAAAGGACTTTTAAGAAGAAGTTCCAATCACAAAAATATGTTAAATTAGATTCAAAAAGACATATTAATTAAATAAATAGTTGAGATGCTCTGCCAGTCAATCGGAATTGTGGCTTTTTTGGCCTAACAAACGTCAGTTTTCATGTTTTATTGTTTTACAGACTTAAGACTGGATATAAATCATATGTGAGAAATTTATTAGCTTTTAATTTCACAAATTCTGTTGGATGCTCTGAGACTGCAATTACCATGAACAAGTGTCCTTATAATTATTGTTGTAGTTACGTTCTGTAAGAGATATACTGACAGAAGACAGATCACTGTATAATAGGCACAGACAGACAGAGAAACCACTAGATAGACAGATGGATATCATAGATAAACATGGCAGGCACTGTATAATAGATTGATATAAAAACAGAAAAAATAAAACAGAGAAGACATTATACAATAAACAGAGAAGCCGATAGATGTCAATGTCAATTTATTTATATAGCGCATTTAAAACAACATAGTAATGCTGTGGCCAAAGTGCTTTACAATAATAGAATAAAAGAAAAACAAAACAAATTAACATAAAACATAAATAGAAATAAAATATATGAACATAAAATAAAATACATAATAAATAGAAGTAATGTTATATGCATAAAAAATAGAAGTAATGTTATATAATCACAAAGAGGAAACCATCAGTATTACTGAAGGTCACGGAATGCAAGTGAATAGAAATTAGTCTTTAGTCTTGTTTTGAACAGTTCAATTGTAGACGACTCCTTTATATGATGAAATAAAGAGTTCCACAGGTGAGGCGCAGCAGATGCAAAAGCCCTGTCCCCCTTGGTTTTACACTTGGTACGAGGTACAACCAGAGACAGCTGACCAGAAGATCTAAGCACTCTAGATGGCTGGTGTAAAACACACAGTTCAGATAAATAGGCAGGGGCAAGCCCATGTAAAGATTTAAAAACTAGCAGCATGATTTTAAAATCAATTTGAAAACTGACAGGCAGCCAGTGTAAAGAAGCTAAAATAGGAGAAACAGAGTCATACTTTCTTGCCCCAACCAGAAAGCGAGCGGCAGCATTTTGGACCAACTGTAACCTGTGTATCAGGGATTTATTAATCCCAGAATACAGTGAGTTGCAGTAATCGAGGCGATTACCATAACCATGAGTACCATTACCATAACACATGAGTAGCTATCTCAAGATCCCTAGAAGATGAAAAAGGCTTTATCTTACCTAATAGACAAAGTTGGAAAAAGCAACTCTTGACTACAGAATTTACTTGTTTCTCAAAAGAGAGGTTACTGTCAAAGGTAACACCAAGATTGCGGACTTGAGGTTTGGAAAAGACAGAGAAAGAGCCGAGAAGTCCAAGACCAATTTGGGCTTTAGCTGATGGACCCACTATAAGCATCTCCGTTTTATTTTGATTTAGATCTATCAAGATAGATAGATAGATAGATAGATAGATAGATAGATAGATAGATAGATAGATAGATAGATAGATAGATAGATAGATAGATAGATAGATAGATAGATAGATAGATAATACCTATTATATAGTGCCTATCCTGTTTTTTCTTACTGTTTTTATATCTATTTTACTGTGCCTTCCCTATCTAAAAACAGTAAGAAAAGAAAAAACAGGGAAGGCACTATATAATAGACAGCATCGACAGTGGTTTAGCACTATCATTGAGAATGAATGGAACAGTTTAGGGTGTATTAGCAAAAGAATATGCAGCTGTTGGCTGTAACCTCAGGGTGTGAGGTTTAAATGCTTGACCACAATGCCACACAGCCCATATGTAATTGCTTGTCCTTATCCATACAAAAAGTATACTGTGTATTTGTATTTTTTTTTATATCTTGTATATTTTATATTGCTGGGATAGTGATTTTTCAGGTAAGGAAGACCAAAGTCTTCAGGTAAGGGAGTACAGGCAGTTTACATGTTCATTAGAACATGCAAGTAAGAATTTTACTGCCCTCTGTACATGTCAGAACAATGACCCTATAAACTTTGAGCTCTTTAATCTGTAAACTGTTGCAAGTCATTCTTAAATGGATATCATCAGCTAGTATATTTAAACAAATCAATGTCGTGATTGAAAGAAGATAAAAGAGCATGCATTTTCACACTCTAGTGTAGCAATATTCTGAAAAGTGTTGCATATCATTAAATTATAATTACTAGTGAGTTGTTTTGTTCCTTTTTTTTGAGCTAATATAACTAACTTTTGAGATTCACATACCATGCATAATCGGGTAGAGATTGCAGGAGCGTATCAACACTTTCCCAGAATTCATTGTTCTCATCTTCCAAACAGTTGGTTTGGGGCATTTAGCATGAAATAATTCAGAGAGTGGATGTTGCTCAGTCAATTTTGATGGTGATGAGATGGTCAGAGATTCATTCCACTTCCACCACACTGCCCGAATTTTTCACTGACTTTGATCATCACTCCATTTCGGATGGCAGATTGGTCACTGTAATAAAGTTTGCAACTGTTTCCAATCTCCCTCGCTTTAGAGCCTTTCCATTTCATTACTTGGATGTAAGCAACGTCCATTCATTGTTTCTTCAGAATTTCAGCCAGCTCACGGCTATGGCTGGTGAGTGATCCGATATTGATGGTAGCCTTTCAAAGCTTTTGATGATGATGCTGTTGTTGGTGTTGTTGATGGTCTTGGACTAGCTTCTTCAGCCTACCTCATTTATGGCAGGTAGTCCTCGGAATATGTCCACACTGCACTGGGATTCCATAGCATGTCCTGATAAATGATGATTGTCCAGTTCCATAAAGATGTGACAAAATACTTCTAGTCGGCATGTCTCAGTACCTGACATTGGACCTCCACCGTTAGCCAAGTCCCTAGGACCTTGTTACTAGCCGACACCATGAGGAGGCGGTGATGGGATTTCACTGGCTCACTAATTATAAGACTCAGCAATGTGAAATCAATGATAAGGCACACGTTTAAAATATCTCAAGAAATGTTTCCTATAGAGCAGAAATAGACTGATTCTGATTGATCAATTGTTTAATTTTGTAAACTGTAATGTTGAAGATCTCAATCATGACATTAAGGGGGAAAAAGTGCTCCAACACATCACAAATTTTAACCTTAATCCTTAAATCCTTGGATCATGAAGGGTGATTTGACATGTTGGTGGGAACTTTATTCAAATCTAAATTGATTCTCGGTTACATATATGCACTAAACATGGACAAAAAGAGAATTTATGTGAAATGTATTTGCATTTATTCACAAGATGAGCACTTATAAAATTATAATGGCTTGGAGATTTTAATTGGGTATTAATTCCAGACTAGATCAGTCTTCAGTATCTGCAACTACAGCTTTTAAAACTGCTATGACATTTACAAAATGTATTAAAGACTACAGTCTGCCTGACCAATGAAAATTTTTGTATCCAAATTTGAAAGAATATTAATGATTCTCATCTGTACATTAAACTTACTGAAAAACCAATTTCATTTTATTGATAACAATTCATTAACCTATACAATGCTGTTGTCTTCTCCAAACCCTCCAAATCATTATTCTGTTCAAACCTGACACACAGCTGCCATTTTAACCGATTGTCACTATTGGAAGAAATATTTATATAATTAATCTCCAAACAAATTTATATATACCCTTTTTGCTGCAGATATGGTGCATTATACCTCAGACCCACAATTTCTCATGATTAATGTTAAACATGCTAAGAGAATTTCATAAAATCTCTGGATTATAAATTAATCAGAATAAATATACCAAAAAGGAAAATTATTAGTCAATAATATCAGAGCAGTTTACATATATAGGTTTACCCATCAAGTAAATATAAACATCTTTGTACATTTAAGTTTCATATTAACAGGGTCATCTTAATGCATGGGCACTTTGGCCAGTTCCCCAGGGACCCCATGAGCATAAGGGCCCCATGCTAATCTATATATGTTGTGACTTGCTGTCAATAAATAAATACTATACTAAACTATAAATATTTGTTATTGTGTTACAAGTGGACATTCGCTTTCGCCTCTGATTTAGTATCAAGGTCAGCACTGCAACATCACGTGCATGTATGTGTACGGATCTCACACACTACATAACGTAAAAGCGTATATGTTAATGTCACTTCAATTCTCTGCAAAGAAATTTTGCAAATGTTTGTGCTGAACACTTGATTGATAATAAATAATTCATAGTAATTTCATATTCTGCCATCTCCGTCTACATGGTTTACCAATTGAGTATTATTTATATGTTGAAATTTTTGTGTTTTTCAAAGCTCATGTTATATTATTCAAACGTTTTGTGTGAGCAGGCTTCTACTGCATGCTATGTTCTAGATACAACCATTTGAGCATTTAAAGAAAGATTAATCTGTAAAACACACCTTTCAGATGGAAATTGTTTTCCTACCAAGTATAGTTGTAAATAATTGTATTATCTACAGCACATGCCTATGCCTCATTCCCTTCCAGCACGACTTCTATTAGTCACTGCAAACTTGTGGCTGCACCATGTAAGCCAAATGACATAACAGCAGATTGATATAATCCACCTGGTGCTCGAAATGCAGTTTATGGATTTACACTCTGCCAAAGGCACCTGCCAATAACCTTTGCAGAAGTCCAAAGTTGACAAAAACCTTGCAGGTCCTAATTGCACTGTGAGCTCATACATTTTTGGCATTGAATAATGATTGGAAGCTGAAATAGCATTCAGTTTTGAATAAGCCACACAAAAGCACAGCTGGCCATTTTTTATGGAGACAAAAAAACCACTGGTGTACACCACTCGCTTTCAGAAGGCTCAACAATATCTAACTACAACATGGTTTAAATTGAATGTGAAGTTTAGCCAGAACACTGCTGTAAGTTTAACTGCTGAGAACAGGCGACATTAACTGAATATTATGCTCTACAAGATTATTTCTGCTGGGAAGTTAACCAAACAGACAATCAGTAATGACGCCCTTTAAAAAAATTTGGTTGTGCCAAAATATAGACTATATATAGCAATACTGACCCTGTGAACCAGCTGGCAAACGCTGCTTCAACCCCTCCTCTTCAGAAAATGAAAATTTCAGTTTAGACCTTTCTTTTCATGGTCTCAACAAACTAATATGAAAGATTTGTTTCTTCTGTCTAAGCCTATCAGGTATGGAAATTTCATAATTTACAGGCCTCTTTTGTGACAGAACTTCATTATACATCCTTGCCTTAAGGCTAATAGACAATTTTGAGATGCGGGTAGCAATAACAATACGTTTTGTAATGGAAGTAGGACCAGTTTATGCAGTGACTAGTCATGCCTTAGCTTCTCTTTTCTCTAAGTCTGGGATATATTCTCTTGTATATGTAAGCAATAGAATCCAGTTTCTCTCTAATCTTTAGCCCTGTCCTGGAGCAGGAAATTTTCAATTTTCAAACTACAGAATGTATATATTCATTTTTAACAATTTTGCTCAAAACGAACTAGGATAAACTGAGTTTACAGGAGTTTAATTAAAGGCATTTTAAGGCTTTCTTGTACATTTGTTTGTATTGTACTAGTAAGTTGGACATTTATTCCAGTCAGTTTATTTTCTAATTAGTTTATGACCTGGGAATGAGTAATAAGTAAAAATGCCGGAGAACCTGTTTTAATTAATTCATATCCATGGGACAGATGGACATAGTAGGGGTAGGCTATACTGAATTAGTTTATAGCTTGAGAAAGGAAGGAGTCTGGAGGTACTTAAAATATCAGACACTTTGATCAGTGCTATTCGTCATCAGGATACTGTAAGATAGCCAATCAAATGTGTGCAATGTCACATGTCCAAAAAACGCCAAATGTGCATTTTAAGTTAAATATAACTCATCTGATGGACTAATAAGAAGAAAAAAAAAACAATGACAGAAGGGTGACATAGGATGCAACATCAGAGATCAAGAGACGTGAGACTTTCCAATTTGGACATCAGAAAACTTAACCGATGAATAACATTGATCGCTAAACCAAAAGCACCATTCTGAGTAAACTATAGACAGTTGTTCATGAAAATTGCAGGAGAACAGCAGTTACATAAATACTCAAACCAGCTCGTCTAGCACCAACAAGCATGCCACAGTCAAAATCACTGAGATCACATTTTTCCCCCATTCTGGTGTTTGATGTGAACATTAGCTAATTCTTTGTACAGTATCTATTTGTCTGGTACTGCAGCCTCACGTCTCGGGTTTAAATTCCCAACTTAGTTGTTGTCTATAGGAAGTCTGTCAAATGTTTGCAAGAGTTATCCACCTACATCTCTGCTTTGTGCTGGTGGGAAAGGCTCTGGCTCCTTCAACGCTAAATTCACTTAAGCAGGTTTGAGAATATTATCTCCATGTGTATGACAGAAGTTGTAATCTCACTGTAAAATGTAAATAAAGAATCTAAAGCATATTTATGGTGCTAATGTGAACATTTCTGCCTATTAATTTTTTTTCAGCTTGATTGTTTAAAAAAATTTGTTCATCTAATATAAGTTTCACCTCCTATCACAAAGAAATTACATATCATATACAAACATTTCACCATAGGAAAACATATCATTTAGTGCTGTGTTTTAATGGAATGTGATTTTATTATGTTACAAATCATATTCTTTAAATTGATAAGAAGGATTATAGAGAATATTTTATTAAATTTAAAACTGTAAGGGCACTTTTCTTTGACTTGAGAGCTACTTGTCTAAACAAAGAAAGGGGAAGTGTTAGTACAGACAGAAGGCAGTTCTACAGAGAGGGAATTTTTCTGCGACCAGTAGAGTACTCAGAAACCATTTGCAGACAAGTCTAGCAAAATGAAAAGGTCAGAACTTTAAATAGTAAAATGGTCATTTTCTGAAAGGCTTTGAACCATTTCTTATTTTCCTTCATGCACATCTTGTGCACATGTTCTAGTATGGTCTGTCAAAATGATAGTGGACAGAGAGGGGGGGTAGGGTTCACTCAACGTGGCCCTGACAAGCTTTTAAAAATCAGCTTCATGCAGGAAGAGATGTTGAATAAAAGAACCAGGAATGAGGAGCAGAAGAAAGAACACAGCCGCACAGGAATGTGACCTTAATAGACTCAAAGCCACCATTTGGGTATATCAGCCAGCATCATCTATGACAGCTCCTGAATTATTATAGGTTGTATTAATTAATTTGCCACACCCATTTACTTTTATGTGCTTTCTCTCTATGGCACATGAAGAATATTTAAGAATGTTAAAATCTGTAATGACTGAATAAAGTTTATTGCTCGCTTCTCTTGCTTGCATTGTTGCTCCATTTTGTCATATAGGTTATACAGAAAAGATGAAGCATCCTCTAATAGAAGAAATGAAGCACAGTAGCAGTCAGTCTTGGGAGAAGATGACCCATAGACCCAGCTGCATTGTATTGTGACTGCGGACTGTCTCCTTCCAAGAACAGGTGATTGCAAGAATAAGAGAACCGGAGAAGAGTTGGAGGACATGTTTGAGTCTACATAACAAAAAAAATCTGGGCATGGGAATAAAGGAATCAATGTTTTAGTATAGGACAATAGTATAGTCTTTTCCCACTATAAGTTAGTAAGAGTTAGAACTTTCTTGCTATAACTGAGATACAGTGTGTTAATTGTGTCAGTTGTTGTTTAGAATAAGCCCCAGTACACAGGGACTTAAAAGACTCATTTTCAACTTAGAAGTAGGATAGGCATACAGTTTTCAGACCGTTTTGAAATTGTTCAGAAACGTTTTGAAGTGATTTGTAACAATTTGAAATGTAACAAGATTTAAGTTTTGAACAGAACTTTTCTTAACAAGAACTTTTTCTTTTTGTGTGAACTGTTTTACTTTGAATTTGAACTAAAACTTTTAAAAACAAAGATGTCTGTGGAATCATTTCAGCATGTCAGGCTTTTGTTGAATCCCATTTTTATGTTAGAGCTGCTGAACTTTGGTAATTTTGGAAAAAATGCTGCTACATTAATATTTTATCAAATATTTAGTATAGCTGCAACTGTGTAAAAGACTGCCAATGAAACCCTTGGAGAACATTTAGCAAACATTATGAAACATGGTGCTAATATGGTGTGTGTATATATATATATATATATATATATATATATATATATATATATATATATATATATTATACATATAATGGTGTCTGTTTTTCACCTGCATTATTATTATTATCAATCTTTAATTTAATATTATTTATTGTATCAGTATGCTGCTGCTGGATAATGTGAATTTCCCATTGGGATTAATAAAGTATCTATCTATCTATCTTTCTATCTAATATTAGAAAAATTACGTCAAGGAAATGTGAATTGGACAAAACACAGTATTTCTGAATTCTATTTGTTGATGTCTAGGCCAGCTAACCTTTACTGTAAATACCGTACTGTATACATTATACATTTTAACAGGACAGTTGGGATATCTGCGTATGAAATGTGATAAGAGAAATATACTGGGACATGCAAAGTCAGTCATCCTTTGTAGGACAATCAAAATATCAATACTGAAATTATGGGACAACATGTTTCAAAACATATTTCTTTCAAATTAGTCCAGGGATACCATATGCTTTATCAATAAAAAGTATGAACCTATACAAACTGTGCAAAAAATGTACATACAGATAAAATGTATCTCAAGCTTCTAAATAATAAAATTCTAATTTATTTCTTATAGCACAATGTATAATGTGTTGTTTTTGAGCTTTCACTGTTGGAAAAATAGAATAGAAAGAGGATACACTGCAAGACACAACAAGCAGTAATGTACAATATTATGCGGTGAAAAAAACAGAAATATGCAAGCAAAACCAAACCAAAGGGAAAAATTACAAAGTAGCATTCCATAATAAGTTGAATGACAATCAGTTTTTTTGTGTTTGTTTTCCTGGTAAATATTAAGAAAAAGGTAAACTCAAATTATTTTATCAGCTCTTTAATATTGACCAATATATTAGGCTAGATGTTTGCACATTCTGGTGGTAATATTTTTGCAACTCCATTTTTTGTATGAATGAAAAATTAAACAAATCAGCTGACTGAGCAGCACATCCCATGAGAAAAACTTAATTTTAATTTCTTGTATTCATGGCCATAATCTTTTGGTTACTGATTAAAGCATTTCACCATGGGTGAGCTTCACTTAAGTTCCCACTTCAACCCATTTCCTTTTATTAAAAAAAAAGAAAAAAAGACAGTTATAATCTCTTTGTCCCATATACTGTTTAAAACATAACTTAAAGAATGTTATAACTTATCAAAAACTGAATGCATAACAATGAAATGACAGGCATAATACAGTACATACATTTACATTTATATTTTTTAATGCTGATAAAACAGTTTAGTCCAGTCCAGATTAAACTCCAATTTTTTAGAAATGCATGGTCATTGTGGGCAGTCTGTGATGTATTATAATTGAAGAAAAATAAAGATGCCTGAACAAATTCACAAAGGTCTATCAATGGGACCATTGTTGGCAACGACTCGTCCAGTGCAACGTCAGTAATGGTGAAAGAAAATTATTGTTACTTTTTCAAAAAAATATTAATGGCTTCAGTAGCAGCTCTAACAAAATGCTAAAAGAATGAATATTCTGTCTTGTTTTAAATGCTGAGACTAGTGGAGCCTTCCTAATGCTAGTGGGCAGATCATTCCAGAGTTTCAGGTCCCCATACCCAAATTTTCTGCATTCTACACTACTTACATTTATCTCTTGAATATTAAGTATCCTGAAATTTGTGGACTGTAGATAGATATATAGATACTTTATTAATCCCAAGGGGAAATTCACTTACTCCAGCAGCACCTTACTGATACAAAAAAAACAATATTAAATTAAAGATTGATAATAATGCAGGTAAAAACAGACAATAACTTTGTATAATGTTAAATGTTAACATTTACCCCCCCGGTTGGAATTGAAGAGTTGCATAGTTTGGGGGAGGAACGATCTCCTCAGTCTGTCAGTGGAGCAGGATAGTGACAGCAGTCTGTCGCTGAAGCTGCTCCTCTGTCTAGAGATGACACTGTTTAGTGGATGCAGTGGATTTTCAATTATTGATAGGAGCCTGCTGAGCGCCCGTCGCTCTGCCACAGATGTCAAACTGTCCAGCTCCATGCCAACAATAGAGCCTGCCTTCCTCACCAGTTTGTCCAGGCGTGAGGCGTCTTTCTTCTTAATGCTGCCTCCCCAGCACACCACTGCATAGAAGAGGGCGCTCGCCACAACTGTCTGATAGAACATCTGCAGCATCTTATTGCAGATGCTGAAGGACGCCAGCCTTCTAAGGAAGTATAACTGGCTCTGTCCTTTCTTACACAGAGCATCAGTATTGGCAGTTCAGTCTAATTTATCATCCAGCTGCACTCCCAGATATTTATAGGTCTGCACCATCTGCACACAGTCACCTCTGATGATCACAGGATCCATGAGGGGTCTGGGCCTCCTAAAATCCACCACCAGCTCCTTGGGTTTGCTGGTGTTCAGGTGTAGGTGGTTTGAGTCGCACCATTTAACAAAGTCATTGATTAGGTCCCTATACTCCTCCTCCTGCCCACTCCTGATGCAGCCCACGATAGCAGTGTCATCAGCGAACTTTTGCATGTGGCAGGACTCCGAGTTGTGTTGGAAGTCTGATGTATATAGGCTGAACAGGATCAGAGAAACTACAGTCCCTTGTGACGCTCCTGTGTTGCTGACCACAATGTCAGACATGCAGTTCCCAAGATGCACATACTGAGGTCAGTCTTTAAGATAAGATTGTAGTGTACAATCTAGAATATAAATGTTGATAAGTACTGTTTTGTATATGGTGAGGGCAGGCTTAAGGAGGAGGATTTTAAAAATGGTACTAAACTTAACTAGAATCAAATATGGTGATTTAAGTAGTGGATTTTATTGACAATTTAGTTCTGTTTATTATATATGCAATTTAGCAAATTACTTCAAGTAAGAAAATTAAACAGTATGACTACAAAGCATTGCAGAACTCCATTCAAGTTTATATAAAATAATGGCCATATCTACATGGGTTTTCTCTAGGATCATGGTTTTCCCTCCATATCCAAAAGCCATACATTTTAATATTTCTGTTGAACGCGCGCTCCCGCAACACACACACATTTGGGAAAGAAGAGCAGTCCTTTGGTTGGTCGCATTAGGACCCTGGCAACACCGCACCTCCCGATGGGCAAGAAGACGGATAGGCGCGGCCTGACGACAGCGGGTGGCCCAAAGAAGCCCATCGCTGACGAAAGGATCGGTGGGGCTAAAGAACTGGCCAGGCCATGGAAGCTACCTCCGGACGAGAGATTTCCAGAGGTAGGTACAGGACCCAGGCGAGGGTCATCCTGGGGAGTGTATCGCGCTTTTCCGGGTGCCTACCTCGTAGGGGGAAACCATCCGGAGGTGTTTGGTTGGCCGGAGGACGTCGCTCCCAGGACCGTAGCCCACTGTTGCGGAGAATTCCCAGTTTCTTAAGGAGCACATGGAGTCCCAGACCGTGGGGAGTGGCCTGAGGGGGCAGGCTGCGGTGAAGGGCTGGGAGGTCCCTTGTTATGCAGGTAAGGGGGCGAAGGGAGTGTGACGGGGCCCTGCACATAGCGTAATGCAAGCAGGGGCGGTGAACCTTTTCCCCTCGTCAGGGCACTCAACTGAGTCTGTGCAGGTAGCGCAGAATCTGTGTGGCTCACGGCCGTCAGGTAAGGGCAAGCGGTATTCTAGTTCCCTGCCAGCTGACTTTATCTCTGTGCTTGCGGCCATACAAGAGCTGGAGGAGGTCCTTCAGCCTGTCCGGTTGTTTTCGCAGGTGATCCGCGGCCTCCAAGAGACCATCCAGAAGCTGGAGGAGAAGGCGATTGAACCTCTGAAAACACTGCGAGAGTGGGCGGAGCGGTGTGGTGCTGAATTTTCCAGCCGGAGAGATGTGGCAGTACAGGTAAGTGAGACCTGTACCGTACATGAAAGTGGACGGCTGAGTGAAGTGGGGCCGATATCGTTTCGTTCAGGTCACCAATTAGCCAAGCCTCCTACAGTGGATGTGGGGCAAGTGGCCGATCATGCCTTAGGGCGAGTCCAGTGCGGGGGTGTGTGAGGAGCCTCACTGAAGTCCACAGGGACGCAGACGGTGTGGGGTCTCTTTTTGTTCCATAAGGAGACCCAGACCATCATTGCATCCCAGAGTAGAAGGAGGAGGAATCAGAGACAGAAGTCCGGACCTCCTGACAAGAGGCAGGCTGGGCCTGTGCGCCCACGTGCTGATGAGAGCCGCCCTCTGCGGGTGCAGAGGGAAGCCCCAAGCCTGGCTGGGGACCAGGCGAAGCAGAGAAAAATGTCCTGTTGCCATGTCTGGAGGGCATGGGGACATGGCGGGAAGTGCCGGTGCTTTAACTGCAATAACCGTGGTCACAGGTGGAGGCGCTGTCCGTATACACTTACGGATGACGCCATGGAGTGGCGTCGTGGACGCGCCTCCCCACCCTTGTTTTGCTTATCTTTTCTAGGGCAGAACTGTGACCCAGGACATGCCGGCGCCCCAACCTGTTGAAGGACAGCCCTCGTGGGACAGGCTGCTTCGCCCTACGTGTTTCAGCTGGGGGTGGGGGAGTGTTGTAGACGGCCAGGAACCCTGCCTTGCCAGGACGCTGGGAGGAAGGAGGAACCGCGAGAAGGGCCATTCTTTTCCCTGGGCACCTGGACAGTCCTTGATCCCTGGGGGACAGCGCTTCCAGGACACCAGGAAGTGCTGACAGACCAGGGAAGGTTTTTGCCCGGAGTTCTTCTGGTTGCAAGGGCAGCACTTCCGCCACGCTGGGGAGTGCTGCCTGAAGTTCCTCATCAGGCACCTGGAGCACATCCGGGACAAGATAAAAGGGACTGCCTCACTCCATTCGAGGAGCTGGAGTCGGGTTGAAGAAGGACGGAGCTTGCGAGACAGGTGTGGAGGCGGCCGAAGGAACCTAGGACATTGTAAATAATTTGTAAATAGTTGTGTAAATAAACGTGTGTGCTGTGGACACTGTGTTGTGGTGTGTCTGTGGCCGGGCTAACTCTTACAACCCATTATAGTATCTTTTTAAAAAATATACACATCCATCCATCCATTTTCCAACACACTGAATCCAAACACAGGGTCACGGGAGTCTGCTGGAGCCAATCCCAGCCAACACAGGGCACAAGGCAGGAACCAATCCCGGGCAGGGTGCCAACCCACCACAGAAAAAATATACACATAAAATGTATTTTGCATTAAAAACATTATTATTACACTATAGAGTATTAAAATAGTAAAACTAACAGAGAACTTCCAGACATGCAAATTATAATTATTCTCAGAATTAAAGTAGTCATTCATACTACTGTTATTTTCAGTTCCAATTAAGGTCATATACAGTAGATAAGACAGACAATCCACCAGTTTGTACCAAAATGCCTTCTCAGATATTGTGGCAAGTAAAAATGGCCTTCTAACTTCTGCATCCCAAAAATTTGAAATTGCCTCTAGACCTAATTACACCAGCCAAATTCAGCAGGCCCATGTATAAATTCAGGAGTATAAAATCCATCCTCTGTTAGTCTTCTCCATAATTGTACACATTTTCAGTGTTGGTCACTCAAAAATATTTTTTTCAATGTTTGGTATATACTGCATTCCTCACAGCAGTATGTGCTGCCTACCTACCCTGATGAGGATGGCTGTATGGTGAAGAGGACCACATTGCTTGATGGTTTTTGGATAAAAATCTCTCCCTTTCACTTGTTTCTTTTGCTTTTCACTAATGATTTCAGCAAAGGGGAATGGAAATAATGGGAAAGACAAAAATTAGATACAAAAGACATGGAATAAAAATTCCTGTGAAAAAGTGAAAAATAACTGGAATCCTTCTCACAAGAAAATATAGTTAGAAAATGACAAACCTAAGTATATGCTCAGTTTTGTGTATATACTGTGAGTGATTGTGACAGATAGCAGTTTGACAGTGCAGAATCATATGCTAGTATGCGGGAGTCTCATATCTCATGGTAATAGAAACCTTTAAAGCCAATTAATTCACTTTGCTTTCTATTCAATCCCCGAATGGCATTTCTGTTTTACATATGGTGTATCGTGCTACTGGTCCTGCCTCTCTACAACTCGATAGCTTTAAGGAAGACACTTTGGAATTATTTTAATTCTGTGGAGGCCTTGACCTGAATCAAACAGCTGAAGTTGTCACATTTTCTGAGTGCTTAATAAAGGCTCTTATATTGTCTCTTCAAGTTTAAGAATAAAGTGTGTTTAAAAGGACTCTTCTGATTGTTTTTTTACGAAACTGTCAACCCCAAACGTGACAATATACTATGTGCGGGTGTGTATATACAGTATATATATATTGTAAAAGAATTAATCCCAACACACTGGAAAGGTTTGGGGCAGCCACCCATATATTGTCCCTGGCTGCAAAAAGGCACTGATCTGCATGAGTTGAGTTCCAGATTGAACTAATTTGGTTTAGAAAAGATGATGGCTTTATAAGGTGGAACCGGAAGTGACGTCAGTCTGGCACCAGAACCGGAAGTGGCATCGTTGATGTTGAATCAGGCAGGTTTTCCTGTATTTGGCCTATAGAGATAACAGAGGTAGGTTTAGTGCATCTCGCCACCTCCTGGCCTGGTGGGTAATTACCTCCACTTGGTCTACTCAGCTCCCTCCTAATCGCACGTGTGACTATATATATATATATATATATTTATATATATATATATATAGTGATGGATGGCCGGCAGCTCAACCCAGACGAAATCCACAGGACACTAGATGGTGACTTCCCTGCAGCTTAGCGGTGCCCCAGACTCCCGCAGGGCACAATGGGAGATGGAGTTTGGCTTCACAGCCCTGCTGGGTGCCATGGGTGCCACCAGGGGATGCTGCAGAGAGACAAAGGGATTTCTGTTTCCAATATAGCCCAGAAGTACTCATAAGTCATGGGGATGGAAGTACAGAAGTACTTCCAGGCTGAAGAAAAATGTAATTCTCCATCTGGGTCAAAAACTATATAAAGGACTATGGGAGACCCAGCAAGAAAGCTGGAGTTGGTAGGGAGAGTGACGGAACTGCTGGGAGGAGAGAATTGTTATAATTATTGTATTGTTATTATAGTTATTGCCTGTTTGTTGTGGTGGAGGTGCGTTGGGGCATTTTATAAAAGAAGTAAAAATATTCTTAGTGCTTTTAAAACCTGTGTCTGCATCTGTCTGTTGGGTTTCACGGGGCAGTCCATTCTCTTACTATATATATATATATATATATAAATATATATATATATATATATAGACACACACACACAAACACACATATATACACACATATATATATATATATATATATATATATATATATATATATACACACACACACACACATACACATATATATACATATACTCACACACACGGGTGGGCAAAAGTAGGTTTACAGTTGTTCGTTTGGAAAAACAAATACATTTTATGATTACTACAATTGCTTTATTAACATTAGGTTTAAGAAGAAGACGACAAATAATAGAAGAGTAAACAGTGTTTTGCGTACTCACAACTGTAAACCTAATTTTGCTCACTCCTGTATATTACATAAATGGAAGAGAAAAACAAAAAACGCCCAATGTTTCTTTACTGTTTCTATGGTTAATTTAAAATCATTTCTTATAACTTTAAATTTATTTGTAAATGATCTAATTTATAGTGGGTAAAAAACAGCCCCAAAGACTATCTTTGCACCCTAATCTTTGCAGCTTGAAAAATATTAAGCATGAAAATAATTTTTTGCAAAAATAGGCTTAAACCAGCAAAGGTAATCACATTTCAGGGTGAAAGAGTGACATTTATGGGTTTGTCTCTGCTCTAAAACATAGACATCAGTCATTTTTGATCTACAGATAACAGAAGTTTAATTGGTGACTGTAAACTGGTCTATAATTGAGCATAAAATCTATCACCTACAACTTTGAAACCTACAAACTGTCAAACAGATATATTTCCTACTACATCATAGATAATACCAAACATAATCTGTACAACTTTATCGAAATTTACAGTCCTTGATTCCTTCAAAGTATCCATTGTTAAGCTTTTATTAAACAAATCAGATTATCAACTGAATATTTGAAAGAGTTACAGACCACTTTCAAATTTGCCTTTTCTTTGTGAAGCTATAAATACAATAAAATGTCACAAGTAAAACCCATCCATCCATTCATTATCCAACCCGCTATATCCTAACTACAGGGTCACGGGAGTCTGCTGGAGCCAATCCCAGCCAACACAGGGCACAAGGCAGGAAACAAACCCCGGGCAGGGCGCCAGCCCACCGCAGGGCACACACACACCAAGCACACACTAGGGACAATTTAGAATCGGCAATGCACCTAACCTGCATGTCTTTGGACTGTGGGAAGAAACTGGAGTACCCGGAGGAAACACAAGCAGACACAGGGAGGACATGCAAACTCCACACAGGAATCGAACCTGGGTCTCCTAACTGCGAGGCAGCAGCGCTACCCAGTGCGCCACCCTGCTGCCCACAAGTAAAACCTTACCTTAAAAACAGATTAGTTTTAGAAATGTCACTCTTGCCTTTGCTTTGGTCATTGCACAAATATGTGTTGCAAATAATACCCTAAATGTTCTCTGATGCAGAAAATACCACTATCATCATGCTTTTAGATTTGAACATAGCTTTTAATATAATTTAACACAACATTCTACTACACTGGCTTGAGTCCCCCCCCAATTTAAATGTTGCTTGTAGAAAATTCCTATCTTAAAAAGTTGGATCCATGAATTTGTCAGCTTTTCCATCTATCCGTGATTAATTAAACTGGAGCCTCTCCCACGATAATGGAGTGCAAGGCAAAAACCAACCCTGGCTGGTGCAACAGTCCATCACACTGCACGTGTAATTACACATGCAAGTTGTACCCAGACAGATAAAGGGAGAACATGCAAACTCTTCTCATAAGGTGACCATATTTGGATTTGAACCCAAGACTCTGGCGCTCCAAGACCAGAGAGTGTAACTTTAAAAAGAGTTTATGAAAGCTTCTCATTAAGGCAATGCACAGTCACTGTGGCTTTCAGATGTTTTAACTGGGCGGCAGGTTTATTCTTGCCTTTATAATGATTCCTGAGCACATTGGTTTAGAAAATCTGCCCTTGGGTACCACAGCAGCTGTTGGTAGTCATTCTATGCAATTTTTATTTCAAAGGCCAGTATCTGTTTTTAATCAATAATTTTACCTAATTAGATAAAATGCTTCTGCTTTCATTAACAAGTACAAGTAAGTGACAGTTTGTGATTAGCTTAAGAAATTTGTTACATGTAACTCTACCCTACCACTCAGACTACATAAGCTTTTATAGCAAACAAATATATTGTATTGCTATCACAGTTTTCAGTACAAGGAAATCACTTGTGGTTTATTCATTTTATTTTCATTTTAAGAGTTCATTTTCTTGATAACAGCTTTTTCCCTTAATTGCTTCAAAACAGGTCCTTTTGAAAATGTGTAAATGACAATGCATCCTAAGCAGGAGCTGGTCATTCACTTTCATTTACACCTGTATGCTCATCAGCAAGCAGCTTCTTTAAAAACAGGTATTTTGGTAGTAAGCTTAAAGTAAACAAATCTGTTTCAGTAAATAAAACATGCAAATGAGTGCTACACCCTAAAGTCAATTCTGATTGGATATTTTTTGATTAACACAACAAATGAAAAAAAAGAAAAAAATACCATGTTCAGGAGTTATCTAAAACACGGGCATTGGACCCTGCTCGAAGTCAAGACTGGCAGCTGCATAGTTACTCCAGAAGTGTGTGTGTGGTTTGTTTTTTTTTTTTAGATTATTTTTTTGGGATTGATTCTACTTTCTACTTTGTACTATCATAAAATAAAATCAGCAAGCAAGCAGCACAATTTCTTACCGTGTTACTTATGTCCTTCTTAGACTCATGGAGACAGGCTATCTTAGTGATTACAAGTACCTGCCTTCTTCTAGTTGACAATTCCCAGAGAGATACCCATCTCTGCTGAAGTGCAAATTAAGCTCCAACTTTTTTGTAGCTAAAAAATGTTAATGACCTAAAAGCAATTAATACCACAACATATGGTTATTTAAGTATTTCATTCTTGCACACGCATTATAATCAGGTTTTCAAAGATTGTTGTGGGTGTCTATACCTCACATTCATGCTGAAACCTCAGACAAGGAAGTAGAATTAATGTTCTGTTTGGCAGGAAAAAAGGGATGTGTAATATAACAGCGTTCACACTATAACACAGACATGAAAAGTTTATCAGTTTTTAAAGTTGTAGAGTTGGGTATCATCCTAGCACCATCAATAGAGGAAATGTCACTGCTTAAGGCTATGTTGTATTATGTATAGAAATTTAATCAAATATTTTTAATCAATACATGATTATTTCTGCAATTTAATACAAGCATATACTTAAATGAAGTTGTAACAATGGATTATTAAAAGCATAAGGAAAAGGACTGAAGGTAACTAAAAGGTTAGCTAAACATGGCTTAAAGCTTGTGCATGTGAGAGAAACCACTGAAGAAATTTACTAAGGTTAAAATTAAGTAAATGAGTAATAAAGACACTCACTTAAACAGCGAGGACAAACTAGTGAGAATAGCCCAAACACCCCTATTGTGAAGTGGAGATAAGATCATTGGGAAAACCTGTAGGGCACCCATTTAACGAAGCGATGTTTAGAAAAATGGAAGAATCAACATGTACAGTATACAAATTTACTGGTGGCTGTAGATGATTAGCTAAGACGATAGAATTCTGCCATTTAAGAGTCAGATGATGTGATGTATTAGATAAGGTAATGGTAATAGAAAAGAAAAAGAAATGTATTATTGATGGCTCTCTCCATGGAATGAGACATTTGTGCATATCTATGTGCAAATAAAGAATTGTTCTGCATTTTCATCTGGTCTCTGAGAATGACATCTTTGAAAATAAAGGAAACTGTTTTTCCCCACAACATACAGTATGTGACTTTTTAAGTGATTTTCAGTCATAGCCTGCACTTACATAATCTTAGCAAGTTGGAGGCAGTCGATAGCATGCTCCCATGAAGCCAGCCCCAGTGACTCATTCCAAATAGTCTGCAACTTGTTCTGATAAAAATCATTTTGTTTTTAGCTGTAGGGTCGTGATCTTTGTGCATGAGAACTGACTTTTCCGGAAGTAAAATGCATACAATGCAGCAATATAGAATAAGGGAAGCAGTAGTCTTACACCTCACAAACAGAAGAGAAGCTTGTCTTATTACCATTACCGATATTACCTCTTTCTTTATATTAATGAATCTTTTCATGAGTTGCATAACAAAAGCAAAACAAAATTCTTGATATCCTGGGTGGGAGGTCTTTTTACATTACTACTTATTACATTATTATGCCCAATATTAACATATTCAGATAAACAATTTAAATTGTAGAGGATCATTTTCTAAGATGCCTTTGTAAAATCTGTAAGTATTTAGTCATTTTCTAGTAATTTTAATCTGAATTTCATCTTCTTTCATTCTTCTGGTGTTTATCTAATAGATGCCCTCCTTCTTATCAGAAGAAACTACTTCCATTAAAGTGTGATGGAGCTTAATTGGACACTAACACTCATAAGGCTAGAATCATCTCTGTCTGTGCTGTTAATTCATCACTGGGCACACACACACACACACATGCATACACACACTTTTACCAGACTAGGTTAGAATCTCCAATGCAAAGTGACATGTAAGCATGGACAAAGATAACCAAAGAAAATTCAGGCAGCAACAGGTACAACAGGTGACCTCCACAAAGACAGTAACTGGTTCTAGGTCCATGGATCTATGAGGTAGAGTGTTAACCACAACACTCCGCTGCTCTGTATTTTCACAGCTCAAGTCTTAATTTGTTATTTTTTTCTTTTTCGTGCAGTAAAATGTCATCTGTACCTCAATCTTAAAGCTGTATTCAGGCTGCGCAATATTAAGCTCAAGGGAAATTAGATGTCAGATGGCAGTCAGACAATAGAGTTGGCAATCATATTGTAGCCCTGACAGATTTTGGGAAGCTGTGGCAAACTGCTGTTCATGTATAAAAGGGATCTGTGGGGAGAGGAGTGGGTACTGAAAGTACAGGATGTCTTTGTGAGCCTGCTATTCATCCCTTTGGGTGTGTATCATTAACTAAGTTCTCCAATGTCCTCTTGTCTTGTCTGTGTGTGATTGAGTTGGAAGAGGCTGCACAGCGTGATGCATTCTTTAAATATGGCAGGCACTTTTTGGCTGTTTGTCCAACACCTCCCAGCAGCACATCACTTGGTATAAATTCGGTGCATGGGGAGGCTGCATTTGAAGGCTGTTCTCATTTGTACACCACAGTGAAAAGACTTATTTTTTATCAGTTGCAATATTCATTTTGATAATTATAAAATGCATGTATGACATATCAATTTAAAAATATTTATACGGTACAACATTACAGTATATTTCTTTCATTTATATTTTGCCTCATGCCTTAAGCACTGTGCTTTGTATAATTATGAAGTACATTATAAGCTTCTAGTTTAGTTTAGATGCTGAATTAAAATCACCTAATATATTTATATATGAATATAATACACATATGCATCTTCATATTGGACAAGTTTCTAAATTTATTCTTGGAGCTAATCTATAACTATAAGAAGAATTGAAGACATGAAGACAGACAGACACACACACACACAGACTGATGTATCAGAGCATTGTATAATTTTTATTATATGTCTAGTATCTTCTTCTTCTTTTGGCTGCTCCCGTTAAGGGTCGCCACAGTGGATCATCTTCTTCCATATTTTTCTGTCCTCTGCATCTTGTTCTGTTACACCCATCACTTGCATGTCCTCTCTCACCACATCCATAAACCTTCTCTTAGGCCTCCCTCTTTTTCTCTTGCTTGGCAGCTCTATCCTTAGCATCCTTCTCCCAATATACTCAGCATCTCTCCTCTGCACATGTCCAAACCAGAGCAATCTCGCTTCTCTGACTTTGTCTCCCAACCGTCCAACTTGAGCTGACCCTCTAATGTCCTCATTTCTAATCCTATCCATCCTTGTCGCACCCAATGCAAATCTTAGCATCTTTAACTCTGCTACCTCTAGCTGTGTCTCCTGCTTTCTGGTCAGTGCCACCTTTTCCAACCCATATAACATAGCTGGTCTCACTACCGTCCTGTAGACCTTCCCTTTAACTCTGGCTGATATCTGTCTGTTACAAATCACTCCTGCCACTCTTCTCCACCCATTCCACCCTGCCTGCACTCTCTTTTTCACCTCTCTTCCACAATCCCCGTTACTCTGTAGTGTTGATCCCAAGTATTTAAACTCATCCACCTTTGCCAACTCTACTCCTTGCATCCTCACCATTTCACTGACCTCCCTCTCATTTACACACATGTATTCTGTCTTGTTCCTACTGACCTTCATTCCTCTCCACTCTATAGAGTATATCTCCACCTCTCCAGGGTCTCCTCAACCTGCTCCCTACTATTGCTACAGATCACAATGTCATCAGCAAACATCATAGTCCACAGGGACTCTTGTCTAATCTCGTCTGTCAACCTGTCCATCACCATTGCAAATAAGAAAGGGCTCAGAGCCGATCCCTGATGTAATTCCACCTTCACCTTGAATGCATCGGTCACTCCTACTGCAGACCTCACCACGATCTTCTTAAAATACGAATTCACCACAGCCATGTCCATCCTTTTGGCAAAATCCACTATCCTCTGACCTTCTTCATTCCTCTCCTTGACACCATACCTAACCATCCCCTCCTCGTCTCCTCTGTTCCCTTCACCAACATGTCATTTGAAATCTGCTCCAATCACCACTTTCTGTCCCGTGGGTACACTGTTCATCACTTCATCCAACTCACTCCAAAAATCTTCTTTCTCATCCATTGCACACGCAACTTGCGGGACATATGCACTAACAACATTCATCATCACACCTCCAATTTTTAGCTTCATAATCATTACTCTGCCTGACACTCTTTTCATCTCCAAAACACTCTTGACATACTGTTCCTTCAGAATAACTCCTACTCCATTTCTACTCCCATCCACACCATGATGGAACAATTTGAATCCACCTCCGATCCACCTGGCCTTACTCTCCTTCCATTTAGTCTCTTGCACACACAATATATCAACCTTCCTTCTCTCCATCATATCTGCTAACTCTCTCCTCTTATCAGTCATACTGCCAACATTCAAAGTTCCTACCCTCAGTTCCACTCTCTTTACCTTCCTTCTCTCCTCCTGCCTCCAGACACGTCTCCCCCCTCTTTTTCTCCTTCTTTTTCTTCTTCTTCGGCCAACAGTAGCAATTTCCGCCAGCACCCTGTTGGCTAACAGTACTGGTGGCAGTCATTGTTAACCAGGGGCTCGACTGATCCGGTATGGAAATTTGTATCATTGTCTGCATATTGATTTGGCAAAATTTTACACCAGATGCCCTTCCTGATGTAACCCTCCCCATTTATCCAGGCTTGGGACCGGCACGAAGAAACACACTGGTTTGTGCATTCCCTGTGGCTGGGTTTATTATATGTCTAGTATACTACAATAAAAATATTGTTTGATTCTTTCTTTAGATGAGAAAAAAACTCTGGCTTGGTTCATTATAACTGTCATCCTAACTTATCATAGTTATGATATAAATCCTTGAGGAAAACCAATTAATACATAAATGAGGGCACAATGAAAATAATTAAAACACACTTACCTTTAATCATTGCATTTGACTTACTCCTCATCAACGAGGGGTTAAAAAGGATTGACACACTTGTGGAAAATGACATTTCCTGAAAGTTATCATCTAACTGCAGTATGATAAAAATGCTAAGGGGCTGTCAGACTTACGTCATCTTCATATCTCTCTATTCTTGGGACCTCCTTTTTTCAATATTATTTTATAGTGTGGCCTAGTATTCATGGAGTGCCAGTCACGTTCCTTCCTCTCACTTTTGATAAATTGGAAAATACATCATAGTTTCACTATCAAAATCAGTACATTAAATTATGAACACTTAAGCATCTTTACAATGGGAATTTCCTTCCAATCATGCACACATTCTTTTTTAAATTACTGCAACACATTTATTATTTCTAAAAGTGCAAGATGAAAGAAAATCACTGACTGCAGACTCTTGAAATATGGTATCTTAGTCGCATGCTTTATTTTATGTTAACAACCTTCAACACAGTTTTGGCTTTCTCTTCACTCTGGCAGTAATGGCCTCTTGTTGAGACAGGTTTTCCACTTAGCTGTTCAAGTTATTTATATTATGAGGCCAGCCTTGCAATGTATTCTCATCCTGCTCATTATGTACAAGAGCTTCAAGACCATCTGCATAAGCAAACAGCAATAAAACATTAAGCGGATGGTATGCCTTTAAAATGTAATTGTGCATATGGTTCGGTGGCACATTGACATTGAACAGGAGCATCAATAGTCTTCATAGTTTCAAGTAAACAAAGAGAAAATGGTATATTTCTACTTGAAAAGTGTGCATCAGTGCTATTTTTTTCCTAGACAGAGTACAAAGTTTAAGTATCTCTGATAGCATGGTAACACCATCTGCCAGTAGGTACAAGAAGGAGGAGAGACCAGTAAGTTAATGGCAGAACTTTTTCTGTCATTAATGGTGTCAAATAATGTTGACAGAGACTTCATATTTACATTTGTACCACAATGGGAAAAGGAAAAGTAACTGGCATTCACTGTGAAACACAAAGTGGCTGCTAATTTGAAATTCTCTAGATAGTTTGCCCACTAAACAGCAAGTAGAGGGAGTGTGATCCTCCACCCTCAGGTACACAGGGACCTCGTCAGCCTACGGTAGAGTCATGCTCCTCAGAAGACAAAAATACTTGATATGTGGAAACTTTTTATAAGGATACAAGAGAAAAAATACACAATTAAAACAATAGATTTATGGCTGAACCCTTTTAAGCCAATTAGTAGATGAGGAATTATCAAGGTGGTCTATAGAATTCAGCCATTCTGCTTTCAAATACAGGGCAGATGCATGAAAAATCCAGCCTGGTCTTTGTCTCAATGACATTAAGAGTTTTATTAGTAATAAAAAATGTTATACTACTCTCTAATAGTGTTTTAAGGTCTGTGCTGAACATAATATCCACTAGCAGTGATTCTGTGTAACATAACATGGCCAAGAGAGCAGACTTCAGCCTATCAGTTGTGATCATTGCCTGTTCACTTATGTGGATATCTTTACATATAATCTGTAATGTTGGCAACAGTCTGTGGGTTATATGCAGAAGGGTATTCTTGGTTTTAATACATTTCTCATGGGACCAGTAGTTTGCCACCTTTTAACCAATTGTTGCATTGTGCATTTCGCAGGATTATTTCAGGAGTACCTCAAGTATGAACTTGCCAGAGCCTGTACAAATATACAGCTCCATAATCAAAATGCACTCTTCCAATGAATACAGCATGTCATTAACAGCAAGCGCACATACTGTAACAGAACTAACAAAATGAAAGGCTGGCAAGACGTCCTGCTACAGCACCACCTGACTGCACTTGCTGCTGCTAAAAAAAGGGCTGGGCTCCTTTTTTGTGTTCCACATTGAATTATTTCCTTAAAAAACACACACAGCAATTACAAAATAAAGTGACACTGACACTACATTCCAATGAAGAAGCTGCTGCTATGTTGACAGAAGAACAGTGTAATGAAGTTTAAATGGCTTGGTTCCCTTCTCTTTGCCAACTGCATTATATCTTAATGGGAAGCACTACAGATCAATTGTGGTTGGAGATGTCAGTTACTGGCCCAAACAAGTTGCAGGAACCCTAGAAATAAAGAACATAGTCTTGTATTGTGTCTTAAAGTAGTAGGCAAATACAAGGAACACATTTTCTATCATAGAACTATATTTAATTTTTCTCTATTTGTAGACCAGGGGCCTCATGTATAAACGGTGCGTATGCACAGAAATGTTGCGTACGAACGTTTCCACACTCAAATCGCGATGTATAAAACCTAAACTTGGCATAAAGCCACGCACATTTCCACGGTACCTCATACCCTGGCGTATGCAATTTCTCCGCTCGGTTTTGCAGACTGGCGGCACCCAGCATCAAAGCAGTTCTACTGTTACTGTGTGGTCACCCTTTCTTTCTTAGACCCACATTCCTGACGCGGCTTTATAAATACACTGAAATTAACTGCATATTGTTTATTAGTGTAATGCATCTGATTGTAATTAACCTGTAGCAATATAATGGTCCAGGCAATAGCCATAGTATTCCAAATACCATAACTGCTTTAGCATTGTTACGCTCACTGCATCTTCTTCTTCTTTCAGCTGCTCCCATTAAGAGTTGCCACAGCGGATCATCTTTTTCCATATTACTCTCACTGCACCACTCGGAGTATTTATATCACTGTATCTGAGTGGAGAATCACAGCAGCAGCTGATCGGAAGAAGAATTATCGCTATACAGTTTCAAGCACACACTACCTCAGCCACAACGCATCAAAGCCTTTCCTGTACGGACCTTGCGTTTCAGAAACAGTTTCATCCCAAGAACTATAAACGCACTCAATCAGTCCATCAAGTGCTCCTTGTAGAACTGTTTGTACTTATAAGTACAACTACCCCACTGTAAACTTGCACTACAGTTATAATATTACACAACCTGCACCACTTTATAAAGCGCGTATGATGACGATATCATTTTTAAGATGAAATGCAGCAAAATCTGTTGCTTATAGTATACGGATAAAACTTTAACTTCATTTAAATAATCTGTATTGTTAATAATTAAACATGTGAGGACACGGTGCCGCAGCGCTAGCTAGTTCACGGATAGCTCCTGCCTTGCGCTGTATTATTGCTGGTGCTGACGCAACACTGGAAGGATAGACGGATAGAATAATTAAACATGTACTACGAAGATATTTCAATGTTCCTTAAAAGTTTTGAAGAATCGGCATTCTAAGCTTACAGATGGCTTAAAGTCTATTACAGAACTGATTGTGTGGCGATTGGGTATTTGGAGAAAGAAAAGTAAGGACAGGAATTGGAGGTTAGTACGTTTGAAAGAGACAGTACTTCTGTAATAAATGATTTCATCGAAGGTCGCACATGGCTCAGCAAGCCTCTTGCATGAGATATGAACAATCACTGCGCCACCGTGTTCCCATGTTTAATAACATGCTTTCGTTCCTGTCATCATGAAAAAGATATCACGTATACATCTCAGTATTTTAATTATTCAGAGAGCTGTAATATCACGAATGTAATGGATTCTGTCTCCTGTTGGAGATAGAGAAAGAACGGAAGCACGTAGTGATTCACACACATAGAGCACATAGAAGATCAAACACAGAACACAGCATTTAACGTGCTACTTGAGAAACTAGTAAAATAAACGATTTTAAGATGACGTTTACGATGTTCTACTTTAATGACAAAATAAACTACGTGATTAAAGTGGAAATTTCGAGATTAAAGTTGACATTTCATGCTTTTTTCCCACTGTGTGCCAATTTTTTTTCTCTGTACCCTAATAAGCTTTCATATGACACTCAGATGGTCCGCTGCAAGTCGCCTTTTCACGGCGACTTTGATATGTGATTTCTTTTATATTTCGGGCACCGTGCGACTTTGTGAACTTGAGCTTTCGAGTTTCTCTGACACTATGTCACTCGATCAACTTCCTTTTGTTGATTATACCACTGTTTAAACCAACAAATAGTACGTTTTTCCTTTGCCTCCACTTGGTATTCGCTGAAATTTTTATATTTTCCCCCGTGCTTTTCTCATTGTCTTTTCACAGAAGGCTATTTATATCGATTTGCATATTCAAAGAGGCATAATTCTGGGAGGAGTTGGGGCAGGACAGAAGGTGCGTGCACGTGCGTTACTTTTCACGCTGATCGGGATTTATGTAGTGGAAGAACGTGAAAGTTTGCGTACGCACAGATTCCTGCATCTGGATTTTTCTCTGCATATGCACATTTCCGCTTTTGTGCTTATGCCATGCTATAGTGTGAGTTCAACGCATGGCGTTATACATGAGGCCCCAGGAGAGGTACTACAGTGTTTAGGTGAAAAGCACCTTGAAGAATTGCTAGGAGATGGGAGCTTTCATTAAAAACAAGGTAATGACTGCAATCATCTGTAGTATACCATGGCATAAAGTGGTTCTTGTCTTTTGACTCTTTAATCTTACCTCAAGACATTAGCAAAAGGTGCACTAAACTATAAAGATCAGTCATGTTGGAGTTCACAGAAGCAAACAGTATTTAACTACTAGATAGGTAAAAAAAAAAAAAGACAGCAAGTGAAAAACCTTAAGAGGATGATAAAAGACTTCCTTATGTTAGAGAATTTGGGGGACACATTTCACTCAAGCAAATAGGTTTTTGATGTTCTATGTTGTGACTACATATTTGCTTTATCTGAGAAAATAACATTACATCAAAGAACTTTCAAAACAACAACAGTCCTGCTCTATGTAGATTATTGCAAATGATTGTTGTTGAAGGCTGCCTCTGTCAAGCAAAACCAAATTTAGATCCTGAGCTGACAATATCTTTACTCTGGTCATTACTCTTGCATTATTTTTTTTTGAACAATCTGAAACATAAAATCTAAATTTCTGAGAACAACCCTTTCATGCATTCTTTCCCAGAAAAAAAAAGCATACAATGATGTTTGCAGATGACCTTGGTATTCCACTGTCAAATCATCTTTGGAATATTTTTCAGCTGTAAGTGGGGATTTCCCATTTTTTAACCTGAATGATGTGTGCATGGTCAATGTGCTGGTGGCAAAAGGGGTATACTATAAAAATTTCAGATTAAAGACTGAGTGAGCATACCTTCCTTGCTTAGGAAATTAGGTGCTGATGCATACTCAATCTTTGGCAGTACGGAGACAGAGTAAATAGCATTTCTCTAACATGAAAAATTGTGAGGTATATTAAATCTGAAAAGAGTTCTTGCAAAGTTCCGCACACGCATATTTTTACCATGTTACAACAATTTAGATGTGCAGCGCTGGGCATGTTCAGTTTTATTGCATAAATCACTTTGATTACATTTCCAAGGGAAAATTGAAATGCTTAATCATAATGTATAGATATTACTTAATAAATACATATGCAACAACTTGCACTGGCAAAATATGGAAAGATTCAACTTTTGGCTGGTTCTTCTTTCAGTATTTTTAACCATTACAGCATAAGAAGTTTTACTAAGTGCTGTTTGAAGAATATACATTAGTGTAGCTTAGGCTTGTACAATAAAGATACACATTTACATTTTTTACTATATTTTAGTAGATTAGTGAAAAGTATGGTAAATTTAATAAAATGTTATGCTTCAGAATGAATTATACAATTCAGTACTTTATTCCTTTTAATACTATAGTTACCCGTTACCCACAAGTCAATGTAGCATACCATACGCGAAAGTACATTCTGTACCAGCGCTATTTAAAGACTGCTTTTTAAGTTTCATACATGAAAATGAGTGTTTTTTTTCTTACATGGTTTATAGCATGAAACTTTCACTTACAAACAATAATATTGCTGTATTTGAGTAATGTTCAGAGCTGGGGAATTATAGCGATGTACTTTTGGGAACTAGGATCAAAGTGTCCAAGATATGCAATTTGATGGTCTTTTTTTTAAAACCCTATTTTTGACCTTATAATGATCCCTGTTTTGTGTCTGTTTAACATGTGTATCCTTTATTTAATGATGATGATTTGTGGGCAGCTATTGTCTTGCTGCATAGAATTTTGCACAGTTTTAATGGAAGTTATCTGATTGAAGATAAGAATTAATGACGAACAATAAGAAGAAACCAAACTTATCCATCTATGTCATGAATCCAGCCATCAATACGTTTTTTTAGCTGGTTTAATTTTACTTGAATATTGGTGGAAGTCAAGAATACTCAGGTAGCACTGGGTGCCAGTACATTACAGGACACTCACACTCACTCATATACTGCAGAATGTGAGACATGCATTTCAATAATAAGACATAGTAAGAACATGCAAAGTCCACACAGACTGAGCCACAATTCAAACCCTGAACTATAATAAACAATATTGATGCTCTGTGCAAGAGAGGACAGAGCCGACTATACTTCCTTAAAAGGCTGGCGTCCTTCAACATCTGCAATAAGATGTTACAGATGTTCTATCAGATGGTTGTGGCGAGCGCCCTCTTCTACGCGGTGGTGTGCTGGGGAGGCAGCATAAAAAAGAGGGAAGCCTCACGCCTGGACAAACTGGTGAGGAAGGCAGGCTCTATTGTAGGCATGGAGCTGGACAGTTTGACATCTGTGGCAGAGCGATGGGCGCCGAGCAGGCTTCTGTCAATCATGGAGAATCCACTGCATCCACTGAACAGGATCATCTCCAGACAGAGGAGCAGCTTCAGCGACAGACTGCTGTCACTTTCCTGCTCCACTGACAGACTGAGAAGATCATTCCTCCCCCACACTATGCGACTCTTCAATTCCACCCAGGGGGGTAAACGTTAACATTATACAAAGTTATTGTCTGTCTGTATACTTGCATTGTTATCACTCTTTAATTTAATATTTTCTTTATCAGTATGCTGCTTCTGGAGTATGTGAATTTCCCCATGGGATTAATAAAGTATCTATCTATCTGTCTATGAAGATGAGAGGAAACACAATCAATGCAGCATTAATGTATGCTACTCAGTTATGACAACATCCACTATTACCGGGCTAACAGAAAGAAAATGTGTTGCATTATTACTCATCCATCTATATTAGGGTGGAATACATTTTTAAAGATATAAAATCCTTCAGAATTGTTTCCCAAATATTCTTAATATCCTACTACAGTTTTATTAATTACTAAAGGAATATTTTACAATTCCTTCCTAAAACTAATAGCCCTTTTTAAATAAATTGTGTGTTTCACTTCATTCCATTTAGAGTTTATCTATCAAACTCTTTAGGAATGTTGGTTCTAAGGTCATATTTAAGGCCCAACATTAGTGTCATTACAATTGTAGGTTTTGCTTCCATGTTCTACTTTATTGTACAAATTAATCTGATTTAAATAAAGGCTTCTTTTTGATTATGTTAAGATGCTGACAATGTAACTTAAAACAAACATTCAGAGCAGTGGTGACCAATGTTGGTCCTGGAGGGCCACAGTGGCTGCAGGTTTTTGTTGCAACCCAGTTTCTTAATGAGAAGTTAATTATTGCCTTTGAAGCACTTATTGCTCAAGTGACATTTTTCGCTTCATTTTAATGGTCTTGCTTGTTAAAGTTCCTCACTCTTAATTGCTTATTTCAGTCTTAAACTGATGCATTCACTGTTTTAATGACTCCTTATTAGCAATAAGATGCAAATGACAAAGAAGCCAGCAGTTCTCCATCTAGCTTTCTTCCATTTGCACCTGTGCAGATTCATCATGCTGTATTTGGCTTAATAAAATACTTAATAGAAACATATGATAGTCTGAAAATCATCCATTTTACGCTTCAAATCATTTAGGTGATATCCTTGGAAAGGAAAATAAAATCTACAATATAAGAACCTTACATTGCAGACTAACATGTCATAAAAGGTCTGAGATTGGCCAGGGCTAGTTTCTAAGTAAGCAAATGGGTTTGAACAAAAACCTGCAGCCACTGCGGCTCTCCAGGACTGACATTGCTCACCCTGATTTAGAGAAAACACAGAGGAAAAGCATATATTGATGAACAAATAGATACTTTATATTTATATTTTTTTATAAAGTAAATTTTGGCTTCATTGTATGGATTTAACCCATTTTATGATGGGAAACTTCATAATATCATGTTGCATATTATTTTAAATAATTCATATGAAATTATATACTTTTTAATATTGAAACAATAAACAACAGTCATTGTATAACCTAAATTAGGTGGGTTTAATTATTGTGTAAATGAAATATGTGATTCAAATCCAGATTAACTGAGGTTTAAGTGCTTATCCAGATTAATTACAGTTAATTTGTTTAATTTCTAAATGCCTCTATATCCATGCAAACATGCAGCCTTTTTGAGAGACTAAACCATCAGGTAGCTAATCTAATACCATGCTTTTAAAGCTCCCAGAAGGCCCATGACAGATGAAGCACTGCCTAAAAATCTATACCTAGTGTGGTTATAAAATATACAGTGCTATAGCTGGCAACCCCATTTTTGGCCTAGTAACTAATCAATAAATTATATAATAATGATATATTCACATGTGAGAAATGTCAGTTTTCTTTTTTGATTATTTACCCATCGCCCTATATGAATTCAGCAAGAACACAGGGGCACAGTTGGAAGTATTTTAAGGGAAAATTTCAAACAAATGTTAGAAAATTTCTCATCATACAGAGAACTACAGACACACAGAGCAAGTTACCAAGTAGTATGGTAGTGAGTGGAACTTTAGGAACCTTCAAAACTCATCTTGATGTTATTTTGGGAGAATGAAAGTGAATAGAATTAGCAAGCTTGTTGGACTGAATGGCATGTTCTCGTCAAAATGTCTCACATGTTTTAATGAATTTATTTTACTGATGATGATGAAAATATTGACATTCAAAATTCAATAGCATTAGGAAATTTTAAGTATAAAGACTTAAGAATGATATTCACTACCAGCAATTATTGGCCATTCTTAAAAAATGTAAACTTTTAGAAAAATAAAAAAAATGCACAGCAACACTAATTGCAGACACCATGAAAAGCATTTGGTAGAACAGGATTACAACAGGGTCATTATCTACCTCCCTATAGAAGGGGCTACTACAAGAACACGGCTTATGAGGGGAAACTTGATCAGTTTCGGGAGCTTACCTGATAATACATTACAATGCAGTGATGACTGCAGTTTTCATTACCTGAAACCATTGCTGAAGATGAAATATGTAATTTAGTTTAATTAACACAGCTCTGTCATTAAAATACTAAGTAGATGTTTAACATATCTATGAAATTCTGAAATATGTATTTTTGGCAGACACTTTTATCCAAGGTGACTATAACAACAGGGTGTGCTGCAGCTGTGTGCTTAATCTTTTTGCCTCATTTTAGTTAACAGATGCAACCATTTCCTTTAACTACTTGCATTTAAGAAAGGTGTGTTGCCTTGTGTTATGTTCAGTAAAGTACACCTAGGTGCATTCAACCTAAAATAATCATATAAGCACAGTGTTTAAAAATAAATCTGTAATAATTGAGAATTAAGGTGTATTTATGTACTTTAATTCACCGAGTACAATATTGATGAAATGGAGTACATTTCTGATGCAACAGAAAAAATGTTGGAGCAAGCCACCTAAGTAAATGACATGTTTTAAAAACAGAAAAAGGCCTGCAGCCACTGTGAACCTGTGTGGAAATTAATCTCAGGGCTTTCTGAGTTCTGTTTGCCACAGTGAAGGACTCCTCTCACCAGTCCCGAATTGACTGGAGTACCTGCAAGTTTTTATTTTAACTAATCTGTCATTAAAAAGCCAGTTCTATTAGACTCCTTCTTGTACAGAATCCATTCTCAAACTCTTGATTCAGTAATTGTCAAATGTACTGAAGCAGACATTATTTTAGTTATGACATCTGAAAAAACTACTCCTTAAATAGTCTTTTTCTGTTTCACCAAAAGAAGATTTTATTGGTTGACAAGTGTAAGTGTGATTAACAAGGACTCAGTAATTCCTCTGCAGGACACTTTGTCATTTATACCTGTGTCTGTTCTGCACCAACTGTTCTCTTTATTGAAACCATTTAGATTGAACAAACCTCAGGAACAAAAAAAAAAATCTTGATAAGAAAAAAATTTTGAACACTGCTATTGTCACTTACACTACTGGAAAAAGCAAAACGGGCACTGCTGTGACCTTTTAAATTCATCTGGAGAGTTCAGAAAGTGGCAAATAAGAAGTGTATTAAACCAGGAGTTCAATAAAAGACAGGAATCAGCTTCTGATTAAAAGATTGTTGGCAGTGAAACTCTGCAGTTACTGGACCGGAATTGGACACCCCAGGTCAATTGCAGGTTTCCAAAGATAGCATTGCACTAGCACTACATCAAGACAAGACTACTAAGTATGGTACGAGCAGGAACCAGAAGGACCAGAAGTCTTACTCTCACTGCTGTGAACTGGTATCTAAAAAATGATATCAAATTGAACTAATATGCAGCCATTCCTGATGTGGTTTTAATATTTATAGTCTGTGGTGTTCAACTGCATGTCGGAATTCTTAGCAAGAGAGGAGCACTGGTATTTAACAAGATGACCTTGTGCTCCCACTGACATCATTAAAAGGAAACACCACAGAATAGCAGTAATAAAAAATTAACTGATGGGATATTCTTGTTAGTGTGGCTGTGGGGTTTGCATGTTATCTGAGTGTTTGCAAAGGTTTTCTCCAGGTAGCCTGGTGAAGTTTAAACTACTTGGAAACACAGAATTTGTCTGGTATCAGTGGGTGAGTGAACAAGTGTGACATATGGTAGATTGATGAATTATCCAAGCTGATCTTTGCCTTGTGCTCTGAGCTACAGGAATAGACTTTGGCTCCCCATGGCCCTGCAATGAAGAAGTATTAAATGAATGAATGAACATAAATTATTTTATCTTCTTACAAAATGTTCAAATGTCAAACGATTTAAAAGTTATTAATATAGCATTAGGGTACAATGAAGGGCTACTTTGTTAGACCAAACTATCCTGCCAAAATAATCCTATGCTCAAGCAGTGATGGCATTTTAATTGTAGAATATGCCATTCAAAGTAAGAAAGGTCAGTAGATACTACTGATATTATAGATGCATACTAATAATCTATTACAGTACTTCTTAACTGACAAATTTAAGGGATGAACATCAAAGTTAAACCTCCATAATGGATTCAGGTAACACTACTTGGAATGGGATGTGGCTTAATGCAGTCGTCTTCCAAATCATTAGATCTCAAACCAACAGTGCATCTGTAAGATTAAATGTAAGAAGCTGCCTAGAATAGAAATGTATCACCAAATAATTTCAAAAACTATGGGAAAACATTAGAGCTGACATGTGTCAGTATTGCTGTGGCCCACTTTTAACACCCTGTTGAGTCTAGATCCTGATACATTCAATAACCACTAGGAGACACATGCACAGTACTTAAAATACCGGCCACTCGGCGTATTAAAAAACAAAACAAATACATCTACTTTCATTATAATACATTGTGTAAAATATAGTATGATGGGTATTAGCAGACGCAAAATACAATTGGCTAGAAATATAGAATATTTGACAGTAATTTACTAAATTAAGTTTGAATTTCAAAACAATATGTCAATTTCTAGTCAGAGTTTAATGGTTAATATTGCCTTCGCTTGCACCCAAGAGTATTGGAGCTGTCTTAGCTATAACTTAAATTACTAGAATTATGTTGTGAAAGTGGTTATATAAAAGAACTGCGAGCAGGCTGAATGACCTTTTTGAACTGTAATTCATGGAAGAAACCTTAGAAACATATATCCCTCATTTTCTACTAATATGGCTTACAAGAAATATAAACATCTGTGAAGAACAGTTTGGAGTTTGCTGAAAATAAAGGCATTTCTACTTACATAAACAGTTTCTGGGTTTGTGTACTCAGTGTTAAATTAACATCCCATCCATGAAAAGAAATGGCCATGTTGCTGGTATATTTCATTAGTTATTTAAAATGAGGAAGTTCAGCTAAATGATGTCCAATAATCTACTTTTCATAACATGTATGTTAAAAATGAAGATCCAAACAAGACATTATAGCTTGTAGTACTAGTTCTTGTTGATTTAAATTATTTAAATGAGTGTATTTGTAAAGACACCTTGACAGCGATCAGGAGTGAAAGGTTGCTAAGTGACAATCAGACATTCATGTAAAAAAATGTGTGATGAAGCCTATTACAACCTTTCAATGAAATTTTCACCTAATTTTTCACCATGTTTTGTGTTGGCCAAAATTAAGTGACTAAGGGTTTTTTTTGTACAGTTATACACCCAACACATACACACACCTACACACACTTAAAATTCTCTTATTTATGGCTTACAATTTATTTGAGGCAAATTATGATGCACTGTGATGCACTTTGGCTAGGAAATAATGCATGTTAAAAAGTCATGCACTGCAACATTTATTTTTATGCCATACTTTTAAACAAGGGATGTAGCTCAAAATGTTTTACAAGATGTCAATAAAAATTGCAAGAAAGGAAAGACACACTATAAATTAGAAATAGATAAGAATATGAATAAATAAATACAATACCAAAAATAATAAATAACAATAAATCAATACACACTTAAATAATACAGATATACACGTAATAGAGTCCTAAGCTGTGGATTCTTTTCTGTCATGATTATAATATGTCAGATGCTATGGTCATATGGCCCCGGAGGACAGTGGGAAAAAAAACACTCCAGATGGCAATGTGGAGAAAAAAAATCTGCAGGGGTTCCAATGTTTCTAATGTTTTTAAACTGCATCATACAAGATTTGAAGCAGTGGGTCTCGTCAACACTTGGAGCATCTACATTCATACCAACATCTCAGGCTGCTGCACACTACTTTGATCAGATGGTGGTGTTACAAAATACCACTTTAGAAAAACAGCAAAGAAACCATAGAAAATGAAAGGTTAAAAGTACTGCAGTTTCAAGAAGTTAAGATATTTCAAAACATTATGATTTGTGAAAAGTAAAACTTAAAGGCAGCTATGAAAAAGCCATATTTAAAAAGGGGGCTATTAAGAGTTTATTTAATGTTCCATGGTATTATCCAGATGTATTAGTAAAATATTTTAGATTTTTTTTGCTTAACAGTAAAAGCCCACCTCACCATTTCTTTTATGTGTAGCTCTTGGGATAATAAGCAAACCAGAGTTTGTGTAGCTAAGATTACGACTGGGAATAAGGGGATGTGCATTCCAAAAAATAAGAAGGAACAAGTATATTCAAAACTTTATGTAACATAACAGTATTTTAAAATGGATTCTAAAAGGATACAGGTTTCCAATGTAATGTTGCTAATACTGGTTGAGATGTGTTCAGATATTCTTTTAATGGTTAAAGGTCTTGCTGCTGCATTCTAAACTACCTAAAATTGGTTTATCTTCCTTAGGTATTTCTTTTAGGAGTGCTTTGCAGTAATTTAGAAGGCTAAAAACACAAGTCTGAGTGAATTTTGCAGCATTTTGCAATGTTGAAACTTTTTAAGGAACTTTTACAGTGATTCTTAAATGTAAAAATACAGTTTTAGCAATACGGTCAATGCGTGATTTGAAGTTTAGGTTGGAATACACAGTAACACCCAAATTCATTACTTCCACCATGACTTTTTATGGCAAGAGATCAAGTGTATTTCTAACATCCTCACTTTCTCATTTCTGCCAGCAACTAAGATTTTTTATTTTTTCTTGTTTAACTTAAGGAAATTTGTACTGATCATGAATTTTGAAATGCAAGTAAGACACTGGATCAGAGGGCACAGAATTTCAGGGTCATCAGGTGTTATAGATATGTAAAGCTGATTGTCATATCCATAACTGTGGTAGTTGACATTGTGTTTTTAGATAATCTGGCCTAACAGGATAATGTAGATTGAATGTAACATTGGGTCCAGAATAGATCCTAGCAGTACCCCAAATATAATATCACTGAGCTGTGAACTACAAACAAGATAATCATCTGAGAATTTTCTACCTATTAAATAAAAGCAAGACCACTTTAACACACTACCAGAGAGACCCACCCATTGGCTAAGACAATTTATAAGAATACCGGGGTCTATTGTGTCAAATGCTGCAGTTGAGTCTAAGAGAATAATGACAGATATGTGTCAGTGTTAACCCACAAGTCTTTTAAAACCAACACACTTTCCCTACCATGATTTGGTCTAAAACCTGACTGAAGCTTATCAAGAACAGAATATTTATTTGGGTAATCATTTAACTGCTCAAAAATACTTTTTCTTGAATTTTACTTGAAAAGGCAGTTCAGAGATCTACAATTGCCGAAACACAAAAGAAGTGTCTAGATTACTTTTCTTGAACAGGGGGCTAGCTACTGTAGTGTTCCAAGACTCAGGGAAGATATCAGTATATAATGAACAGTTAACTATTTCTGGTATTCTATCAATTAGCAAATCAGAACTTTACTTGAAAAAGCCTGTTGGGATTGGATCAAGGATAAAACTGGAAAGTTTTGGTAATTATTCTGTAAAGTTCAGGTAAAGCTATTTTAGTGAAAGAATTTAATTTACTGTAGTGAGCTCACTGAGGTTCAATAGTGTTGGTTTTTGATATACAGTATTATATTACATCTATTAGTATTTTTAAAATATGCTGCAAAAGCTTTACCTATCACCCAAAGTTTTCAGGAGGCATTTCACTGATTGAGCTGGATTTAGAACACTATCAATGGTTGAAGATAACACTTTTGGATTTCCTGCATTATCATTCATAATTTTATCTTATGACAGGCTGCTGTTGTGTAAGTTATTTGAGCCTTCAGTATTTCATAGTGGACTAGTAATTATTTTACCTCCATCTACAGTCAACGTTCTGACAGTCTCTTGTTAATTTAGACACTCTATGAGTCTTCTACGGTAGTGGAAAATTTCAAAACATTTTTTTACCGGACTGCTATGTCACCTTATCATTAACATTTTCTAACTTAGATAGATAGATAGATAGATAGATAGATAGATAGATAGATAGATAGATAGATAGATAGATAGATAGATAGATAGATAGATAGATAGATAGATAGATAGATAGAACTTGATTTAAAGGTTACATTACTGTATTAGGACAAGCACTACATTTAGATTATTCAGAATTTTAGTAATCCTAGAGGGTCTTGGAAGAGCACTTTCTGGTAAACAGAAATAATGCTAACAGTGCTAGATATTAGATTATGCTAGAAATATCAAAAATAAAACAAGTGCGTTACAGTTGTATGTAGCTGATCATAATTATATTTTAGCAAAAGCTCAACCTGGCTAGATAACATAGATGGGGGAATATAGCATAGTTGGGAAGGACATACAGAAAAGAAAGGGAAGGGGGACTGATGAGCCACACAGAAAGGGGTAAACTGGGATAAGCTCTTAAGTGTAGAAACAGCCAAGGAACAGTGGAACATGTTTAAAGACACAAAGGAAAAGCTGCAGGACTAGATTGAGCCAGTCCTTGAGTTCTTAAGGCCTGTGCTGACCAACTTTGTGGTGTCCTCTGACACATTTTAGGTTTTTCCCTAAGCCTTCAAAAAGTGCCACTGCTGTGGAAAACATCCTGCATTGTTCCTGTTCCAAAAAAGAAGGCACCTCTTCACTTAATGACTACAGAGCAGTGGTATTTACTTCTCACATCATGAAGGCCTTTGAGACTGGTCCTGGACTCTATGCGTCCACTGCAGTTTGCCTATCAGACAAAGATCGGAGTGGAGAATGCTACACAAGGCTTATTATCATCTGAACAAAGCTGGCAGCACTGTGAGGATGATGTTTTTTTGATTTCTGTAGTGCCTTTAGTCCATCCATCCATCTCTATTAAGGGATATGCAGGTGGATGAGCCTACGGTGTCCTGGATAATGGAATATCTTTTGCGTAGGCCACATTTTGTGAGACTCAAGGACAGTGTTTCTGATATGGATGTAAGCAACACTGTAGCACCACAAGGAACAGTCCTGTCTCCTTTTCTCTTTACTCTGCACACCTCAGACTATGATGATTCTGCACTTATGGGGTGTATTGATAAAGGGGGTGAGACAGGGTATAGGAGTCAGTCAAAAAGTTTGTTTCTTGGTGCAGAGAGAATTGTCTGCATTTTAACATCAGCAAAACCAAGGAACTGGTTATTGACTATCATTGCACCAAAGAGCCTCTCTATCCAGTTACTATTCAAGGAGTGGATGTAGATGTGGACTATTCCTACAAGTACTTGGAGGTCCACATTAATGACTTGTTGGACTAGTCACAGAACACAGGGAAGCTAAAAAAGAAAGGCAGAGCAGGCTCTTTTTCCTTAGGAGACTGTGTTCCTTTAATGTGGAAAATGTTATCCTTCACATCTTCTTTAACTCAGTGATGGCCAGTGCAATTTTTTATGCTGTAGTGTGCCAGGCTGATAACATCACTTCAAGAGAGGCCCACTGAATCAACAAGCTAATTAAAAGGGCAAGCTCGGTTATAGGATGCATGCTGTACCCCATGGAGGTAGTAGCATAGGAGAGACTCAAAACAAAATTGAATGCCATTACGAACAGTGCTGCCCATCTTCCCTCTGACATGCTAACACTGAGTTCTTTCAGCAAACAAATTATTTGTCAGATATGTATCAAGAAATGCTATTGAGGCTCCTTTAAACCAACAGCAATATGTCTTCATAATGCCTCACTTGGTCTGTGACAGCCAAGTTTTATTTTTATTATTTTTTTTTTTTAGCATTTTATTGATTTCCTTCTTTTGAATGTTCTTGCTTTGTAGTAATTCCAGTGTGTGTTCAAACCAAAGTGTGTGTCTATATTTATTTATTTAGTTAGTTACTTATCTATTTAAGTATTTATTTATTTGAAGAGCTTCTGTAAAAAGACAAATTTCCCCCAGAGGACAAATAAAGTTCTATCTGTCTAAGATGTTTTACATATAATGTAGTAGAGGTACATCCCAAAATATAGAATTAGTAGAAAATTTAAAAAGAGAAATTTAGCTGTGGGCTAATAAGCTGTAAAGGAAAAAAAAACAGCTGTATAAGGTGTGCAAGACTATTAACATCAGAGCTAACCATAGGCTGGAAAATGGTAATTATTATCTCATTATATAAAAAGGGTGATCTGGCATATTGAACTAACTTATATTGAACGAATTATTGTAAAAAAGATTGAGCAACACATGGCAGGAACACAAGTGTTAGTGAACAGTTAGTATGTGTTGAGGTGGTGCAGGCCATGTTTTACTAACATGCTGGGATTTTAATCAAAGTGGTACATATTTTATTTAGCTTGACTTTCAGAAAGCATTTGATAAGGTTCCACATGAGAGATTGGGCATTAAAACAAAAGAAGTGAGGAAGTGTAAGGAACCTGATCAGAACTGGGTGATGTTAAGAGTGGTGTCCCTTGGGGACAGTGTTAGGTCCGCTGTTTTTTTTTATTTTTTATTTATAAGTGATTTGGATAAGAATATAAATAACAAGTGAATACGTTTGCAGATGATACCAATCCAGCTGAATTGGCAGATAATCTAGAATTCATTGAATCATTACAGAAGGACTTGGACAGCATCCAGGCTTGGGCAGATTTGTGGCAGATGAAAGTAAATGTAAGTAAATGTCAAGTATTACATGGCGGAAGTAAAAATGTTAGATTTGAATATAACGGGAGATCTGAAACTTGAAAGTACTGCTTACAAGAAAGATTTAGGAGTCGTAGCGGGACTCATCACTGTCAACTTCCAGGTAGTGTCCAGAAGCCATTAAGAAGGCAAAGGCGGTTGTTGCGCAAGCTTTGTAAGTTACTGGTTAGACCTCACTAGGAGTGCTGCATGCAGATTTGGTCTTTGGGCTACAAAAAAGTCATAGCAGTAGTAGAAAAAGTCCAGAGAAGAATAACTAGGCAGATTCCAGGACTGTAGGAGATGAGTTATGAGGAATGATTAAAAGAGTCAAGCCTTTTCAATTTAAGTAAAAGGAGATTAAGAGCTGACATGACTAAAATGTTTAAAATTATGAAAGAAATGAGTACAGTGGTGAGACACAGGTACTTTAAAATGAGTTCAAAAAGAACAAGGGGGCACACTTGGAAACTTGAGTGTAAATTTCGCATAAACCTTAAGATGTTTTTGTTTACACAGAGAACCATAGACAGAAGAAATAAGCTACAAAATAGTGTGGTAGAAAATTAGACATTGCAGGCCTTCAAAGCTAGACTTGATGTTATTTTGGAAGAATTAAGTGGACAGGACTGGTGAGCTTGGTTGGGTAGAATGAACTGTTCTTGTCCAAAATTTTTCTAACATCTCTAATGTTCTAATTGTTATCTTTAATACTCCAAGAGTTATAATATTGGAAATATCCTGAAATCATTTTGAGTTCTCATCTTTTTAAAACTGAAGTCTCACCATTTACAGTTTGTTTTACTTTAGATTAAATGCTTCTGTCCATGATAATACAATACATTAGCAGGCTTCGTAAAATGGAATATCTTCTGTTTAGTAAAGTTAAAAAAATAAAAATAAAAAACTTAGCCAGTTCATGTTTTGCTATGCTTCAGTACACACTCCATCATACTGGTATAGCTCAATACTTCACATACATTACACCTTAGATTTTGTGATTGACAAGACAACATGTTTCCCCTAATGAATTACATCTCAAAATTTGCCCAAGAGAAAATTAGATATGCATTTTGAGAAAGACATGAACTAATTAATGATGATGATAGCCATTTTGTGTGCTTTACAGTTCTAGCAGCCACAAGATTTCCCAGATCACAATTTCTTACATATGGAAATTTGGAGCTGCTAGGAGCCTCAAGAGGGTGCTACTCATGAAAAACTAATTTCAGAAATGTTTGTGATAAGCAGAATGTGTATAATGATTTAACAAAACAACCAATTATTAAAATGCTTTGTTTAATTAAAAACCAAGCTATTCTTCCAGTCCCTTGTAAATTAACCATTGGATTCATCAGCTGAAAGTTTTCTATGATGCAGCAATCATATTTGAGCATTATTTGCTCAGTGTTTGAACTGGCACAATACTCCTTTATATCTCCAGTTAAACGTTTGAACCTATCACTGGTCACTCTCTGGAGTATTTGCATTCTTCTGGGGTCCACATGCATTTTCTGCAAGGTGCTTTTTCTCCCACTATCCAAATGTGTGGATGTTAAGGTTAATTGTCAGCTTGGAAGTGGCTTATTGCAAGTGTGTGGGTGTGTGTGCATGAATCAGCCTTTTGATCGGCAAGCAATCCAGGGATGCAACTTTGCTTGCTCCTATAATCACCAGGAGAAGAGTGTTTAGGAAATGGATGGGTGACTGTTTAGTTTTTTTTTTTTTTTTTTATTTGTTGCAAACTGTGAGAAGTATTATATGTCCATATGTTTCTTTTTTTGTACAATATACCATAGCAATTTTAAAAGAAAGGGCCTAAAAGTGAATCAGTGATGATAAATAATGGGAAAAATGAAGATTCACACCAATGTATTTTACCAATTTGTAAATCTCGAGGTGCCCCACTGAGTGCAATTTGGGCACCACAGCATAATGCTGTTAATGTTGAATTATGTCATTGTCCTAATAAATACATAAAATTAGTACTATATACTCACTTAAATTAGTATTTCACATGGATATTTTACCATTTTAAATTATTTTACTGTGCACACCTTGCGCAGCCTACTCTTACTGGAGTTTTCATTTCCCTCAGACTCATCTAATACGTCATGTCAGAAACTATACCTGCTGTGCCAGAACCAGATATTTTTTCTTTTTTATTCAAATTTATACACCTTCCAGTGTTTTTACCACACTTTTTTTTCTTCATATTAGTCGATTAAAAAATGGGGTGTAATGTTAACTAGGCTGCTTTTACAAACTTGAAATAAAGTTTATTTAAACTTTACAATAAATAAATAAACAAAAATTTTGGTGTCCTAGAGTATAAATGGAGGTCCCATAGCACAGAGGGCTCGAAATCAGAGGTGCCAGTGCTGAGTACTGATCAGTTCCAGCACAAATTAAACACTGTATTTAACGTCCTCACAAGAACACCAGAAGTCAAATATGTTTTTTAATTGCAGCTTAAGACAGCATATAATTCCTTAATAACAAAACTCCACATGTTCACTGTTATATAATTTACTCACTTAAATGTTACACTCTTCTTTATTCATGTGCCAATGCCATTATTGTTGCTTTCTCGACTCACTGTACTATATTTATGAATTCATTTAAATTTTTTTAAAAATCCATTTACATCCTTTTGATTATGTTATTACCACCCCTTTTGTACATAAAAAGCCTTTATATAAAATAAACATTTTCAGTTATGTAATCAAACAAACAAATTATCTGAAGTCTGAACTGAAACGACCTACATATGTATCATGATGTCTGATTCTGACACTAGCATTAACATTAAAATACAGCATATTAAAGATCTAGCGTGATGAATAACCTTACTTTTATGTCTAATATGCATTAAAAGGTACAGATAACATAACCACAAGCCTCAGTATATACAGAAGCTGTGATGTTTGCAGCAGTCAAAACATGTCTGCTTTTGGTGAGTAACATAAGAGTGTAAGAAGTAAGAGGATTTTGTGAATCAGCCTAATCCGTCTCCCAGAGGAAGTAATTACTGAGTGATACCTTTTAAGGAGTAATACTCTTAGATGTACTGTTGGCCACCACAACTGATTCTGAAATAACCACATCTCAAAGGCAGGCATGAGCAAGTGGTGTATCTCATATTTTAAGGCATAGATTCTTTTTTCATGTTTGTACTTTATTTTAATTTAGCATACTTGTATCAAAACTCTTTTTAATGCTAGTTTATTAAATTTTACAGTCATGTGTATTTGGTGAGAAAATAATGATTAATAAAACAACAAGTATTATATTAGTGAAATATTAAATCAACTCTGTTCTTTAACTCATAACTCCTTTATACTCTAAATGTAATTTTGTTTTGCTCTATTTTAGAAGCAAAGTCTATTTATAAAAAAAAAAAAAAAACTATGAAAGCTCAAAATGTTCCTGCAATTTCAAGACTGACAGCCTCCTTGCATCGCACAAAGTGGACATTCTTCGTTCTGACAATAAAAGGTTCACCCTTTGTTTTTTTGACAGTTCGTACTCCAACATGGCAATTAACCTAAACCCAGCGGTCTGCCCATCTACCCACCTGCCTCTGTCAGTACCAGTTTTGACTTTTGTCTCCTCTAGTCATCTGCACTATAGAAATGCAAGAGATATAATTGTGTTTTCCATTTGGGGCCAAAGGGGATGAAAATTAATTAACAATGGGTACAGAAAAAGAGTAAAAATGTACCATATTGGGTCAACTAAACACTAGAAGAGGATGGGTTAAATATAATATTAGACAATTGGAAGGAATTGAGCAGGGCGTTTCGAAAATACATTCCAGGTGCATTCACTTATTCTGTTTGTGCCTTTGGGTTGACAGTGAGTTGGCCTCAGTCAATACCAGTGCACTACTCAATTAATCCTTGGGACAGAAGAAAACAGATTCCCAAGCAATTGCCCTCAGTAAAGTAACTTACAATGCATGATTTTTTTATGTTGCTAATTTATTTATTTATATTGTTTTACACTTCAGGATGTCTAGGACATCTAGTGGTATAGTTTTGGTTGGCTTCTTAAGTCCTCCAAACATCTGGCTTTGATATCCATCTCTGTAATTTTCTGTATGGAGTTTGTATATTTCAGTAATAACTCCATTTTATCCCAACATTCCAAGCACGTCATCTTAAAGGAGTACACCACCCAAAATTTCTATTTTTTATATTACCCTGTGTAGTTTATAGTGGGGGTTGAGGAAAAAGTTTAACTCTTATTTTCATGCAGATTAGAGAAGAAGAAGCATATAACATAATAGAAGTCAGTAGTGATCACTGTTTACAATAGCAAACAATGTGAAAAACATTCATGGAAAAACGAAAAAAAAAATCTAATTGTACTTGTGTTGCATAATACACATCTATAATCCAGTTGCCTGAAATACTGTTAAATAGTTGCTAATGGAATTATCAGCATGGACATAAAAAAGAAACCTAAAGACTCACAGAAAGGACTTTTTAAATTGAAGACAGGACTCTTGACCAATGAATGACCAGGAGAGGCAGGTTTCCAAGTAGTAATTTCTTAATATAGTTTTGCATATTTATCAATAAAATAAATAGTTACACAGACCCCATTATTTAGAATGCATTGCTCTTGCAAAAATATATATTTTTAATCACTTGCTTGTAAAAAATGTTGTGACATTTATCACCCCCTGAAAAGGTGTCATGTAGTAATACTTACGACAGTTGTATCATCGTAAAGGAAAGGCGTAGCATGTATGTTTGTATGTGCACCATTCAATAAAAAGGTTCCTGTGTTCAAGATGCTTACCTCCGACTGGACATGTTATGACATGATGTCAGAAGTGGCTAAATGTGCATGACCTTCTATTAACGGAATAATAATAAAGTAGCAGAAGAAGAAAGAGAAAAAAAAAAAAGGCATGGCAAAGTTTAACCCGCCGCTGAACTTTTCCTTTGACAAACCAACAGAATGGCTGGACTGGAAGCAGCGCTTTCAGAGATTCAGGACAGCTACTAAGCTCAACAAGGATGACGGAACGTGCAGGTAAGTTGTTAATTTACGCATTGGGCAGCGAAGCAGAAAATATTTTCCGGTCATTCTTGTTTGCAGAGGAGAGAGAGAAAAAGGACTTTGGCGTAGTGCTACAACAGTTTGATGAGTACTTTTGTCCAAAACGCAACATAAGTCACGAGCGTGCCTGCATTCATCAAAGAGTGCAGCGGCCAGGTGAGAAGGCTGAGACTTCGAGCCCTTAATGAATTATCCGAGCACTGTGGCTTCGGTGCGAGTCGGGATGACAATATTCCAGATCGCATAGTGGTGGGCATTTTGGATAAAGGGCTCTCCCGCAAATTATGTCAGACCTCACGTTGGCTCAAACAATACAAACAGTTCTACAGTCTGAGGAGGTTACATATCAAGTTAGTCTGCAAGGAGAGGTGTCAGCTTCTGTGCATGAAATTGCACACATATTGGAAAAGATGGAAATGTTCTGGGAGACCAAGACGTACTAAAGCAGGGCTATTCAATTGGCGGCCCGCGGGCCACATGCGGCCCAGAATCAACCTCCGAGTGGCCCAGCCCGTGGTTCCGCCCATAGATAATAAATTAATATATATTATTCATAAATTGTTATTTAATATAATTTAATATAAATATATATATATTATATTAATATAAATATATAGTATATTAATATAAATATAAAGTATTTATTATGTCTATGGTCCCGCCAAAAACACGCATTCCTACGTAAATTACGTAGCCTGCAACACGCAAATAATGCAGAGCGTGCCGGTAGTAGCTTAGATTACTGTACTATCAATATGTCTTTCTCAACACTGAAACGTAAAATTGCCAATGAAAACCATAAGTTTAACCCTGCCTGGACTGACAAATACTTATTTATTTTACCGCCACATCCAAACGCCAAACCGATGTGTTTAATTTGTAATGAGTGCGTTGGCGTATTTAAAGATTACAATGTGCGGAGGCATCATGTTGAGAAACACCACACTTTTCGCACCAATTTTCCAGAGGGATCTCAAGAGAGGGCTGCAAAAGTGCAGAGTTTGATTGCATCTTACAACCGGAGCAGTACTACCATGGTGCGGTCATTCACAGCCCAAGAGAGAGCTACTGCCGCATCCCTTCGTGTTTCCTGGATACTGGCAAAAAAAAAAGGCCATTCACAGACTCTGAAACCGTGAAGGACTGTATGCTGGCTGTCGTGGATGAGGTGATAAGTGACGATAAAATTAAAATGAGCGTGGTATCTGCTATAAAAAACGTACCCCTGTCAGATAGCCTACTTCAAACATTCGTAGGGTTGAAATTCTTGCTGCAGATGTGTATGAAACGCTGTTAGGAGACCTGATGAAAGCTGATACTATGTCTATAGCAGTAGATGAGTCCACAGACAAAACTGATACTGCTCAGTTGTGCATATATGTCCGTTTTTTTGATGGCAAATGCTTCCGAGAGGAGCTGCTCGGCCTACTGCCGTTAGAAGGACACACAACTGGCGATATAGTCTTTGGGAAAATTTCCGTCTTTTTTAAAGACAGTGGTCTGGATATGAAGCGTTTGTGCATGCTTGTGACAGATGGGGCTCCGTCCATGACAGGGAAAGTGAATGGTTTGGCAGCACGTTGGTCCGCTGTTGCACCTCAGTTGATCTCCTTACACTGCATTGTGCATCAGGCGGTGTTGTGCGCAAAACTAAGCGGGGCGCTCAAAACGACAATGGACAGCGTTATGGCTATAAGTAATTTTATTCGCTCCACATCAAGCCTCCAACACCGCTTATTCCGCATGCTGCTGTCAGAAATGGCTGCTGAGCACCACGACCTTCTTCTGCATAATGACGTAAGGTGGCTGTCCAAAGGCAAAGCACTGGAGCGTTTCTGCGGTCTCAGAGAAGAGATCATAACTTTCCTCCGCGGCAGCAAGCAAAAAAAGGCAGAAACGCACTTGAGTCGCATACTGGACGACAACTTCATGGCCGATGCCTGCTTTCTGAGCGACATATTCAAACACCTGAACGATCTCAATTTGGGACTACAAGGCAGAGACAAAACTGTCATCGACCTTGTGGAACAGATGCGCGCATTCCAAGTTAAACTGGACCTTTTCGCAAATGATTTGAGCACAGGCCGAATGCTGCATTTTCCGACACTCCGCAAATGCATCTCATCCCCCGCACAAATCACGGATGTGATGACAGATTTCATTGCGATGTTGAAAAATAACTTTGCTGGTCGATTGGATGGACTTGATCTGCCCACAGAGTTGGCCGTTTTTGTCAGAGACCCGTTCGCTGTTGCAATAGAAGGGGACTTATCCGGGAGATGCTAAGAAACTGGTCCCTTCCATTGACGAGGGGAAATTCACACTCGAACTTGTTCACATGCAGTCATCTGTAACCATGGCACAGGAGCTTTCCACTAACGGGCCTGCAATGTTTTGGACTGATGTCAACGCACATCAGTTCCCTAACATTAAGAAAGTAGCGATCGTCATGCTCAGTATGTTTGGATCAACATATACATGTGAGTCAAGTTTTTCACACATGAACACCATAAAAAGCAACTCTCGTTGCTCCCTGACTGACCATACTCTCCACCAATGCCTTCGAATTGCATTGACAACTTACGAGCCTAAAGTCACGGCTCTCGTTCAAAACAAAAAATGTCACTTCTCCCACTAAGTCAGCAGGGTAACTGTAGCCTACAATACATCAATATAATGTGGGATGCGTAACAGAGGCATGCCTAATCACACATGGTGATTTAAAATATGTTCCCTCAGTGTTGTTATAGTTGTGAATACTGTGCACTTTTTATTTTATGCACTTTGAGATGTTCCTGGGTCAAATGTGTGCAAGTTGTTTATTTTGTTTCAAAAGGAAACAATGTTATTTCTAATAGCCTACTACTGTGCACTGTTTTGTTTTATGCACTTTGTGATCAGATAGGTCAGATATGTAGCCTAGGTCAGTTTTTTTTCTTTTGTAAGTGGAAAAAATAGGGGCTACCTCAGATTCTGTTAATTCAGCTCTTTTTGTATGCACCTTTTGCTCTGCAAACTGACCAAAGTTAAAAGAGAAACAACGAATAAACCTTATGTTTTTCAATAAATTTGTTTGTGTTGGTTTTAAAATTTGTCATTACGAGCTGCTTTGCCGCTAAAATGACTGGCCCAGCTAACCTTCTTGGTTTGACAATCTGGCCCAACTGAATTTGTAATTGAATAGCCCTGTACTAAAGTGATGCCAGAAACTGAACGGAAAGAAAATAAATGTGGTAAATGTGGGAAAATACAAGACAAAAAGCAGTAAAGGTGCCCTGCAATGAAGTCCACTTGTAATAAATGTCACAAAATTGGACATTGGGCAAGAGTGTGTCACAGCAAAACAGTGAGTGAAGTCACAGAGCATACAGAACACCCTGCATACTTCTTGGGATCTGTGAGTAATTTGGATAGGGGTGAAGAGCAGTGGAAATTGGAGCTTCTCATTGGTGCCACTCCAGTGAGATTCAAGATTGACACAGGGGCTAATGCTAGTATAATGTATGAAGAGACATTCAACATGCTTATTGCAGAACGAGCTTTGCAGCAATCCAGCATCTCACTTTATAGACTTGGAGGCCAGTTGGAATGCTTAGGGCAGTTCCAAGTCAGCACAAAGTTTAAAGACAATCTTTACTCCTTCCCAGTCTATGTGGTTCAAGGACACAGTGTGAATAATTTACTAAGCAGGTCCACAGCAGCAGAAATGGGCCTTATAAAAAGAATTGAGGAGGTCCATAAGGTATTTGGTGAGCATGGGACACTAAAAACTGAGCTTGTTAAAATTAAGTTAAAAGAGGGGGCACAACCTTATGCAGTGCACACGGCTCGCAGGGTTCCCTTACCACCGATACAAAAAGTTAAGGAGGAGCTAAGTAGGATGGAAAACAATGGCATTATTAAGAAAGTAACACAGCCAACTGATTGGTGTGCACCTATGGTGCCAGTTCTATAGAGAAATGGGGAGGTACGCACTTTTGTGGATTTGAAAAAACTAAATGAAGCATTCAACAAACAAAGATTTATTCTTCCCACTCCAGACGAAATTATTGCAAAACTGGATGGAGCTACTGGAGTTTTCTTCATTGGATGCAGCGAGTGGGTTTTGGCAGATACCCCTGCATCAGGAGAGCAATAAGCTGACCACATTTATTACTCCATTTGCCAGATTATGTTTTTGAAGGTTACCATTTGGAATAACAAGTGATCCAGAGATTTTGCAAAGGAAAATGACAGAGATACTAGAGGGTTTAGAGGGAGTTACTGTTTTCATGGATGACATACTTGTGTTTGGACATACTACAGAGGAGTATGACACATACCTGGAAAAGGTTTTACAGAGGATTGAGTAAGCTGGTTTGAAGCTGAATAAAGAAAAGTGTGTTCTAAGACAGAAACAATTACACTTCCTGGGTCACCTGATTGATCAGACAGGTGTAAGACCTGATCCAGACAAAGCTGAGGCGATTAAGCAGCTGTCTCCACCAGAGAACCTCCAAAAGCGGAAATACTGCTAGGTTTGGTCAGTTATTTGGGGAAGTATATCCCGAATCTCTCAACAGTGGCGGGGCAACAGCTTGAACATTTGAAGAATAACCAAGCATGGACATGGGATAAAGCACAGCAAGTAGCTTAAAGAGCTGTTGACAAGAGCACCAGTTCTTGTTTACTATGATGCAAACAAAGCAACAGCTGTTTCAGCTGATGCAAGCAGCTACAGAATTGGTGGAGTTTTACTTCAACTCCACGGAGAAGAATGGAAGCCAGTGGCATATTGTTTCAGATGTCTCACAGAAGCGTAAAGACGCTATGCACAAATAGAAAAGGAATGTCTGGCATGTGTCTGGGACTGTAAAAAATTTGAAAAGTACCTATATGGATTGGAAAATTTCAAGCTGGTGACTAATCACAAGCCTTTAGTGCCTCTCATCAACAGTAAAGACTTGGACAAAGTTCCACCACATTGCCAGAGACTTTTTATGCAGCTCATGAGGTTTAAGCCAACGGCAGAACATGCACCAGGGAAAACTCTCATTGTGGCAGACACATTATCACGGAGTCCTAAATGCTGCTCTGATAAAGAAACTGAGACACAAGAGGAGGTGGAGTGCAGTGGTTATGGAGGGCATACTGGCATCCCCTCTAAAAATGGAATGCATTCGAGCAGAAACGGCAAAAGATGAGAAACTGCAGGCAGTGATTAAGATAATCAGATCTGGGTGGCCATAGTACATGAGCAATACCCCAGTGATGGTTAGGGAATTCTTCCCATTGAGAGGAGAGCTGTCAGTGTTCAATGGTATAATCACTAGGGGAAGCAGAATTGTTGTACCCCAGGCTATGAGAGAAGACATTTTGGAGAGGATACATGACGGGCATCAAGGCCTGATTAAATGCTGGGAAAGGGCGAATGCCTCAGTATGGTGGCCAGGGATATCATCAGACATCCAGAACCATAGAACATCCATAGAATTATACATAAAAATTCAGAAAATATTATTTTCAACAATTTATTGTCTGATAAACCCAACCCAGCCACAGGGGTTACACAAACCAGTGTGTTTCTTCATGCCAGTCCCAAGCCCAGATAAATGGTTAGGGTTACGTCAGGAAGGGCATCTGGTGTAAAATTTTGCCAAATCAATATGTGGACAACGATACAAATTTCTATACCGGATTGGTCGAGCCCCAGGTTAACAACGACCGCCACCCGTACTGTTAGCCAACAGGGTGCTGGCAGAAATTGGGCTACTGTTGGCCGAAGAAGAAGAAGGAGAAGAAGAGGAGGGAGACGTATCTGGAGGCAGGAGGAGAGGAGGAAAGTAAAGAGAGTGGAACTGAGGGTAGGAACTTTGAATGTTGGCAGTATGACTGGTAAGGGGAGAGAGTTAGCAGATATGATGGAGAGAAGAAAGGCTGATTTATTGTGTGTGCAAGAGACTATATGGAAGGAGAGTAAGGCCAGGTGGATTGGAGGTGGATTCAAATTGTTCCATCATGGTGTGGATTGGAGTAGAAATGGGGTAGGAGTTATTCTGAAGGAACAGTATGTCAACAGTGTTTTGGAGGTGAAAAGAGTGTCAGGCAGAGTAATGATTATGAAGCTGGAACTTGGAGGTGTGATGATGAATGTTGTTAGTACATATGCACCGCAAGTTGGGTGTGCAATGGGTGAGAAAGAAGATTTTTGGAGTGAGTTGGATGAACAGTGTACCCAAGGGACAGAAAGTGGTGATTGGAGCTAAAATCACTTCAGTATGTGAGCAATTCTCCACACTAGTGTTTAGATCTGGCAGTGACATGCTGACAGCGTATGTGCCCAAAAAGAAGAAGTCTTTCTGCATTCCCAGTACCATGTAGCATAACATGGAGACTGGGCAAGATAGGATAAAAAACATGTTAATATGACAACTCATGTTCAAATGACATAGTGTTTTCAAATAGTGGTGTATTCATGCATGGATGTGTGTGAGCATACGCGAGAGAGGCATAGACAGTTTTGATGTGATTCAAGTAGTTACTGGAATATAAAATAAACACTTTTCCAAAGGTATAATGAAACGTGTGCTTTTATTCAAGAATAAAACTGAATAATAAATAATTCAAGTGACAACAAGATACCAAGAAGGCATGATTCACCAGCGTTTTGTGTGTCTGCTTATATCCCTTAAGCGATATGTTTTACAAGTAACAAAAGTAAATATTCTTGAATTAAAGCGTACTTGTTTTGTTATACCTTTTGTGATAGTGTTTGTTTGATATTTGGACTTGTCTTCACGCATTATACATTTCACATCAGCATTTTGTCATGATTACTATAACTTGAAAAAAGGTTTGGTTTTAATTATGTGTTCTACATTTCTTGCCTTGCATTTCCTGTCTTCTTACATTTACCCAGATCGTTGTAGACACGAAACACACATGAAATATATGTATTCCAAATAATGATATATTTTTTACAATCCCAGACACTCACAACCAGATAAACAGACTTGAGCTGGGAGAACTTTGTGACTGACTTCAGATGAGTCAATGGGGGATGGAATTGCAGGCTACTTGCTGCTTGTGCTGATTGACATATTTGCAAATCAAAGACGCTAATGAAGAGGTGAGAAGGAATTTAAGGTGGCTCAGCATTACAACATTTTTCTTAGGCTTCAGGGATACTAGTATTAAGGGTTTTGTTTCCATTGCCTTTACATTAATCAGTAAAGCAAATGGAGATCTACGTAAATGATACAAATAATTTTGTGCATGCTTGATTTTTTTCTAGTGCCAGGTACATTTTCAGATTTATGCCTAAGGTGTGAACAACCAAGGTATTTCTTTTATAGTTCCAGATAACTTTGAGTTAATTTTTATGAGTCTGACTCATGTATATTTTCTGCTTGGAAAATACATCTTTAAGCAAAAGGTAAGTGTTAAGTTGTAGTTGTCCTCTCAGAATGATTCAGGTGCTGAGTGCTGGAGAGCATGAGGTGTCTCTAGATTACATTTATCATACTTCTAGCATACACACTATACAGTATAGCCAAAAATATAGAGAAACCTCTCTAAACTTAATTGTTAATAAGAGTATAAATTGAGCACATAGAAATGTAATCTCAAATGACAAACATTGGCAGTAAAATGGGTCACAGCCACAAAGTGGTAGACCACACAAACACACAGTCCGGGGCCACTAAGTGCTGAAGAGTATAACATGTAAAAATCAATAACCTCTGTTGCATCACTCACAACAGAGTTCCTAACCACCTCTGGAAGCAGCATCAGCCTAACAATTGTGTGTAGGGAGCTTCATTGATTGGATTTCCATGGCTGAGTGGGTAGTTACAAGCCTAAGGTAGCTATACATAGTTCCAAGCATCACTTAGGGTGGTATAAAGCAGACTGCCATTGGACTCTGGAGCAGCGGAAATGTGTTTTCTGGAGTGATGAATCACGTTTCACTATCTGGCAGTCTGATTGACAAATCTGTCTTTGGCAGATGCCAAGTTATCGTTTGTTCTCCTCTAAAAGCTACAGCCACAGCTTTAGATTCAGCTGTCATGACTACTACTGTATTTTTCCTGTGAGCAGTCTTGACACTTTCTACTGCATCTGGACAGAGATGTGTAAGGCAGGAATACTGAGGTTTACATAGTTGGTCAAAGGCTGTTGAGTTACAGCATTGAGAAGAATCCGTTATAGTAAAGTACAGGTAGCAAACTGAAAAGAAATTAATACAGTTCTACCCTTAGAATATATAAAAATACTTGGGTGTGAGACATCAAGCAAGCATATACAGCTTTGCTTAAATTTTTATAATTCTTGTTTCTATAACCTTAATGAGAGTATGAATACACATTGTTTGGGATAGCTATAAATTGTTAAGTTTGCATTCACAGCTTTTTCCTATAATAGCTTAATTTATTGTACACAGCCATTTTAGGGGCCATATTTTTAATTTGTTTTTCAAAGTACTTCCTAACTTACTAAAAACATACTTTTAAAGCAGAACTATACAAGATTTTTGTTGTAAGTTGAGTTTCTTTTCTTTGTGATATATGTGCAATAGTTCTATGGCTGTCTGACTCTGGCTTATCACAAGTGACAAAAGTTTCCATAAATTACAGAAGATCTTCCATCCATTCATCCATTTTATGAACCTCCTTCATGAACTTCCAAACTATATTCCATTCAGAAAAGCAGCTCTGTTCTGAAAGAGACTGCAGAAAGTACTCTAATTCTTGTAAGTCAAGTGTGTTGCACAAATCCCTTTATTGCATTATTGCCTCTGAAAAGAAAAGTACTCAGACTTCTCAAATCAATAAAAAGGTCTTTTTGCCAACCTAGTGAGAAGGCTGTAACAAAATAGGTTGCATTCTGGCAAATAGATTTTAACGCTGGAGTAAACTAAAAAGGAAATTTCCCCAAGGAAATTCAACTTCAGATTAGATGCATGTGAAGGGTTCGGACATTTCTAACAAAGAAGCACAAGTGTTATCAGTTTGCTGAAATAAAAGGAGGCTGTAATGCAATAGATAGATAGTACTTTATATGTTCCCAAGGGGAAATTTTGCTTTTTAAGGAAGCTCAGGAAATATTATAGCAAACAAAACAACCATCTTTCAAACACACAAGCATTACAACATAAAAGAAAAAACTTCTGGCTTGGCTAATGATGAAAGAGAAGTTACAGGAAGGCATTATAAAGGTGTATTGCTGTAAGTATAAAGGAGCCCCAGTACCATTTCTTGACGCACTCTATAGAATAACTCATTATTAGAATAACTCATTAGTCTTATAAATATAATGTATTGTCATTATTATTATTATTATTATTACAGAGAGCATCTGTAGCATTGTTCATAATGGGCATCGGTTTTGACTTCATTCTCTCCTCCACTACTACCTCCAACAGGCTGAGTGCGTTTTAATAATTAAGCCTGCCTTCTTAATCGGCTTGTTGATTCAGTGATGCAGACTACAGTATAGAAAATCATACTGGCTAGTTACAGAACATGTAAAGGGTGTCAATCCACATTAAAGGAATTTAGTCCTTCGTAAGAAAAAAGAGAGTGCACACTGATCTTTCTTATATAGTTGCCTTATGTTACTAAACCACTCCTGCCTGTCATTTATGTGGACTCCCAAGTATCTGTTGCAATGCACCACCTCCACATCCACTCTCTGAATAGTGACCTGGCATACAGGCTCTCAAATTCAGTAACTACTTCCATGATTTTTCGGTTGTCAATTTGCAGATAATTCTATTTGCCACAAGAAACAAAGATCTCTACCAGAGTGCTCACTGTCATCCTTTTGCCAAAACACCCAGTATTGCAGAATCAGCAGAGAATTTTGGCAAGTGACATTACCTGGAGTTAAATGTATTGTCTGAGATGTGCATGGTGAAGAGAAAAGGAGACAGGACTATTCCTTGTGGTGCTACAATGCTGTACATGTCAATATCAGTTCTTGAGCGTCACAAACTGTGGATATCCAGGACAGCATTGTCTTGTCCACCTGCATATGCATCTTTGAGCTTACCCCTTAGCAGTGATAGCTGGATTGGATTGATAACAAAGGAGATATCAACATAATCCTTACAGTAAGAGAATGAGTAAGTTTGTTTTGCATTTTATCTCTATAAGCTTCATTCTCTACACTCAGCTCTCAGCACTGTCAGTAATTTGTTCGGAAGAGAGACACACTACACAGATCTGTGTGAAGGTACTTTTTTCAAATCTAATTGAGTTAGACGTATATTACTTTATCACAATATGTTGGCAAAAGTTACATTTTAAAAAGTGATGAAAACAGCCAGTGATAAAAAGCATTCAAATCAAATAATTTTATTTAATCCCTGGATTCGTAAATTGTATTGCTCCATCAATCCAACATGCATATATAAGTTCAAGGTGTAGGGGATCAGAGGCCATCCCAGTTTATATTAGGAGCACCAATGTACCTTGGGTCACAATTTTACAACAAACCCACAATAGGACAATTTACTAAAGTCAGTCAAACTCTAGATTTTTGGGAGGGATGAAAACCAGGGAAAATAAAACACACAGACCTGGGGAGAACTTGCAAACTTTCACAAACAGCAACTGGGCATGGATTCTAACACACCCATTTGAGGCCCCAAGGCTGCAGTGCTAACCTCTGCACCACCATGTCCATTTCTCTAGTATATCTCCATGTTGGTATGTTCGTTCCTCCATCATAACTCAACATGATCCAATCCCTCTATCACAAAATGAATGCATTGTTTTGTTCATTCATTTTTATATTTGCAGTACTTTCGCTTTCAAATTTTCTCTTTACTTTTACAAAGTGACAACATTCAACTCCCAGACCCACTTAATATGCTATTTTTTAAGCAGTAAAGTTGCAAGCAAATTAACTGAAATTTAAAAGGGAAATAAAGTAATACATTGTAAAACTCTGGGTTTACAACATTCTACAAGTACTGTACGTCTAACACAATCCTTTAGAAATGTACTTAAAAGTCTGTACTTTTTGAAATTTCTTCAATAACAAAGCACATACTTTAAATAGATATTTTAATGCATTCCTTATCTGCTGAGCTTTTAATGAACTCATTGCCAGAGCTGGCTGTTTCAAGCATCATGTTCAGTTGAAAAAAAAAATTTATAAGTGACTCCTTTTTCTTTTAGTACATTGCTATTTTAATGTGTGAAACTGAGAGATTCAATACATGGTCAAAAATAAGTTTCCAAGGTCACATTTCTAATGAAAATTATAATCTCATATTCATAGTCTGTCAGTCTCTCCTTTAGAGCTAATACAAGAGGTGGCTGAACCATTGTATAATATAAGCTAGTTTGTGGATCTGCAACCAAATTAAAGGGTCAGCAGTTTCAAAGCTGAAATAAAGATTTGCCGAAGCTAAAATTTTTTTTAAAGATTTACTTAATTTATAATCAAAGCACAACATTATATTACTTATCAGGAATTTTTAACGGAAAACATATTGCATTCTGACAACACTGTTTTACACTTCTAAATTGTACTACTGTTTTTGGTGTATCTTCAAATACAGATAGTATACAGTATATTATGCACTTTGTGACTCAAAACTTTATATATCATAAGGCATTTCAAAATATAATCCTTTATTTGGTGAAATGACAAGCATTCTGTATTCTTTGTTTTGGTCAAGAGCATTAGTATGTGATTTTGGATATTTTAATTTTGTTTTGATGTGTTTTTAATTTTAAAATATTCCATTATTTTTTTCAATGTTACCTCAAGCAAGATGTCCACACACAAAAATAATGATTAAGGAAAGAATTACAGGTATGGCTCATTCTTCGTTTTGTGGTTTTAACTCTGGCATTGTCCTAGTAATATATAGAAAGAATATTCATAATTTGTGTGTACCAACTCCAATTACTGTCCCCAACAATTCTCCTGTCTTTTCCTAAAAGAAAGTTCTTAAAGTATGCTGCTCGTTGCAGCATTTGTTCCCTGGGTCATCCTTTTCATACTACTGAACACATTAGTTATATCAAATAGCTACCATGATCTGCTGAATGAATGCAGTCATATTATTTGTTTTCATTTTTTTTTGCAGTTTTTACTATGATTTAATGTCAAACAAAAAAAAAAAACCTTAAAATCAAAATAGTAACAAAACATGAAGCAATGATAAGGTGCATTATTTAATTTTACTGACAATGTGAGCTTTCAAATAATTCTAGCCTTCAGGAGACATATTGAGCTATCAACAGCTGCTAATTATCGAAAGTTACATAAACATTGAATTGTAATCTGTTATACTCTTAATGTACACAACAAAAATAATGTAATATACACATTAAACTTTGTTATTCAATGGGAAATTTGCTTTTTTCCATTATGTCAAAGTGATTGCTTTTTAGAAATATCTACGTAAGGCTCTGTAATTTAAATGTAATTTTAAATATATTGAGAACCATGATAAAATCCAGTCTAGAAGCTGAAAAAACACCAGAGTTTATATGTGAAACATTGACTTATCAAAGCAACTAACGATTTCATAGAATTTTCTATCCGTTAGGACTACATTTTTATTGGGAGTTGGTTAATGCATAAAAGCCTTGTTTGTAACTTTATTTTTGCACCTTTAATGATTACAACAAGGTAACATGGGAATATGTTGACAAATTGTCTAATCAGAGAAAATGGTTTTGTCAAAGCTAAAACCAAATATTTTTACTTAAGTTGAATATGTAAAAATGCTCTTGTGAAAATAACTCTTTTAGCACCTTTCAAGTTTATTTAAAGTGTTGATTATCCTTCACTTGGACTAAGGCAGCAAAATTAATTAATATTAAATGTACTTACATTTACACCTGCCATGGTATTGCAATTGTGGAAAGTGAGGATTACTGAATTCAATTTAAGTTCTCACATAGATTACAGTTACAAACTTCTGTAAACAGCAAATGAGTGATGTGATCAAGTGCAAACATATTCACTAAGTGCAAGTGCACTGGCGAATCAGAGGCACTTATATCAAAGTACTAACTACATGCCAAACACTAAATGAGCACCAAACATATTTCTTAAAAAAGTATCTTCCAGAAAAATTTAAAAGTTCAATTAATTTGAACCTACATCACCTGACACTTAGACATTTAGGTATACAAAAATGAAGATAATTGCCCATAATTTGGAGATATACAGTATTATTTAAGTGTACTGTTTAACCACTTCACACAAAGAGCAGGCTATCAAAAGTAAAATCAGATAACACTAGTCATTGTGTTTTATTTATCAAAAGTCAAGGCTGCGATTGAAACTCTGTGCAACAAAGGTTTTAAACAACTTAAGACAATGTAGGAATGGAGTAACATTCAGGTGCCATCTGTGACTAAGTTAACAGATATGAAATTTGGAGCTTATCACATTTTTTATTTGCTTCATCCAAGAGTTATCATATTTTTGTTTATTAAATAATTTTGTAACAGTGAGTTGTATTCAAAAGTAATAGTCATAATACAATGCAACTACCTGTGTTAGTAAACTACATTAAATATATGCTTTTTAACTGCACTTTAAAATGGTGCAGAAATAGGCTTGAGATGGCTCAATAGCTTTCAGACATTTCGCAGAGTCTAATTCAAGTGATATGAAAATGGCATTGACTGTGTTAGTGGTGGAAGGTCCAAACATAACACATAACATAACACATAAATATACCCAATAGAGTAGTATGCAAAAGTAGTATACAAAATGACCAATACTAGCATTACTATACTTTACTAGCAAAATTGGTTTCAAAATTAACCTATTAAATGGGAAAAGACAAGTTCCTTGTCTAACTATTAATATTAATTAATACACAGTAATTCATTAAAATTGTAGAAATAAGTAAGAACTTGGAAAGAAACTGATTTATTGTATAATGGGATTACAAATGGTACACGATGGTCAAGAAGATCAGGGGCTTGCTGTGATTGTTCATGTATATGTTGGATTGAAAGATCACTTGCGAGGCACAAGAGATCAGGGGCTTAAGCCGCTGAAGTCTCCCGCCTCCTGATGCCACTGTCAGTTTTTAAACCTGCCCTATATTTATATCAGTTAGGACAGCTGCAACTTTCCCGTGTTAATAGAGTTCAAACATCGTTTAGCTGCAGGATGATGACATTGGTTACTTGCAATAATAATCTCCACATAATATTTTTCAATCAATTCAGTCTTATATACAGTTACGTAATCACATTCCCCTTCCATTTATTTCCAGAGAAGTGACTTTTTTTTGTACTCTGAAGACATGGTTGTGTGTACGTACACTCTACCCGACATTTCACTCACTTGCATTTGGGAATCCATGGGACTATAGATGAGTTATAGAGGAAAATATACAAGTTCGATAAACTGATTTCAAGGTAAAATTGAAACAAGAAATGAGTTGCATAGAACATTTCACAAAAAAAAAATTGAAGAGTTCGCAAATTTTCTTTTCAATTGGAGATTTTGAAATTTCAAAACCTTGCACAGTGTGATCTGTCTGAGATATCTCAATGAAATTCAAACTCTGTCAGCAAATTGAAGAATAAGCAAGCCATCTTTCAATGAAATTGGTCCACAGGGATCCAAGATATTTCATGTGGGCAGACAGACATGGGCTATCGCAACAGTTATTATGAGCATTATTTGTGAACACTCCTGATCAACACTTAGGGCAGCATTTCTCAACCTTTAAGTATTTGCGACCCGAGTTTTCATAACAGTTTTAATTGCGTCCCTCTAACGTTTTTTTTAAAGGAGCCCACTAATACCAATTTGTTCTTTTTTAATTAATGATATATCATAGATGCATATTTTATTATACCTACTTAACTTTTATCGACATTTATTTAACTATATTTATTTTTCTAGTATCAGAATGTAGTTAATTTGTTTTGGTTTCAATAGATGTATTTTTCTACAGAACCACTGACTTAGGGCAAGAGAAGTCCTCCCCTCTGCAATTATTCCTCCAAAGTTACGTTGCTTTTACTGTTTTCCAAATGTCAGGCAAAAATCAAAATGGATCTGAAACAAGTAGTGGTTTATGCATTTGTGGCAGATTTGTGGTTTAGTAAAACTATAGATGCATGCCTGAACATAACAGTTGATTATATTGATGATAAATATACTGTTTGCTGAATAGCTGATTCTTGCAATGATGCTTCATTAAACAAGTGTGCTTTTCATAAAATACTTTTCCTCAAAGATCGAGTCTGGTAGCAACATGAAACAATGTGTTACTATAGAAATATTCATTGAGCTTGTAATATATTCATATTGTTATACATTTAATGTGTTTATATATATATATATATGTACAACAGAACTAGCAGGTTGTATTAACATTAATGTTTTAATCTTACCTTATTGTTATTTAAAATTTTTGTGCCTAGTTTGATTTGTTATACACAAACATTTGTTTACTTAATAGAGCAGAAATCCTAATTTAACATTTCAATGTTTAACATTTGCTCCAAATTTTGCATTTTTAAATGGGGAGTGGTGATGATGGCTGTTTTTTCAGAAGTAACATTAAAAAAAAGAATACAAGATATTATATATAATTAAATTTGGTAAATATTTATATATCAATAATTTACTGCTTTATGATATTAAAATACAATACAAATTTTATATTAGATGTGCTGTATTTGTTATTGTAAGAAGAACAACTTTAACACACAAGTTTTAATTTTTCAAATAACCTATATACCTAGTATTAAAAAAAAAAAATTCACATGCCAAAGTAATGAAGCATGATAATTATGACACAGTCACAGCAGTAATAAGTAGCACATATTTAGTCAAAAGATGAAGTTAGGGTTAGGGTTAGACTTTTTATGGGATCAGAAGAGTAGATGACCTTAAAATAATTAAAGCCTGTTTTTACAGGAGTGGTTGACCATGATTGTGCAGGCTGGACATTGGCCATGCAATCATGATGTGGAATCCATCTTGGATCCATGGAACAATGCAACAAGGCCAACCATAAAATACATATATCGTAAATAAAAAAAATAATGAATGGCACAAAAATAGAATTCAACCATCTGACAACTACAAATAAAAGCAAGATTTCTTTACTTGAATTTTTTTTTTTTTTTTTTTAAAGTGGAACAAAAATATGAAGAAAAATTCACAAATCGTTTCTCATAAATACAGTAAAAGTGCTTGTTTCCTTCATTAGTGATAAGAGTCCCCAACAGCAGGAGTTCCCCTTTGTATACTATAGCATACTATCATGATGTTCACTTAACCATGTCCATCCACTTGTTCATCACCTTAGGCTGTTTATGCTTATTTCTGTATTACATTTAAACAAGTTCCACACTGGAAACTGCCATGGTGTCATTGCATTAATGTATCCTATATCACAGAGGTTTGTTTTGATACATTCACTGTATACTTTCAGAACCTTCACATTGTAAAGTTGCATCTTTTGGAGCTTTTGTCTTTTTGCAAGTTTATACTATCTGTCCCTATTTGGTATTGTTTCAAACAATTAGATGTTGACATTCATTCCACCTATATTCCTATGTTCTCTAAACAACACATCTAATATATTAATATCCAGATGTAACCCTGCATTGGTCATCTCCTTCCTAGGAAATTCTCTATGAGATTCTATGTCAATTCATCAATGCAAATTATCTCATGGGGAGATTAAGTGAAGATTCCACCTCACTGCCCTCTACAACATGACATACTAAATTATATTTAGTCCGCTTATTGTAAAAGACATAGGTATTCACATCTTTTAAAGTTGTAATTAAATGCCCTTATCAACATTATAACCTACATTATATCATCATCTGCTTAGAAAACACAAATATGATAAGTTATTTTTTAAAGTCTGTCCAGTTTGCCTGTAGTATGCCACCAAGAAACAAATGACTTCTCTGATGATTTAGCCAACTCATTTTACATAATTCAATATTTCTCTATTGCCAGCTACTAAGAAGCTAAATATCCTCAGGGGAAGGTTCATATTGTAATATCTGAATAAAAAAGTCTAGCAGATTAATAGAGGCTCATCATTCTTACAAATCATATCCTCGGTTCTTTGGAACACTTAAATTTATATTAACTCTTGATAATTAAATGTTTTGTTAGTATCTCTGTACAACTGCCTGTTTAACAAAGATGCAGTATCTGCCATAAGTTCTTGATGCTATAATAGTTATGGACATAAACAATGCAAGTCACTTTGACTCTAATTTCAGATCAACAGAGCTAGTTGGTAAACTGGGTTCTATGGTGCATAAATGACTTTAGACTGGGATGACTTCACAACAGTGAGTGTTCAATACCCAGAGGCAGCCAGAGAAAACAGTGGTCTCTCCACAAGCAAAAGCAAAGTAATATACAGTCGTCCCTCGCCATATCGCGGTTCACCTATTGCGGCTTCACTGTATCGCGGGTTTTTTAAATACAAGTGATCGCCCGCCTATCGCGGAAGTTACGTTCCACACCCATCAGCGATAGGTGTCTTAAAATACCCATCCCACACGCTTAAAACACATGTAAACTTATAAAAAACACTTTGTTAATGACAGGAAAACAGCTGCTGTACAGGCTTTTAAATTATTGACACGCAGAGCGACAAGCAGCATAAAGACAGCACAAAGTCCACTTCTCCTTAGCGTGCATTCAGCTCTCTCCCACAAGTTTAGAACGCGAAGTGGCAGGACTGTACCACGCCTTCGGGGAGGGGGAGGGGGTTTGAGCGAACGTGCGTTCAGCCCTCACACACCCCTCCCCATCCTCCTCCTACTTTAGAATGCGCAAAGCGACAAGCAGGGATTTTGGCAGAAGCAGCACAAAGTCCACTTCTGCTTAGCGTTCGTTCAGCTGCCCCCCTTAACAAAGCAAGTGGCAGACACATCGACGTCTGATCGCTGCGCGTAGTGTTGCTCTGCGGTGTTTAAGTGTGTAGAAAGTGTTTAAGAGCATAGGAAGTATTTATAAGAGTGTGGGAAAGGTTAATAAGAGAGTGGGAAAGGTTTATAAGAGTGTGGGAAGGGTTTATAAAGCCTTAGAATATATATAAATAATAAAATAAATTATGGTCACTACTTCGCAGATTTTCTACTTTGCTTGGGCTCTGGAACATAAACCCCACAATAGGTGAGGGATGACTGTACCTATAATGTGGTTGAGGATTAGTACACACTAACATGAATAAATTTCATTTTCTAAATGTTTGTCATTCAGACTGAAATGGCAGAAAACACATATGTTTTTTACTAGGGTTGTGCGGTTCATCATCCAAGACCAAAGACCAACCGCAAAGTAAGTCAAAATGCAAAAAGAACGAGGGATAAAATAATAATAATAATCGGTATGGAATGGACCTCACAGTACTTCCATGTGAATTTCACATTAGTGATACTGGAGGACATCATTCAATGGAAGATTTTACCAAAAAAACCACAAATGATTGCATTGTACAATAATATACTATCAAGTATATTAACATATTTATTATGTGCAGAAATAAATGTAGAATAAAATGAACAAGAAATTGAATTAAGTGAACAACTTTAATAATATTTAATTTATAACTAAAGTCATTGGATCAAATGAAACAAACAGGCTGCCTAGACAGATAGATTGGTGCAGTGGTGGCTTTATGGCATTGTGCATGTCGACCTTTACATATGCAGAGTGTGTGTGTGTGTGTGTTGTGACAAATAGAGGCACTGTCGACCCCTTGAACCCTCAGACCAGATGTCAGACACCAGATAAAAGTCCAATAATAATAATATTTATTATAAATAAGTGCACAAAGCACCACTACTACACACCACTCCAATAAACAATAATCACTACAATAATAAACAATCCTCCACTCCCAGACGCTTAGCCACCCTGCCTCCCAACTCAGCTCAGCATCCTTTTTCTTCACCCCGGAAGCATGTCATTCCTTGTGTCGCTGTGATTAAGACGCATTTCCGGGTTATGGTGCAAATAACAATCCCTGGGCCTCCCTGCAGCGACTTCTGGCAGCCCCCGTGGTATTCAGCAGGGCTGTGCATTAAAAGTCCACTGTCCATAATTCCCTGCTGGCATTCAGGGTACCTCCATGCTGCAAGGTGGGCTCCATCTGGCGGCCTGGGGGTATTGGCCGGGATAAATAGCCGGCCATATCTCACAATGTGTATGTTTCTGTGTTCATTATTTCTCTTTATCACCCAGCATGTGCTCTGGTTAGGCACACAAGTGTTCAGTAGTCTTAAACTAATGAATTTCTTTTAATGTGTTGGAGCATGTTTGTGTATACATGTGCACATATACATGCTTGAATGTGTCTCTGTGTGTGCACACAAGTATACTTAAATTAATCATGCACCTCAAAAAATACTTGTGCAAAAATTTTGCAAACAACTAAGCCTGGCTCTATTACTTTAGGGAGCAGTCTGAAAAATACCGTTTAAATTAAACAATTTCTAAGCTAGTTATCATTGGATATAGGTCAAACTGTTTTTTAAGGATATGGGGATAAGTACATGAGCAAACTGGATGAAAAACAATAGGCCTGGGGCCTATAACAAGATAAACACAAGAATGCTGTTTATTGACTATAGCTCACCATTCAATACAGTTGTCCCATGGAAACTGTGCAATAAACTTGTCTCCCTTGGACTGACATCATCCCTCTGCAGCTGGGTGCTGAATTTCCTTACACACAGACCCCAGTCAAGCAGAGTGGTAAACCAAACATCAGGTACAAGCCCCCAAGGCTATGTGTTAAGTCCACTGCTCTACACCCTGTTTACCTATGACTGTGTGGCCTCTCAGAACAACACCAGCATCATTAAATTTGCTGATGACACTACTGTCATAGGGTTGATTACTGGGGGGTGGAGGCAGAATATAGGACAGAGGTGGCAGGACTCGTGGCCTGGTGTCAGGAAAACAACCTCTCCCTGAATACAGTTAAAACCAAGGAGATGATTATAGACCAAGGGAAGAGGAAGCTGCGGCACACTCCCATTTACATCGGTGAGGCTGAGGTGGAGAGAGTAAAAATCTTCAAAATCCTTGGAACCCACATCAGCAAGGACCTGACTTGGTCTTAGAATACACAACAACTCATTAACCGAGCACACAAAAGACTGTTCTTTCTGAGAAAGTTGAAGAAATGTGGCATGCCAACCAAAATTCTCACCAATTTCTACAGGGGTATAGTAGAGAGTGTTATCACCTGCTCCGTTATTGTATGGCACAGTAACTGCTCCTTGCAGGAAAAGAAGGCACTCCAGCGTGTAATTAAAGCTGCACAGCACATCTCTGGAGCAACCTTTTCCTCCCTACAGGACAGCTACACTAGTAGGGTCATCAGGAGGGCACGCAACATAATTAAAGACAATACTCATCCTCAACACATACTTTTCACGCTGCTTCTCTCAAGGTGGCGCTACAGGAGTGTGAAATCACGCACCACAAGACTGACGCATAGATTTTTCCCACAAGCAATCAGACTCCTCAACAATACTAATAGTGAAAGTCAATTCAAACCACAACTCATAGCCTCATAAATGGTACTGACTGCTGCGGTATGTCATCAGGCACTGTGCACCTTATTTTGTAATCATATAATTGTAATTGCTATTTGTTTTTATATTTCTTTTGTCTTTCTGTCTTTGTATATGAAGGTGAGCAAACAAAATAAGAATTTCATTACATGGTTATAACGTGTTTTTACTGTGTATATAACAACAAACTTATTGTATCTATCTTGTATCTTCCTGTTGCAGGTCAATTCTCAAAGACTTGTGTTTAATATACCTAACCCTTTCTAGCAATTTAGTGAAACCCCAAGGTAACACATCCCTATCTGAACCTATGAGATCAAAAAGATATAAGAATCTAAACCAAATTAATATTAAAAAGAGTGTAGCATATTTATTAAAGCACAAAGATAAAAAAACAAAGTAAAAAACATTAACTGTAAAATTGAAGTAATAAAAAATGATATTCTATAAGCAATTGAGCAGTGATGACACAGATTCAGTCCATCCCCTCTACCTTCAAAATTATCTTTTTCTTTTACAAATTTCACTCCATGTTTATAATAAAAAACTGTACAAAATTATTCAAATCCTCTTCTTTGTTAGTTCACTTTTGTTCCACCTTGAACTTTCCCATCTCAGATGTTGTAACATAAGCAATTTCTTTTTTTATATCTACCAACCCATCAAACATATCATTAAAATTTTCATGTCTTTGCATTGTTAATATTTAATTACTTCTTATTACACATGTCTCAAGTTTCTCACTTATTTATTTTAAAACATTATTACTAAGGTTTGAAATCTACTAATATTTCAGTGCATGATATCGGAGTATTCAAACAGCTGAGTATTTTTCCCGTCCCTCACAGGAAACTGAAAAATTATTTTTTTTCTTAAACTAGGGGGTTTTGCCCCCTTCTCGTTTCGCTCGACCACTCCCTCCTAGGGCGTGCTATGCACTGGCCACTTTGCTTCTCTGCCACTCACGTTATGAAGGGGATGGCTGAACTTAACACTAGGGAGATGCAGTTGGATCAGCTGCTGGTGCTGCCAAGCTGCGTGTTCTGCTTGTTGCGCTGCCTGTTGATCATTTAAAAGCCTGCACAGCAGCTGTCCTTTTGTCTCACTGCCTTGTCTCGTGGGACATTAAAGTGTCTCTCTCTATAGTTAAAGTGTTAAAGTGTCTCCAAGTAAATCACGTATTGACTCCTTCCAAGCCTTCCAAGATTTTTTATTATAATAGAGAGATTTGTTTTGTCTCCTCTGCCTTCTCCAACACCCCACCTCTAATTTTAATGTCCCTGATGACAATCTACCCCATAATATACCATTTCATTTATTTCTATACAAAATGTCAGGTAAAACAAAGCTTACTGTGTCATGATTGCCCCACACCCAATATCATTTTAGTATTTAATTTTCAGAAAGAAACATTGTGTTAAAAATTACTTCAAACAATACTTTTGACCCAGGCATTCAAACTTTTGCATGTGTCAATTAAGATAAGAGTTTATTTTAGTGGTCAAAAGAACAGCAGCCTCGACATCAAACAAAACCAATCAGAATGTTTTGGATTTTTAGGTACACATTATTTATTTTAAGGATATCTGCCTCAACAACATAAATTAATTAGGATGGCCCTTAAATGTATTTTAAAAGTAGACAGAGTAGAATTTGCATATTAAATACATCACTTCAAAAACAAAATAATTAATAAACATTCACTTTAAATTACTATCACATCTGGCAACTGGTTGTTCTCAATTTAGATATTAACATAATGTTAACATTATACTATATGCTTGTTTCTAATTATAGCTTCCTGTGAAAAAATACAGTTAATTGTCATGTACATTAATTAAGATGTAATCCTTACATTTTACTCATTGATTCAAGTGTGTTTAGTATGAAATATTGATACACATAAAACAAATAAAATGTGTATTTCTTGTAATCATTCCAAGTGCATTGCATTAAGTTGTCTGATGGAGGAAGACACAAAAAAATAATTTTCTACTTGACTGTACTTTATAGGGAGACCAAAAGCAGTCTTTTACTCAGTGTTAAATGTTCTAAGCCATCTACTATTATGCTGGATCCATGAGGTGGCAGCATGGTGACAATGCACACCATGCTACAATACAAGTTTAAAATCTGCACTTTCAACTTCTATCAAGTAATTTCTTGTAAAAATTCCACCCATATATACAGATTATTCTTTTCCAGCTGGAAGTCTATGACAAAATATGCTTCACTGCTAGATCTTCTCCATGTATCACATATGTACAGACTTCCTGTCAGAATTTGCATTACCAGTGCAGTTTTTATCCTAGTATTATATTATTACTCTCATCATTTTTACAAACTACTTGTGCCAGTGGCCTGATTTATAAACTTGTTTTTCCCAAAACATGTCCATATTTTTTAATTATACATCAAGACCCAATCAGCCTAGGCATATTTCAACTCGTCTGAATGGAGTACTGTATTGCATTTTCCCTTTAGCCATTTTTCCCTAAAAGCATTTCATGTTTCAGTATAAGCAGCAGGAGTATCGGCTTGCAGGAATTAAAGCATGCCCACCATTTGACTTTATCTTTATCCAAAAACACTGTTACAGTGAAAATAAAACTAAGAAAGGTGTAATATGAATGAAATTATATTTTGCAGAGAATTACATATTATTTCAGATGCTACTGTGGAAGCTGTAAATTGGACATACAGTAGCTTTACATTGATGTTTATGTATCATTTGTTTGACTCGGACCAAATTTTGAATTTTTAATTAGAGTATGTTATTAACAAAATGGCAGACATTTCATTTATTTTCATTCATATAAGCTATTTAACCTGCTTATTCCCACTCTATTCTACCTGAAAGTGTGAAGAGGACCAGGAAAGGAAACATTTAATACTTTCCGTGGCAACTGAGAGCTGTGTACTGGTAACATGAATAATAATGTGGCGGCACCCGATTGTAAAAAAAAAAAAAAAAAAAAAAAAAAAAAAAAATAATAATGTCACAGTAAAGTGAACAATTAGTGATTACGTTTAGGAAACTTATAACTGTGAGCAAATGATACAGAACGGTGCTAGAGAAAAAGCAGCCAAAATACCCACGTAAAATATTGTTCTAAAAAAAATCTGAAGAGAGAAAAAAAATGTTCGTAGTTATTTATAATAATATTTCTAATACTTCTAACCTGCTTATTTAATACAGGATTGCAGATAGCCAGAGCCATTCCAAGAAGCTTTAGGCACAAGGCAGGAACCAAGTCTGGATAGGTCATCCTTAAGCTCATACCTAAATCCTTGGAAATTTAGCCAGAACTTTATAAGAACTCAAATTAGCACACTTATATCTAGTGAGCCTTTGACATTTGGACTACCGAATCATTATACTCAGCGGCACTATGAGATTCTATCAAGAAAATAGTTCAGTTTTATACCTGTTAATGGGTCTCAGCAACACCTCACTGTTTTTGGTGTTGCATGCAGCATGGCTGTTCATTTTACAAGTAACAAGTAAATTGTAATCTTTAAAGATTTATGGCAACACATTTTATAATTAGTAGTGAGAAATTCATTGCCTAAAGTTAAGAAAAAAACTTGGATTAAATGGATTTTGTCTTTAACATTAGAAATTCACTAAAGTAAAATGTAATGCATGTTTTCAAATGTAAAATGTGATAACTGCTGCTTTATGTAAACCATCATACAGAAAAATGGAGCCATAACCAGAAGTAGTGTTTGTTTTCTCCTATATTGTGATTGAATTTGCCAAAGTTTACATTATCTAATGGAGTTAAGTTGTCAAACTACATTTGTTTTCAAAGAAGTAATGAGAACTCTCTCTTTGCTAACTTGATAGGATATCAGCTTGCTTGATCTTCACTAATAACACATTTTTGTTGTTTAGTATTGCACAAGATAAATAGTGAAGGTAAGGTGAGAATACCTATAGATAGGATTTAGAAGAAAGTAGTTCTGATATGATTGTGATTAAACTTTGGTTGCATATTTTACTCTGTAAAAAAGGTATGTTCTGCACTAATTTATTGATTCAGATATTAACTGTTGTCTTTACTGGAATTCAGTTTTCTAGTGGAACCTTTTCATTTGAACAGCTTGTCACACTCATGCGCTGCAGGATAACACTATGCAATCATTTGTTGCATTGTTTTTTCCAAATCTTCCACTACAGCATGAGGCAGGTCAGGGCAGTTCCACTACCCACTGCCATGCATTAGCACCCTGCAAACATGGCACAAGCAAGAGCTAGAATAATGTATGCTGGCCAGCTGGAGTGGGTTTCTGACATACCAGGATAAAGAACAGGACATACTTTTGCAATAGTGTTTTTTTTTGTTCTCCAACTATCAATCCAGAGATATTGTATTGTTATAAAAACCAAAAGTAGTGTTAATGTCATTGGCAGAAGTAACATCAACATCAGTCTTGGAAACAGGATACAAACCTACAACACACCATTCACATCACCAAGTTTTAAAATAATAAAACCTCATAAACTAATAAATTTTTTTCTAACTAGCCAAAACAGGTTTTTCAATTCTTAACAATATCAGTCATTTGATACAGTACCTGCCAAATTAATTCGCCCTAACTGGGGCTCATCAGGTGTATGCACCTTCTTCTTCTTACAGGGATCAAACTTCTCACAACTGAGAGGACGTGGCGGATAATATCACTAACTATAGTTACCATTTAATAATTGTGTATTTGTATTTTTCATGCTTAGGAGAGATGAGCAAACACTGTGGCATTTACTTCGCTGTGAGTTTGTTAAACTCAGGAAACTGTTTGGGAATTTCACCAAACGCCACAAACCCCATTGAAGTCAGTAGAGAAAGAAGAAATGATGTAGTTTTGAGTGGACTGTTATGGTGCAATGGTGTCTTAATTGTTCCTGAGGACTAGGGAAGCATCTGCCAACTATGCAGGACTGATTATTATTGCCAAAAAGCTGTGAAGAAACAGTACTAACTACTGCGCAAACATCCCTTAAACAACAAAAGACGCACACTGAATGATAACAACAAACAAAATACAACAAATTGTCACACACTAGCAATATGTAAAAAAAAATATATATATATTATATATATATATGTGTGTGTGTGTGTGTGTGTTAATATATTATATATATATATATATATATATATATTCACACACACACACACACACACACATATATTATATATATATATATATATATATATATATATATATATATATATGTATATATCATTACACTTACAGTTCCAGTCTTGGGGCATCATTAGCTGTTCCACTGATTAAAGCTGAGGTATGGGGTGCTGATGCTTTATACTTTTTTATTCCATAAAGAAGATATGAATGCCTTGTAAACAGTAATAAATCTTTCATTATTATTATTATGATTTCACAGGGTTGGATGTGTTTTCTTTTGTGGGGAGCGGTACTTTATACTGTAGCTTGTTTTGGATCTTATCTCCAGCATATGGCTAATTTTGCTTTCAAATTAGCTATGTGGTGCTATGATACCAGCACAAAAGGATCAGTGTTATATATCAGATTTTAGCACTCATAACATTTTCATTGTGGTCAGGTAATGTACCCTACAAATGAAAATACTGAAAGTTTTTAATTTTTTTTATTTTTGCAGGGTGTAAAGCTGAAGTACTGCGTTGAGTCATTATGCATTCCTACGATTTATATGGAAAACAGCTTACAGTATACATGCATGAAAATTTTGGTCAAGGCTGTTACATTTCTGTGATGTCATGGTGAAAAATAAATGTTTGTCTAAGCCAGCAGCAAGGTGAAAATATTCAGTGAACAAAGTCATTGACAAATACAGCATGTTTAATTTCTATCCTAGCACCACTAGGTACAAATCAGGAACCAACCTTGAAAAAGTCACCATCCACTTCACTTAATTACAGGTTGTGAGCATTTATTTGTTGAACAATTTATTGACTGTTTCCTTTGCATTTCTTATAAGATGTCAGCCTCATGCAATCAATAACAAGGCATTTATGTTTTCATTCAAAGAAAATTAATCAGCTGATACAAAATTAGCAATCCCAAACTGGTAATGTCTAAACAATCCAAATATTTTTAAAGGAGTCTGCAAATTATTTTATGATTGAAGAACTTTTCATTAATCTGTTTGATGTGTATATTCTTTTCTGAAAGTAAAGTTTTGAAACTATCACCAACACACAGCCCAACGTCACAATCGGAACAGTAGAAGTGTGCTTCTTTGCACCACTTTGCTTATATTTTTCTGTTGCTTGCACATGACTGCAGCATGTCAGGGCCAGAAACCTTGTGTCATTGTCGCCTACCACAGCGTAAGGCTTAGTGACTTCCACATTTCCCCTGAAACGAACATTGGCAGTTATTAATAGTGCTTAGGGGGTTGACGTTTTTCTTGTCTTTCTGTTAGGATGCCATCCTTTTGTCTTTTTTGCCACAAAACTACTTGTACAATAGTGAAAGTTTACAGGACTGAATTCACCACACATATCACAACAGTTTAGCCCTAAAGTTTGTTCTAAAACTGGTTTTACAACTCCTTGTTTACACAACATTGTGTTTTGATTACTCCATTCATGAATACTGATAAGTTATCTTAAAGTAGCAAAATACAGAAGAGTTATTTAGACTTTACACTGTAAAGTGGATCATTAACCATCACCCTTGGGTCTGACTCACTGTTAACCATAATAACACTTGAGTCATGCTCAGGGTTTACACCAAAGAGGTTATAATAAAAATAAACAGAATTATAGCCATAGTGTATTAAGCTTTTACATGCTTATGTCTTCACATTTGTGTTTACTGACCCATTGTTAGGCACAAATTGTTTTAATAAAGATGCAGATGCTTTGAATATCCCAGCTTGGCATGTCTCTTCAGTGCTTTGGAATGGTGCTCTGTGCCTATCAACAATCTTTTTGGAAAGGCCTTTTCACTTGTATATATGTCTTCTGTGTCCTCTACATGTTGAATTAGCTGGGGAGTATGGGCATGCACAAATTAAGATATTTAAAAACCGTACTTAAATGTGCTCTGCTAAAGGTTCTTGACTTCAGGCTACTGCACTTCTTGTTCCATATCACAAGAAAGACTGGAAATATCACATGATAAAGACACCTGTGTATAGGCAACTACTGTACATCTTCAATAACATAATTAATTCTTACTTTTGCAGCTAAATAGATAAGTGTCAACAATCATCATTAGTGTACCTATCTTAGTCAGTTAATGATTTATAGGTCACCTTAATAAGCTCCCAGTGGGTTTGCAAAGTGATTTTTCATTTAGTTTATTCTTCAAATCTGGTGTGTTCTGCTGCAAGGTGGGTTACAGCTTACACTGTTTTGATCTTGATTGCACAGGTACACTCATGATCTACATGCTGTGTGGAAATTGTGCCTTATAAATGGAATCAGCATAGTTATAAAAAAGTGAAGGTAACAAAGAGCTAAGAACAACTTCTCTCTACCTAAATCATTTTGCACGTTATGTTTATATCAGTGCCATCACAGAAAATTATCATCTTGGTCTTTCATTTTATTCAAGTGCCACATCACAGATCGAAAGCATTCAAACAAAACACTAGCATACTAGCATATCTGAATGTGCGAGTAAATTAATATGAAAAGTAAGGAGCTCATATCTTTTTTTTTTTTAATTGCTTTTTCTTTGTACATGATCTTCCTAGTGAATTCTCCCTCTGACAAGTTTGTGCTTTTCTGAAAAACATGTTCTTTATTAATTAATACAAGCAATCACATCACAAATGTCATAAAAATTTTCATAGGTTTGTAGTACATCATTTTCTTTTTTAGTAGTTTATATTTATCACATCTCTGAATTATTTTTATTTGCTTAGTGGCTTGCCTGTTGTAAATGTGTGCATTTCACAGAAGTATACTGGCATGCAAAAGCTTTCTAGGTTGTGCAAAATATAAACAACATAGGATACAAATTGTAAAATTAATTACCAAAAATTAGGCCAAGCACATAGTATTCAATTTACTTTTGCCTGCTAATAAAAAACATAAATTCTTCCTAAGCTTTAAGGTAACTTACCACCCGTATTTTATTCCCCATTCATTATAACCCTGCCTGTGAAGCTGATCAGCAACAAAGCATGGGTCCAATGCACAAGTAGGTGACTCTTACATAAACAAAATATTTTTATTTCTAGACATCCCTGCTAACACGATTCTTGTGAAAGCCCTTTAACATCAAGTTGACAGGAATAGCACTGTCTATCTGTGATGGGTCGCATTAAGAGTATTGGTTAATGAGTATCTCTTAACAATGTATAACTGTATTTAACTCTGTTTAAATAGACATGCTGGGGATGGGGCAGGTTGGTCATGAAGTGCTACATGGCCCATGCTCACACTCAGGGCAGGGGGAAGACAACATCAACAAAGAAAGTAACGTTTTGATAATGTGCCAGCACGAGAAGGATGGTGAAAGTGTAGGAGGGGGACTTCGGTAAATCAGTTTACCAATTTCTTCCTTGATGGAGGTGCCAAGCTAAAGACTTGTGGGCAAACAAGGTGATAACCACTTAAATGCAATGGCACATGCAGAGTTCTGGCCAAGGGGAACGTAAGTCTAGCCAGTGTCACTGCATGCTCCACCAATTGCTGGAACAAATTAGACAGCAGTAGGAGATTGGTTAAATTAACCCTGAAATGGTTTGAAAGGCCTAGCTCTACTTTTGGAGATGCCTTTTGTCAACCCGCTGTGAGAGAGAGTATGACAGCCCCTGGAGCAGTGAAGGGAAAAGAGTGAATCGCAATTGAGAGGCAAAGCTCTAGTATTTGATTAAAGACTCATTTGATGAGCAGTGAGCTCATTGTTTTCATGAATTGTATGAATAACTTGTTTTTGTTGCAATTTTAATGACTATGGAAGAAAGAAGGATCTGCTTTATTTTTGTTTTTTTTTTGTAAATATATCTGTTTGGGATCACTGTAAATAAAGACTACTGTTACTGTCACTTTTTCCATTTTATTTATGTCTCAGTGTTTCTTATCATTGATTAATCTTGGTCATGAACTACAAGATACCTGGGGTTCAAGGTTGTGTCGTAGTGTGAAAAGGCACAGGATATCACACACTGTACTGAAACTCTGTTCACTCTTTTGATGACCCTGATAGCCAGAATGCATAAACAAGCACTTGCCTTCTTGGCTTCAAAGTGGCATGGGTATTCGTGCCAAAAGAGTGCTACACTAAGACAATGGCCCATTGCTATATTGTCACTAAAAAAGAGAAGGGGGCTATAAGTATGTTGCAATGCTGAATGTTAAAAAAAAGTTGTAACAGTTAGGAAAAGTCTTGGGCAAATATTAATGAGCTGAATGCTTACCAGAGAAAATGTGTGAGAGAAAGAGAGGGAGAGCACGTGCACAGGAGAAATTCAACAGCTATTGGACAGGCACGTGTGAGTCTGATCTGCGTTATGACGAGAATTCCTGGGGAAGTGGAAGCGAAGCATGGGCAGCACTGCGGTGTCCTTCCTCATAGCTGGGAACAGAATGTGCATCGGTGGAGATTGGGGGCTGCACTCATTGGCATATAAAACTAAAATATGAACACTAGAGGTCATTTTGACCAGGTCTAATGTCCAGCTAAACAGTAAGGGTGAAGGTAGTATAGTGTGCTTACTGAAAGGTTGTTAGGGCTATTAGCGGTGTGCAAATCATCTGTATATTTTTTTGTAAACATTTTCTTGTAGGAAGAGTTATCTTCTTTTTTTGTAAACATTTAATTTTCTTTAGGAAGGAAGAAGCAGCAAAGATCTGGCTTTCTGTTGTGATGTTTCTGAACTCTTTTGAGTCACCCTTCCCCCCCTCCAACAGGGCAACACACCGAAACACGATCGATGCATCTGTCGAGTGCTGCTTGTCAGTCGCTGAGGCAACTGTAGGTTCGCAGCACCCCATAAGTTCGCAGCACCTCGCAGGTTTGCAGCGCCACAGAGGAAATGCATGCAATGCGTCTGTTGCCCGATTGGTGATGCGGGGAAAACTATAATTTGGCCACTGACCTGGCCCTAGCCTCGCCTGTTTGCTGTGTCTGTGTGCAGTAGAGTGGTAGCTCCAGCTACAATAAATAACCTTGCTGTTCCTGTTTCAAGATGAATAAAGCTGGTTTTCCTGAAATCTTTAGACAGCCTCATCTTTCTGGTGCAAGATAGTGACTCACGCATCACACTGTAAATAGTATTTTGGTGAAAGAGCTTTATTTTCCTTTTCCTGGATTTTTAGTTTGGAGTAGGAGGAAAGAGAGAAGATGTATTTATTTTTGTAAATAGTTTTCTTCTATAATTTTTGTACTTGTGGGGTGAGCAGTATCTTAGGATATAGTTCTAGTAAAAGTGAAGCATACGAAAGTGATGATTTCGCATGAATGGCAAACTCTGGTGCTATTTCTGAATGTGCGTGGTTTAAAAAGAGCTTTTGGTTAACTTTCAAAGCTACCGTTCACTGATCTCCAGGGCACAAGACAAATGCACCAGATAAAAATGATCCATTATGGAATTTCAATCTGTTCATAAGTAATGGCAGTTAAGATGTAATTGTGACCGAGCCTAACAAACAGGCACAAAAACTTGTCCAGCAGTGCACACTGAAACAGAATGCCAGAGTGCTCATTTGAAACAAAATCAGTCGTGGCGAGTTGCTAGCTTTCTTTGCACTTATTGTGTATAATAATTTCTAAAGATGAATGAGAAATGTACTGAACAACAAAACTTTTACTTAAAACATTTTTATGGACCATCCTGGATATGGATCATGAGTAGAAAACATTTCAGCTTATATATACTTATCTATCACTTCACACAGTTGTGAGAAATCCTTTTTGAAAATCAAATCGTTATCTGCACATTACATACCTGAGCAAAATGTTGTTGACAAACCACAAAGTGTACCTTGTACAATTACTCAGTTGGCCCTATTTCTGTAGGCTGAACAGCAGGAAAAGTTTATTGTTGGCTGGAAAAAAGTTGTCCAAGTGTGAAAACAGGTGAAAACCTAAACATTCTTTTGTGCTTTTATTTTAAAATGTATTTTTTATCTGCTTTTACTTTTATTTTCACATTTTTCTTTGTTTTATCTGAATCCCAGATGAAGTTTTTTTTTTTTTTAATATTTTCTCCCTTCTCTGATCTCTAGCTCTTTCTCTTTTAAAATAGACAATTGATGGATCAAACTCTCTGTGTTTTTAATATTTGAGATGGCAGACTGTTATTTGATGGCTGTCGAGTATAATTGTAAGCTTTGCCATTGCATTTTCTGCCTTTCTCGGTGTATCACTCATAATTTGAGATGCTGTTTCTGTAGTTTTTGTATCTATCCATACACCTCTTGCATATTCTCCCTCTACTTGCTGTTCTTCTGTAGAGCCAATTTAAGTTTACGCAATACCTAAGCTTTGACATTACATACTAGTTTTCCTGTGTCTCCCTCAGAACACCTATAGAGAGCCCCAAACAATGGTTCAGGCACAGAGCCCACTACACTTCTATGTCTGCCACCAGTGTATAATGGTGCTATCTAGACATCATGGACATCACCAGGTTCTGTAGCAGTCAGAAACATTTTAAAGATCGCATATTGAGCCTGAAGTTATTGTAATGTTATAACAGTTAATCCTACTATTTAAGCAGGATGTAATGAATATCAGCCATATGGTTCCTGGCCGTAATTCACACATAGAGGACCGGACAGCAAGGAGGTCCAGGAAGGTAAAACTGTAAATAAAAAAGTTCTCATTGTCAATTCAGTCCTTAAATTTTGTTAAACATAAATTGTGAAAAATCTACAATTACAGTTTTAGTGATATAATCTACGTACTAGTTCCAGCGATCATTGTGTTGTTTAATTCATTCTTACATTCATGTATTTTTATTTGTGCTTTTAAGATATTTATTAACAATCATTATTTATAATTATCTTGCATGCATTTTGCACGTATTTAGTTTGCCATTAATTTGGTTGATTGTATTAAAAGCATCTTTGGTTCTACATCCATTGTTTGTGCATTTTTTTCTTTTTTTGGGGATACCTGGGTGAATCTTGCCTAGGGTTCCATGTGGATTTCAACTGGCACTGATTCAGTCCATGAACTACAAGATGCCTAGAGGTTAGGTTTGTGCCAATAACCACTACACAGGGTATCAGAAATAATTTTGCGTCCTTTTAGTCCAAACAGTGCTACACTTTTCCTTAAACACTTACATTTCACAGTGAATGGTGCCATGAAACTTTTTTTTATCATTCTCTTCAGAGCAGAAGCACTCTTGAGAAATACCAATAAAAGTTTCAGCGTGTTCATTATAAAAACAGACTCCTTTTTACAACTATTCATTCCTCTGCCACCTACATTCAGATTAATGATTCATCCAGCCATCTCTTAATCTCTTGTAATGTGCACTTGACATAGGGTCAATAGTCTTCTCCACGATTAAAGTGACCCTTGTGTTTGCCGAACTTCAATTTCAAAGTTATGTATTCTACAGTTGCTGTTCTCTTCACTTTGTGGTGACATATATAGTATTCCACCAGGTCGCTATCATTTGCATGTGTCTCATCATAGCCCACAGTTATATCTTTTTTGTTTTCTCTTTAGTGGAAATATTCAGGAAAATATTTTGCAAGCATGCTTTTTAGTGAGAGCACAAGCAAAGTGCTCTTCATGCCCCTACATCTAATGTCAGAATTGTATAGGGCACTTAATTTTTAAGTACAGATGCTATTGATAGGACACACTGAATATTTTTTTTCTGTATGCAGTGAATGGTTAGATAAAAATAAATCCAATACATTAGAAACCAACTTAGTCAATTGTGCATAGTATACCTTTAATTAATGCATATAATCCAATTCATTTAACCATGCTTAAAATCTAAATACATTTGCAAAGGAGTGTTTAAATAACTTTGCCAACAACCAATCACCCCTTACTTTAGAAAAATCCACCTCTTCTTGCATCTTAAAAGCAGCCAGCTATTGTACAACTGTTTCAGAATATAATTTTATATTAATAGCATTTGCAGCTTAAGTGACAAGGTCACACATCAAGCCAGATGCTTGGAATTAACCAGCAACTTAACACCTTAGTTGTTAGGCCACCCTACAATGAAGTTGAAATAAAAAAAGACAGAGCATTTGTGGGCTTACTTATGAGACATCTTATGAGGTGTTATTGCTATGGTTAACAAACTTGTGATTTTCAGAAAGAAAAATCAAAACAGATCAAAAATTCAATTAAAAAGTAAAGAACTTACAGTTGTAACATACAGATATCTAATATACAGTATAAAGCTTTAATTTAATATATAAAGCTCAATGTATGTGTGTTTATCCATCCATCCATTATCCAACCCGCTATATCCTAACTACAGGGTCACAGGGGTCTGCTGGAGCCAATCCCTGTCAAAACAGGGCGCAAGGCAGGAAACAAACCCCGGGCAGGGCGTCAGCCCACCGCAGGGCACACACCAGGGACAATTTAGAATCGCCAATGCACCTAACCTGCATGTCTTTGGATTGTGGGAGGAAACCGGAGTACCCAGAGGAAACACATGCAGACACGGGGAGAACATGCAAACTCCACATAGGGAGAACCCAGGAAGCAAACCCAGGTCTCCTAACTGCAAGGCAGCAGCGCTACCCACTGCGCCACCGTGACGCCCTATGTGTGTTTATTTTTAATGCAATTTTACAGCCTTTGTCCAATCGTAACAAAATTTGGCACACAAATCCCACTTTGTCAGGAAGAAACACTAGACTACTTTGTAACCCACAGTTTTGACTCTGGGGGTACCTGTGAGACAGGGTTTTTCCCTTTTACTAAAGTTTTAAGGACAATGCCTGTCTTAAAATACATTTCATTTGTCTCTGGGAGGGTACAATGTGACAAACACATGGGCTGTTTCCTTTCACCTACTGACACTATAGTATCAGATAAGTGTTAGGAATAGCAGCATCACGGTTTCACACATTCCCAAATGATGCTATCAGCGAGCTGTTGTCAACCATTTTAGATATGTCCTGCACTTTGACTGTTTTTTTATCTACTTCTTATACGAGTAACATCCCTGAAGAAAAGAACCTTGCCTGGGAAAATGGCAGATATGTTCCTGTTGTAGTGGCTGGCCAAAAGCTTTGCATAGCATTGTAGCTTATCTTCTGTAATCTCCAGGGGCCTCATGTATAACGCCATGCGTAGAACTTACACTATAACATGGCGTAAGCACAAAAGCGGGAATGTGCGTACGCACAGAAAAATCCAGATGCAGGAATCTATGCGTACGCAAACTTTCACGTTCTTCCACTACATAAATCCCGATCAGCGTGAAAAGTAACGCACGTGCACGCGCCTTCTGTCCCGCCCCAACTCGGCCCAGAATTATGCCTCCTTGAATATGCAAATCGATATAAATAGCCTTCTGTGAAAAGACAATGGGAAAAGCACGGGGGAAAATATAAGAATTTCAGCGAATACCAAGTGGAGGCAAAGGAAAAACGTACTACTTGTTGGTTTAAACAGTGGTATAATCAACAAAAGAAAGTTGATCGAGTGACATAGTGTCGGAGAAACTCGAAAGCTCAAGTTCACAAAGTCGCACAGTGCCCGAAATAAAAAAGAAGTTGTCAGATATCAAAGTCGGCGTGAAAAGGCGACTCGCAGCAGACCGTCTGAGTGTCATATGAAAGCTTATTAGGGTACAGAGAAAAAAAATAGGCACACAGTGGGAAAAAAGCACGAAATGTCAACTTTAATCTCGAAATTTCCACTTTAATCACGTAGTTTATTTTGTCATTAAAGTAGAACATCATAAACTTCATCTTAAAATCGTTTATTTTACTAGTTTCTCAAGTAGCACGTTAAATGCTTTGTTGTGTTTGATCTTCTATGTGCTCTATGTGTGTGATTCACTACGTGCTTCCGTTCTTTCTCTTTCCCCGACAGGACACAGAATCCATTACATTCGTGATATTACAGCTCTCTGAATAATTAAAATACTGAGATGTATACGTGACATCTTTTTCATGATGACAGGAATGAAAGCATGTTATTAAACATGGGAACACAGTGGCGCAGTGATTGTTCATATCTCACGCAAGAGGCTTGCTGCGCCATGTGCGACCTTCAATGAAATAATTTATTACAGAAGTACTGTCTCTTTCAAATGTACTAACCTCCAATTCCTGTCCTTACTTTTCTTTCTCCAAATACCCAATCACCACACAATCAGCTCTGTAATAGACGTTAAGCCATCTGTAAGCTTAGAACGCCGATTCTTCAAAACTTTTAAGGAACATTGAAATATCTTCGTAGTACATGTTTAATTATTCTATCCATCTATCCTTCCAGTGTTGTGTCAGCACCAGCAATAATACAGCGCAAGGCAGGAGCTATCCGTGAACTAGCTAGCGCTGCGGCACCATGTCCTAACATGTTTAATTATTAACAGTACAGATTATTTAAATGAAGTTAAAGTTTTATCTGTATACTATAAGCAACAGATTTTGCTGCATTTCATCTCAAAAATGATATCGTCATCATACGCGCTTTATAAAGTGGCACAGGTTGTACAATATTATAACTGTAGTGCAAGTTTACAGTGGGGTAATTGTACTTATAAGTACAAACAGTTCTACAAGGAGCACTTGATGGACTGATTGAGTGCGTTTATAGTTCTTGGGATGAAACTGTTTCAGAAACGCGAGGTCCGTACAGGAAAGGCTTTGACGTGTTGTGGCTGAGGTAGTGTGTGCTTGAAACTGTATACCAATAATTCTCTTTCCGATCAGCTGCTGCTGTGATACCCCACTCAGATACAGTGATATAAATACTCCCGAGTGGTGCAGTGAGAGTAATATGGAAAAAGATGATCCGCTGTGGCAACCCTTAACGGGGGCAGCTGAAAGAAGAAGAAGATGCAGTGAGCGTAACAATGCTAAAGCAGTTATGTTATTTGGAATACTATGGCTATTCCCTGGACCATTATATTGCTACAGGTTAATTACAATCAGATGCATTACACTAATAAACAATATGCAGTTAATGTCAGTGTATTTATAAAGCCGCATCAGGAATGTGGGTCTAAGAAAGAAAGGGTAACCACACAGGAACAGTAGCACTGCTTTGACGCTGGGTGCCGCCAGTCTGCAAAAGCGAGCGGAGAAATTGCGTACGCCAGGGTATGAGGTACCATGGAAATGTGCGTGGCTTTACGCCAAGTTTATATTTTATACATTGCGATTTGAGCGTGGAAACATTCGTACGCAACATTTCTCTGCGTACGCACCATTTATACATGAGGCCCCAGGACCCTTGTATGGATTATCTAAACAGTGCAATGTTTAACACACATCCTTAAATTTTTTGATGAAACGGTTTGATGATTATGTCTAGGCTTGCATGGAATTACATTGACCTGAAAATAACTTTCAGTCTCTGAAAATGTCTCATCCTCACACGTGACATCAAGGTAACACTTGGCTTTTCTTTTGTGGTTCTATTGAAGCTTGCTTGCATTGTGCTCCCCATTTCCCTCATTTGAGCATTTAAATTGATTTTGCTTGTAACAGTTTGAGGAACTGCATTTACATATCTCAACACGTTTGCTTGCAAGACAATAAGAAAAATAAAACTGAACTTCTCCATTCATTTTTTAAGGCTGTTGCCTCATTTCATTTGTCTGTGCTCTCATTGACCAGATCAATCTTAGTTAAAACTTTCAAAATGTCTACATAATGGTATTGAAGAGCAACAAGAGAATCATACCTTGAAGATGGGCATGTAGGGCACAAATAGGTAGCTCTCAACTTTCCATGTTCCAACAATCAAATTATTGTGCATTGACCACCTTATTATACTTAAAATGTAAAAAGTACTTCAACATTATTAAACAATTGTCCTACTGTATTTCTATTATGTTCCTGGCACAGTCTTTGAAAATGAGATGAGATGAAATGTGCAGCACACTGTACTTGCATTGCAAGAGGTTTCTTGTTACCATTGTTAGCCTGCATGTCAGAATATGTGCCACTCATGCTCTGGTAGAGATCTCTGCTCTGGTAGTTTTTTAAGAGTTTCTTTTGAAACTCATTACCTGTTGTGTCTGTTATTTCATGAAAGCAAGCAATTTGATAAACCTTTTAATTTAGAGATCTCTCATTGAGTAGAATAATCCTGCTATATGAGTAACCAGGTATTGAACCTTTTGTCAATTTTTTCTTAAATTGGGGAGAAATTTAGAGCGATATGCTTTTTTGGTTTTTACAAAGATTCACTTCTAGACATTGTATGTTACAGTGTTATTTAACAGGAACCCTCAAATATTTTCATTTTAATTCTAAAGCACATATAAATCACATGTATTTATATTTGTGGTCAGACCAGATATTCTATGAAAGCTTAAACATTCTACACTTTTTTGGAGCTCTGTCTGATCTCTGAGGAATATTACTGTATCACCAGACAACTGTAAGTATTTGATTTCCCTCTACTTCTTCCTAGCGTCATGGTTCAGCCAAGTGTTTTTTTTTTGTTTCAATTTTTTTGTTGTTTTTCAAATATTACTTTGTATATGTTATTAATTTTGGTTGTGTTTTGTTTAATTTGATGTTTTTTATTTTAAAATTTTCTGTTATATTAAGATTATATTTATTAATTTTCTATGCTGTGTGTACTGTCTCCTGTATTTACAGCCCAAGGTTTTGGGTCCAGATACTGGTCCCAGCTATTATTTAAGGAGCCATAACTTAAGTATTGTTGGACTGTGATTCTATTGTGTTTAGATATACTGGCTTTGACCATTGCTTTTGTTCTCATACACAGTTTATTATTTCTTGAATAGATTTGTTTGCTGTTAGGTCTGCCATTTTAGGCAAAATCTATATTTTGCTCCTGTGTAGTTTTATAACTCTCTTTTGAATACTTTTTCGATTTCAAATATAAAGGACATTTGTTTAATATGACCTGGACCAAGGTTTTATGGTTTTCTTCTTCTCCAATTCAGGATATATTTCAGCGTGGGGCTAGGCTGCCTTGGCATGATGCTTATCCAATAGCTCCAGACCTGTAAGAGGGCAGACCTTTTGTGCGGGTTTTGACCCCTGTTTCACTTCTTATGCTTTGTTTGGTAATAAGTCATAACGGTTATGGGTCATTACTTATTTGTAAAAAAGAGATTTCCTTGAAGAAAAAGAAACAGGCTGACAGGATAGCCTTGGCAAAGCCAAATCAGACATTTATGAAGTTTCATTGTCTGATTTAACCAAACTATTTGTTTATTGGTATAGTATTTTAACAACATGTTGAACAGAAGTGTCTCATAAATAAAATAATGCTCAATAGTGTCAAAAGTCTTATATAAAAAATTAAAAGAATAAGAAAGCCTTTGGTAATTGATTATGAATATTATATTACTAATGTAATTTAGTTGCAATGTGTCTGCCTTTTATGAAATCTGACTGAAAAACATCAATTACATCAAAAGTCAAGTCTACTTTCTGCAAAAATTTCAGCACAAATTTTGGCACTACAAGATCTAAACATTGGTGTGGAGAGTGGCTTGCGTACTGATGTAATATTAGCTGCAGGTGGAGTCCCATTTTACTTATGATTCCAAGCAAAGTTGTGTCGTGGTGCAGCAGTCTATTAGCCAGCGAAAATGCTGTAAAGGAGCTGTCTGTTGTTACGGTTCTGCCTTTGTCCAGAAACGGCTTCATGAACTTTATGACCACAGACTCAGAAAGTCTTTGCCCTGGGTTGTAACTCAAAACACAGTTCTCAACAAAACGTTGCCAGATGTCCAGCAAATCTGTCGTTTATAGACTCAAATTAAATGTATGTTTTTATTATAGTAATAATAAGCGGCTCACCACTCGCTGCGCGGAGCACCTGTACTTGAACCCGGTACCTTTGGGTTATAAAGCAGCAGTTCTTACATCTGCACCATTGAAGAATACATATCAACTTCCTGTCAATAGATATTTGATTTTGGGTTTTTAACTCATTGATAGCAACATGTAAATTGAATGATTTTTTTTCCTTTGGTTATGTGCTTGAAAAAAAGCAGGCGTGTTTATTTGATATTTGGATTAAAGTCTTCACACATTATACACTTCATGTCATTATTAGTATAACACAGAAAACGTTTCTGTTTTAGGTATGTGTTCAGCATTTCTCGCATTTCCTTTCATCCTACACTTACCCAGATCTTTGTAGAATCTGAACACACATGAAATGCATTTATTCCAAATAATGATGTACTGTATTATTTATCCTATACAACTCCAGATCACACATGCCCCAAGTTGAGTATTTCCGGCAATCCTACACTTACATATATCATTGTAGACACGGAACACACATGAAATGTATTTATTCTAAATAATGATATATTATTTACCCTATACAACTCCAGGCACCTCTCTGCCAGATAAAGAGACTCGAGCTCTGAGAATTTTGTGACGGACTCCGCTCTCTCGGTGGGTGGTATGGGATAGCAGGCTGCTTGCTGCTTGTGCTGAACGACTCATTTGCAAAACAAAACACACTGATGAGGATAGGTGTGAAGGAATTTAAGGTGGCCCGGGGAGTTTTTTCGTAGGTTTCAGGGATTCTAGTGTTAATCTTTCCACATAATTTATGCCCTGCATCCCTGGAATACAGCCTATTTGCTCTTCTCAGGATGTTTTCCAGTGCTGTTATGTCTTTTTTAAAGCCTGGAGACCACACCTGCACACAGTACTCCAAATACGGACTAACCACTGCATTTAAAAGCTTGAGCATATCTTTTTCTAACACATTGTGCTGTATTAACCTAAACTTTCTGTTAGCCTTCCTAATCGCTTCTGAACACTGTCTGGAAGTTGATAGTGACAAGTCCACTATAACTCCTAAATCCATCTCATAAGATATAGTTTCAATTTTCAGACCTCCCATTGTGTATTCAAAACCAACAGTGTTAATTCCTGTGTGTAATACTTTACATTTACCTGCATTAAATTTCATCTGCCACAAATCTGCCCAAACCTGCATGATGTCCGTCTGTCATGATTGAAAAGATTTTAGATTATCTACCAATCAACTTAGGTTTTAATGATCTGTAAACTTAACCATCTTATTTATATTCCTGTCTCAATTATTTATGTATATTAAAAATAACTGGTATATTAAAATTTCTGGTAAGGTCCCTCACACCTAACCCTTTGCTTCCTGTATTTGAGCCATTTTTGCACCCATCTACACACTACACTCTGAATTCCCATTTCTTTTAATTTGATGCCCAAACTATCCTGTGGTACATTATCAAATGCTTTCTGAAAGTCAAGATAAATAATATTGTATGTCCCACTTTTGACCTATGGTTGTTTCCTCATTGAATTACAGCACATTTGTAAAAGCTGGCCTCCCTCATCTAAACACATGCAAACTGTTCAATAAAACTCCAGTTCTTGCCATGTGTTGCTCAGTCTATAGTATTTCTTTTTATTAATTTACCTGTGATGCATGTTACGCTTCCTGGCTTATAGTTGATTGGTTCTGTCTGATCACCCTTTTTATATAACGGGATATTTGCCATTTTGCAGTCCTTCACAAATTACCCCAGTGAGCAGTGACTTCCTAAAAATATCAGTCAAGGGTTTATACATGTACTCACTAACCTCCATAGGAACTCAAGGATAAAATTGATCTGATCCTGGTGATTGTTTTGATTTCAGCCTATTTAATCTAAGCAGTATTTCTCCTTGTAGTAGTCTCTGTTACCACTGGGAGGTTATCTGCTTCTTCACATGTGAAGACTTCAGAAAAATGCGAGTTTAGTGAATTTGCCATTTCATTGTCTGTGTATTTTAATTCCCATTTAATATTCCTGATACTTTTCACCTTCTCCTTGACCCCTTAAGCACTTGTTTGTCTTTCTTTGAAGTTTACTTATTTTTCATAAATCTTAAAAGTAAAGTTAAGGCACCTACCTCTTTATACATGTGAAATGTGCTGTGGACCGTATTGTAAGATGCAAGTATCTGGGCACTCAGGAAAGTTTTGTGGAAGTCCACCTACATTTGTATGTCACCCGGGTAAGCAGTGACATTTCTGTGGCTATGCAGGTAGTGTTTAGCTTAATTACCGACATGCCAGAAGTAAAAGGGATCTTGTTTTAAAAGAAGTTAAAAACTTACTGTAATGCTGTAAGATTCTGGTCTGCTCGAGCTCTGTAATCTGTGGTGTAATGTAATGTAATTAATAGAGAGCGTGCAGACGCTTGATGTGTTGCACAGGTTCAGTGTGCCTGCATAAGCCGCGGTTGGTAGAAGGCGACGTGAGGCATGATTGGTCAGCCAAAAGGCACTGGAGTATAAAGAGCACTTTCTGTCTGTAGGGGTCATCTTTTGTCCAATTGAGAACAAGGTGGTGGTTTATTGCAGAGCACTTTGAAGTGCAATAAATAATTGCGGCTTGTGCCCAATTAAACTGTAATATTTTCTTTCTTGCACTGATATAGATATTCTGCGGTGGGCTGGCGCCCTGCCCAGGGTTTGTTTCCTGCCTTGCACCCTGTGTTGGCTGGGATTGGCTCCAGCAGACCCCCGTGACCCTGTAATTAGGATATAGTGGGTTGGATAATGGATGGATGGATGGATAGATATAGATATTTCCTAGTAGGAGTTATGGTTTGGAGGAGATATTTATGTAGTTAAATTTTGATGCACTTTTTCTCTTTTTTGTACTTTTTTTTCCTACTACACAGGGTGTCATAGACTGCTATTCTTGAACGTTTGATATATTTTCCTATTCTGTCAATACAATCTTTACAAAAGAAAATGTTTATTGGTTTCTATCTCTCATAGGGCATTTTTTCTTATACTTTGGAATATTAAAATTTTGGAGCCCAAGCTTCTTTTAGGCAAATGTAGGCACAACCAGTAGAGTATTGCGACAGGCTGCCTTAGATGCGGCCATTTCTGGGTAGGTTAGAGAGGAACCTAGCCTGGCTTTGGAGACTTATTTTGAGGCATCACATCTTTTTCTCCATGTCTGAGACTCTGCATCATAACAGTATTACCAATACCGCTTACATTAAAAGTAGACAAGCAAATAAACTTTAGCATCTTGTACGAATATTTAACTAAAGGGGTTATCCAGTTTTGTATTCCAGTATCCTACATTGGTATAATGCAGTACCTTTACAGAAGAAACCTGAATTTCAGTAATTTGAAAGACACCTCGTGGTTTCAAAAAAGGAATACTGAAATAAACTTTTTTTTTTGCCACAAATATAAACATTTAATCTATGAAAGCTTGTTAAATCTTTTAGATATGATCTGTCACAGTAATTGTCAAGTATAACATTGAACCATACCATGTAACTTATGGCACCAGTAAAGAAAAAGGGCTCTCTTTCATCTCTTTTTTCAGGTACAAGGTGAATGATGGGGGTGGGGGGTGGATTTTGGGGGTGTTATATTTAACAACCTGCTTAAATGCTTATTATTTTACCCTCAGTCTGGGTTCACAGACCAACAAATCCAGTTTTCTTCCCTAGCTGATAGGTATTCTGCCATCTATGCTGCTCATAGAAACTCCCCCCAATCCAAAATTTTCCTAAAATATGAAATTCCACTAAAGATAGCCAACCGGTTATTGAGTCATATAGTGCAAAGGCATATTCCTGAGTCATTATCTACATTCAGTCTCATTAATAACCAGAAATGTTTACATGTAATAATACATTGTGGCTCATGTGTGTCCTGACCATAAATCCTTCATCAGGTTAGATTTTCCCCGGAATAATATTAAAAATAACAATACCTGCATGTAAACATCAGGATATAAAATCAGCATTACAATGTAGAGGTATATAAAAATATTTGACTGTAACATACCAGTCAGTGGTCTTTGAAAATACATATTGCTACAAACAAGATACATTTTAGAAGGTTGACAATTTTTATGGGAATATAAACATATTTATTTCTGGATAATAATTTCTGAGCTGTAATGCTTTTCTTTAATTTTATCAAATACACCAGAATACACATCTCACATATCAGAATAGAAATGATTAAAATAATTTCTATTTCTTCTGTGTTCTTTTCAAAAGACACCAATCCTGGCTTAATATCTCTGTGGATGAGACATAATAGAAATGTAAGAGAGAGAAATGCTTTGATTGCTGAAGTATTTTTGTCTAGAAAAAGGGCAAGATTGCAAATCAATTCTGAGTAATCAGCCGATTGATTTTCTTTACTGAAAAACAGCAACAAAATCAGCACTAGGTATAACTAAATCAGCCATTCACAAGGTACTTTGCTGCTTAAATTGTAGTGAACAGAATGCCAGTTTTTCATGCAAGTTAAATAAAATGGTCAAGCAAAGAAACCTTAGATATTTCAGGACAAAATAGACAATTTAAACTCTGATTCTTTGCTCAAAAGCACTCTTGTAATACTTTGCTAAATGTGTAAATCAGTGTTGAGTTACTTTATAGTAGCTGCTGTCAGCATTTACACTGGAACAGAGAATCCAAAACATTGTAAGGCATCCCTTACTATTTAGTGACTTATGGTCTAAACCTTTTAAGGCATCACATTTCATGTTAAGGAACTGCTGCTGCTGCTCAAATCTGTTGGTTTATGATTTTTTTTCTCTAATTTATTTATTCAGTATAATCTGATACCGGAATATTGGAATGTTCATAGAATATTTATTTCTTAAGCTTATAAAATCACTTTGACTGAGTTTAATTGGAAAAGAGGCTCAATTTATAATGCAATTCATGTTAGAAAAAAAAAATCTTCTTTACTCAATATGGTGCAATCCGATTATTATTACAGAAATAAAACAACAGATGTAAGAAAATATTTTTCATGTTTTTGGACAGATGCCACTTGTTTATCTGTATGCAAGTCACTAGGAACTTTGACACATTTAGTTTTCAGTATTGTGACTCTCAATGCAGAGAAAAACCAAAGGCATCAAAGAAATTCAAGGTATTTTCCTAAATGGGAAAACATTCATATACAGCATTTAATTTTAAATTAGTATTAACGACAAAAGTATAAGTTGTTTTAAAATATTTACATATAGCTTTGTATCCAAAGTTCAATACACAAACTAACCTGTACTGAAAGAATATCCTGCACAATATTAGCCTTCTGTTTTGTGTTTTCAAAATAATAACACAAATGCAGTTAATTGTAATGATATAAATTGGAAAATATATATATATGTATATATAGATAGATAGATAGATAGATAGATAGATAGATAGATAGATAGATAGATAGATAGATAGATAGATAGATAGATAGATAGATATAGATGAAAATCATTAGATTTCCTTGAAAAGAAAAATGTCCACTTTTACTTTAGAGGAATAATGGCTTTAATTTGAGAAGCTCCTTCAGAAGGACTGGAGTGATGAATTGGGTGTCCTGAACTGACAGCTGTTGCTCCACCTCCACACAAGGCACATCCCCTTTAATTAATTGGATGCTTTTTCTTTCATTGCCTCTCTTAGTGTTGGATGAATGGCCATCTGACTCACAGAACAAATGCAGGAAACAATGTTGACTAAAGCTACAAAATACATTTTAGTGTACAGATCCTGATGTGAAAGTTGATGATAAGAAGTTACTGTTCTGCATTGATTGCAAAGCATTTGTCAATTGAAGCAGGGAAAATAAAGTCCAGCAGGGTACAAGATACAGAGTGCATTATTGCTACTTCGCAGAAGTTATTATTTAAGTTATCTACTCCTCCTTTTGTAGCTCTGTAATCAATAATGATTTCCTGTTTATGACGCTTCCTGACACAGATTCTGTGATCCCTATACAGCATGCTCATGAGTACCACAATTTGTCCTTTCTTGGGGATGTAAGACACCGGGGATGGTTTTGATGTGAAGAGAAATGTGCTTGAATTAATAGGCCTGTTCTTTGTACTCCTCACCTCAGCTTGGGGCTCACACGTGTTTTCTTATTGTTCATACCATTGTCAGCTTTCTTTTCCGGAGTTCTTGTCTCATATTACATATTGAAAATGGTCACATATGTTGCTCTGACCATGGAGTCCTTTTGACAAGTTTAGGACAACCCACAATTCTTGCTTCTCCATATATACCCGCCTGTTCCATGCATATGATAAACAACAACACAGGCAGCCCAGATTAAGATTCCATATTTTTCAGATTTAGATGGCATGAACTGCCTAAAGGAGCAGAGGCCCCTAAATGGCATAAGATGCTCATCAACAGTAATGTTAGGCCGAAGGTGGCAGCACAGGGGAAGGCGTTCCACTCGCTTGTTCAGCACTGACCTGGTTGTAGCTAGCTTATCTGTCTGTCATTGAGCTGGTATGATGTCTCAGCTATCAAAGCAGGTAATTCTGGAAATAATTTTAAAGTTTTGTAGAGACATTGTTGCACAGAAAAGTTCTCAGACAGTTTTTGCATTCCACAGAGAATTACGAGATTCCCCATTGGCCCAGAAAACACCAGCAAGTATATAAGAAGGCCAAAGTATACATGTAAATTGGTTTGGTCAATTTCCTTCCACCTTTCTCCAGAAACACGTGCAGTGCAGAATGATATTCCGAATTGTGCCTGGAATAAAAAGTAAAGACATCTGATTTCTTACACAGCTGCCAACTGCGCTGGCCCTGATTGCATCTTTATTAGGGAGGCTCCTGCCTTGGGTAAAAATAGCATTCAGTTTTATTATTTCTTGATATCCATATTCCCTTTCCTGTCTGAGAGTCAATCCTATCAAACATACTTTCAGACTCTGAATCGACAGAAACATGATCTTCGTTTTCCAAAGTGGATGCTCCTTCCACTTTGACATCTCTCTCTTCTAAAATGATTTCTAAGGCCATCAGAGCAGAGACAGTCTTTGCCATACTGGTTGGTTTTTGGAAGCGAGTCACATATTTCTTTGGTGTGTCCCTCCCAAATTCCATTTTGAAATGAAAATTAGAATGATTGGTATGATGGGATAAGGTATTATGTGTGAAAGGGAATGGTATTGTTGCTGATTGGATGGGTATGGAGAAGTTAAAGGAGGTGATCATGGCTGATGGTGATGTAAATGTTTTATGTTTTGGGTATTTGGAAAAGAAATGCTTCTAAAGTGATGTTATTCTTGTTTTATAGATGGCATTCACACCTGCATTACTTCTGGGTCTAGCAGACCTGAACAACACCAAGGTAATGTAAATTTTTTGGGGAGGGTCATTCCTTAACATGCTCTTCAAAGAAAATGAGCCAAGGACATTGAATCTCGGGTTGAGATTATTTTTTAGTAAACATTGAAAATCCGTCTCACAGACCTGAACACGACACCAAGATTAAAGGAAGTATTCAATGTAGTAATTATTTTAGCTATGCTTAGAACTATTTATATTTGGATTTGTATAATTTTCAGAATGAATGTTGCTGACTAGTAAAATTAGCATAATGTTCACTTATTAACTTATAATTATGTTTATTTTTGTGAATGCAAGCTATATATGTGTCTCCTTTAAATGAATTATATCTAGCATTAGTAATCATCTACAGAGCATCTGTTGTCTCCTTTGTTAAAAGAAGAGTAAATGCTCTGACAATTTCATAACAATTTTAAACTAGAAAATTGAAATTAAACTTTTGTTCCTTATTATTGAATTTTAAACTGAAAAATCCAGTTGTTTCTATAGAAGGATTAATTGTAAAAGATGACACTAAATAGCAGACCAGATTCAATTACCTGTCTTTAGGAAAGGAACTGGCATGAACATCAGCACTTTTGCAAAACCCTTATTTTGCAGCCCCAAATACCAGACAAAAGGAACACTGCATTTTGCATGAGTGCGTGACTGCTAAAGCTGCACAGAGGGTGGCTGATGCAGCAATCAGCGAGAGGGATTAATTGTCTCAGCTCTACACCATGAAAGCATACAATTTCTGAATTTTTTTGCTTTTGACTTGCATTATTTGCATCACCGCTTAAATAGTGTAAAATGAAGCACTACATGTAATGTGTGAATGTATTTCAGGTTATTTAGTTTTTTATTTGGACTATTATAACTTCATTATTCATTGTGCTTACATTTTTTACATTTATGAAGAAACAAAGCATTTTTTAAATATTGCCACACTGATGAGGATAAGATCTGTATTTAGAAATTGCATATTTAAGCTAACCTGCACAGGATGATTTATAAGCATCTATCTAACAGGCCAAGAGAGATTTTTAAAGGCATAAAGCACCATGGGGACCAAAGAGATATAATAAGGGTCTCTCAGTGACAGAATGAAAGTAGTTGTTGCCCTGGAGTTCACTTACACTTGTTTTGATAAAACTTTGAAGTAATCAGTTGACAGATTAATAATATCAGAACAGAACTGCCATTTTGTACACAAAAAGGCATGTCATGTACCAAAGAAGTCTGCTCTATTCTAGGAAAATCTAAAAAACCTGGGCATAACATTTGTCAATCAAACAATTTTTAATGTATATTCAGTTTTACATATGGACTATGAATAGAAACAAAACTGTCCATTTTCACAATGTAACAGCTTTTGGTTTTATGTCTGAATTTGATTGTTGCAACCAATGGACATCAGAAGAGACATCATGCTACAGATTTTATCAAGAATAGCCTAAAGAAGAGTATGAATAGTGTGGCCACCTGCTTTCCACTTTCTAACTTGCCACAGAGGTTTTATAAAGGGTGTTCACTGTAGTTAAATATCCCGGGGTGCTGAATGTCAGGGTTATATAAGGGAGCAGCAGGGTGTTCAAGGTTATTCTAAAACAAGCGTATGTCTGTGTATTTGGGCTAGCTGAAGGGGTTATGTTGTCATAACATTAAGAATTTGTCAGTACTGTGGCAGCTACATATTAAACCTGTTAAAATGCCTTCCAAGGTTACCACTGAAAAGAAAACTGAACGGGTAGAGCTGTAAAGTAATAAATGCATTGCAGTGTATTTTGACACATGAGCATACATAAGGTTGTAACGCTACTTATTACATGAAAGTGAAATCTTAGGCCACAGTCGATGACTTCCAAAACTTATGCCAGTAGCTGGCCAGGTCCAGTCAGTAAGGAACTGAGCTTCATCAGTTCAGCTAGGTCATCCAGAAAAAAGTCACTCTAGTGTCATTTGCCACCATTGACATTGATGAGCATCATCAAATGGTAGATAACTTTAGGAATTGCTATCATACTTTTAAGTATCACAGTGCCTGTAGATTTGTTTGCCCTTTTTTTGGAAACTCCGTTTCTCTGTTTGTGGCAGTGCATGTAATTTGATTTGACTGCTTGATCCTACTTCATAAATGGGCAAATGTTTGTAAAAAGCAGTCTAATTCAGAGAAGTGATACATGCAGGGAGATGAAATGTTCAATAAAATAGAAAATTGATGATACAGATTTAAAATTAACCAACCTCAGAAAAGGATCTAGGGGTTTACATAGACCTAACACTCTTATTGTTTAAGCAATGTGCTGAAACAATTAAAATTAAGTGTTCAGATTTTATTATAAAAACTATTCAATGTTTGAAAAACAGATATGTCATACTAAGACCCTTTAATGCAATAGCCCGACCATGTCCAGAGTATTGTGTATAGCATGCTAAGAAAATAAAAAAATTAAAGTTGAAAAGACTGTGTGGAATCTTAATGCAGATCTTATTAATGCCTTTTAGAGTTGTCAACATTGACCATCTGAATTTTTTTCAGTTATTCACATACTCAAGGACACTGGTGTAAATTACGGATAGGGGCATTTTTAAGACAGAATCCAGAAAAACTGAGCTTTAGCAATCAGTAAAATCAATAAAGAAAACCAAAGGATTCTGTCATTACCACTACTTAAAAAATCAAAAATATAAAAGTATCATTAAAATGATATAAAATATAAAATTAATGAGTTACAGGTTACAGTTAGCCCCAACAATCTTAATATTGTGTGACACGATTTTCAGGTTATCTGATTCAGATTTCGTTGTTGAATATTGGCATAGAGTAACCCAGAAACCAAAACTGAAAGATCAAAAGTATGGCACGGAGTAGAGGTATGAAAATGTTTTTTTAAAAGACAGATTTTAAAAATACATTGGATAACGATTAGCAGCCTAGCTGTTAGGTGGCTTCAGAAATTGTTATGTAATATACTTAATGTGACAGTTTTTATTGTCTAGATCTTAAAGTCTATCTTACAACCCACACACACTGGTTTTCATTTACAGCAAGCCCATACAATTTTTGAATTTGCTATTAAGATTACTTGATATCTTTTTATAATCTGATCACATTAACTTCACATCAACATACAATATTATCTATTGTTCAATGTCTCATTCAATTTGAAGTATAATAGATGAAGAAAAGCTTTTTTTATTCTTTTTTTAGACATTATGTATCTTATTCTAAAAAAGGTTTTCTCAATATATTAGCTCATTTCTTTCTTTTTATATTGTTATGCATGACATTCAATTTAATAGGGCACTCAGAATTCTACCTCACAGTACTTGCACCAATGTGAGCATAACACTCTCCAACTTCAAATAGGTATAGCAATTTGTCTTTATCTATACCATGGGTGTCCAGCTCCCATCCTGGAGGGCTACCATGGCTTTTCTTCCATTTTATCAATCAGTGACCAATCTCTACAGTTAATTGACATCTTTTTCCTTCATTTCAGTTGCCTTGTTTTTTTTAATCCATCCAGTTTTTAATTAGGAATCAATTCTTGTTGTTTATTAAACCAATTATTTAATTCCAAGGCTTGTTACTGCTCTCATTCTACCACAGCAGACATTTAGAAAACTATTGTTTTTCTTTTTTCTAACAGCACCATCAAAATGTTTTGTGGACCTGAGCAGATCAACATTACCAGGATCTTCCTCCTACTTTATTTTCAGATATTGTATGATGGATACAGGTTAGCTTTTTAGGTTTTGGCTTGTTTCATATTTCATTTTTTGGCTGCTAATTAAGAAAGGAAAAAACAATTCAGGGGTCGTAGTCCTATGTTGCAAGTCAATTCAAATTAAGGTAAGTAGCAAAAATATTAATTAATTAAGAAAGTGGATAGAATGAAAACCTGCAGTAAAGGTAGCCCTCCAGGATTGGAGCTGGCCACCCCTGACCTATACCATTTATGAGATAACATCAGGTGTGTATCAGCAAAAGTGATGAGCGAACTCCGCCGTGTTCACTTTGCCTCAAGTCTGCAGAAATCACGGAAGTGTTTGTGAATATCTCTGAGTTTGGTGAAATGCATTGAAGTCAATGGGGAAGGACTAACTGAACTAGATTTGATTGGATTATAATGGTGCAAAACTCTTTAAAGTGTCCCTGAGGGCTGGGGAAATGTCTTCCAACTATATTGGACCAATTGTGGTCGACAAGGTGACCTGAGCTGTGCGACATCAGTGCCAACCACTGTACCTTCATGAGATCAAAGAAGAAAGAACACAGTCAGAGATACGCAATCATATATTTTATGAAAAGAAAGTGGATATGCTGAAATCATAGCCAAAAGTCAGAAAAAATATGTAGGTCTTATAAAGGCAGAAAATTCAAAGTGACGTGTCATGACTGAAGCCAGTGGCTCGTTCTGTTTTTTGAAGTCACACAGAAGGCTCTCCAAACTGTCTGCTGATGCTTTGTCCTTTTTCTTCTATCAAAAAGAAAAATCTTTCATTATTGTTATTATTATTTCATAGAGTCTACTGTGGTTTGTGGGAGGGATGTCAGGCTCATCCTCTTGGTCCAAGAAGAACAGAGACATTGGCTATAGAAAAATGAAGTCTCTTTCAGGTTTCACTGCCACAATGTGAAACAACATAAAATTCTGCTTGAAGAAATAAGACCACAATTCTTTATATTTCCATATCCTAATAGAATTTTTGTTTTGCCAACATTCACATACAAATAATTTCATACATACGTCAATCATGTCACTGTGTTTAACCAGTGAAGTTAATCTAAAACTGTGGAAGTTTAATTCAATGTTAAACATGCTATAATGAGAGATAAGAATAAGCATAAAGGTTTGGGGAAACCGTCTCCATGTACTTGAGAATGACAATTGTTAATGACAGTCTTTACAGACTGGAGTCCAAAACAGAGCTGAATATGTTAGCAAAAAAGAATTGCGGATTTATAGTCAAGGAGCAGGAACAGGAGGTATTTTGGGGCTGAACTGGAAGTACAATACAATAAAATTTATTTTTGTATAGCCCAAAATTACACAAGAAGTGCCACAAATGGGCTTTAACAGGCCTGCCTCTTTGACAGCCCCCCAGCCTTGACTCTCTAAGACGACAAGGAAAAACTCCCAAAAACACCCTTGTAGGGAAAAAATGGAAGAAACCTTGGGAAAGGCAGTTCAAAAAGAGACCCCTTTCCAGGTAGGTTGGGCGTGCAGTGGGTGTCATAAAGAAGGGGGTCAATACAATACAATACACAGAACAGAATAAATCCTCAATACAGTATAAAAATAAAAATATTACAAGTACAGAGCAAAATTTAACAGTAGATGATATCACATAATATGATTTGGATGTGTTTAGAGTCCTGGAGACCTCAGCCATCAAGCTGCCTCCCCTATTTGGCCATTCCACAGCTGACACAGTGCTGGGCCAGCCGATCCGATTAAAGGACCCATCTACCTGACAATTCCTGTGATCCTCCATCAGAGATGACTTTACCTTAGGCATGCAAAACAACTTGGCAGGTGGGCCGAAGTGTCGTCATCAAGATGCAACCTCTTGAGAGGTGGAAATGACATCATTTGCAGGTGGGTTCTGCTAATGGTCAGCAGATGGAGAAAAGGAAGAAGCATCAGCCAACCCCTTGTTCAGTGGAGAAACACATTTTAGCCTGCAAACCATTTCCCATGTGCATGTGTTTGACATATGCAAATAAGGAATACCATCATCCTAGGAGTTAAAAATTAATGTTACATTTACAAAGAACAAAAAGAGCAACTTACTAGCAGAACTTTGTAGTCTTTTAAAAGGCAACCCCTTAAACTAGAATGAATAACAAGTTTTGAGTTATTTTTAAGTTTTTAAATGCCATTTTCTCCTGGGGCCTTTTTCTTAGATTTTTCTACCAGATGTCATGCGTTTTTACATTGTTCTCAATAAAATATTGCACATTCTATGTTGTGTCAGTGAAATTAAGTAAACAGCCGAGATTCTGCAAATGCAAATAAGTAATTTTGAATTTCACTGTACACAAATAGAAGGACAATTTGTGAAGGAAGAAAAGTTAAGTAAACAGGTGCAACATAAGGCCTGTCTATCAAGAGTGCTGCTTTACCATGTTAGATATAGTACTATTTTTAGCTAAATTTAGAGGCAGCAAAAAAAAAAAATACCATTTCAAACTTTGCAAGTTTTTTTCCCTCTAGACAAGGCATTCAGCTGTCTGATAAATGTGAAAAAGAAATTTCTTATAAAACAAATTTTACGTTTGCATAGCTTAATCCACTTTAACTAATAGTACATTATGGTTTAGTGCTTTTGCATAGCAAGAAAGAAATATATTCATCAGCGGCCAAAATAAATCTCTCTGAATTTTTATGCACTTAATTATCTTTGTGAAACCATCATTCCAAACTATTTGTTATGTATTAGTTTTTTATAGCACTTTTTATCACTGCACAATTTCGGAGAACTTTCTCTATTTTATAATGTCCTGCTGAGGAAAACAGTTTCATCCAGACAGCTTTTATACTTAAACTCTCCATGCTGATAATACTCCCTGGACTTCTTATTATACTGTTCTGTATAACTGAGCTCCAAGGAGTTCTGGATCGAATTCACAGACACTTCTAAGGACAGGGACTGAATGAGAGCTAGACAATAAAAATAGTTCAGAGATCTAAGAAGTATACAGATCTTTCAAAAACCTATGCAAAAAAAATCTCAAAGTTTCAAAAGCAGAATGTTCTATAATAAGGTGGTCTGAGAAGGAAAAAAAAACATTTACAAATTATCTGAACACAGCAAACCTCAAGTCAAAATAACATCTCTTTCCAACACACTTTCTTATTTATTGAATCTTAAAATTAAGTTTTGCAGAAACTAAAAATAAATATCAACAGGCAAATTACTGAAACAAAGAACAAGTCCTACGAACCTCATGTGAAGCATGTCATAAAATACCCAGTAGTCTTGTACTTGACCATAATCCAGAACTGGATTTTATTTCATATAATAAGAAAATCGTTTTCTTATTTCATATAATAAGAAAAAGTTTTTTTGTGTTCTTTTTTTGTGTTTGTTTAAAAAACATGGCATTATTAATGTCTATCAACAAAGATTAAATGGCAAAAGTAGGATAAAATAATGAACTAGAATCTACAGGCTTGAGCAGAGCAATCTAAATTACAGTAATTAGACACAAAGAACTATGTAACTAATGCAATCTGCATAATATATGTGACTAATGCAAAATGCAATCTGATGCATGGGAAGAACTGTGATTATTAAATTATATTAAAATATCAGGTTAGAGATCAAAACAGAGTGCTTCAAGAAATACCTAACACAAGATTGTAACAGGTTCCAGTCGTCCTGAATATAAACTGAAAATAAACCAATCTTAATTTCCTTATGTGACAAATTGATTTTCACCATTACATAGAAAAGTACATTATCAAAAAACAAAACAAAACATGCAGAACATTTCACTAGCCATAGACAATTTCAACAAATGCAGGGACACCACCAGATATATGATGAATAGCTAAAAGTCCTATACAAGATATTCAGAGGAGAAACAATATACTGACAACATGTGAGGTTCTGCCCTACAAGGACAATAAGAGTATACGTGGTACTTGACGATTGTTTTAAAGAAACTGGTGGCATTTGTTGCATGCATAGAAATGACTGTCTGCTTGTAGAAGGCTGTACAGAGCCACACTGATATAAAAGAAAGGAATTTGAGGCCATTCGCACTGTGCCAAAGATTGCTTAATAATGTCTGTAAATATGGGTCAAAGTATCTACAAATATTTTAGTGCAAGCAAAACATTTTCTGTCTCGATGTTTACAAACCAGTAGCAGTGCAGGTCAAAGCCTATTTAGAGCCTGTTTTGTCTACATACTGTAGCGTAATATTTTACTCTACTTTCCCCTTTTGTATTATTAATATGTAGCCTTTGTCAGAATGCCTCAAATCTCCCAGACATACCACTGTTTATAAGGTACTGTACCATATAACTTCTCCCCACTTTCCCTTCTACATTTATAACCTCAGGCAATTAGGTGTAGTAAAAGACAAGCAGGAGTTAAGTTACAATTTAAACAATGTATTATTGATAATATTCATAATAATAACGATATGCAAAGTACATTTGAATATTGGCAACCATACAACCTGATAAATGGTGATGTATAGTTTCAGGCAGCACACAGACTTGTTAGTTACTTAAAATGTCTCTAGTTAAGGCATCATTTGTGGTCAGCTTTCTTCAGAACTGGCCGTATGCCTGTCTCAATATGGCTGCCGAGCTGTGCTCTTCATTGTGCTGTCTTTTTCAGTTTATGTTGTGATGGTCTTCATCAGTTTGGAAAGAGAGAGAGAGACCGAGGGAGTGAGCAAATATATAGATTCTCTGTCTAACCCCTATAGCCAATAGAGCATCATAGTACTTAAAGGCTTCTGATACAAGCCAGTTCTAAACAGCCATACTTCAGACCAATGGGGTGATAGAACATCTTCACACCATACCCCCCCCCCCCCCCCCCCCAAACCATTTGTTGAAGTAAAGCTTGGCAGTTAGGCAACCTGGCTTTGTGTGGGGGATGAGAGAGAGACTCTAGCAGAGAAACATTTGTCTAGCAGAGAAACACTTCCCCCAACTCTGTCATAAAATTAACTTCCCTGACTTAGTTTTGCCTAAGTTACAAATAAAGACATACAAAATATTTTGCAACTTATATGCAAAATCTCACATCACAACAGGGCCCTATGCGATTGGTGGCAGCGGCACCCCTTAGTGCCCACAGTGGTTAAGTCAGTATTAGACTTCGACAAAAACGGGGTGAAAGAATTGAGAGTGCACGCCACTTAGCTTTGTATAAACAGCAGTCTGTGCTCCTAACCTCCTCCTCCTAATGGATTGACCAGCTCAGGCTGTAATCATTCCAAAGTTTCCAGTGCAGGTACCATGTGCCGGCAGCAACAAGATGTCATTCTGGCCTAATGTCCGTGTTGCTAAACAGTAACACTGACCTCTGTAACAATGAATACATTTGAATGTATAATTCTTCAGTATTTCAGATCTGCTACATAGTTTCTACCTGAACTTCTGCAGTTTGCTTACTGTGCCAAAAGATCATTTGAAGACGAATTTAACAAGTCTCTGTAGTACATCTTTCAACATTTTCATTCTCCAAGTATTTATGTCACAGTCCTATCTGTGGGCTTTAGTTCAGCATTTAATGCAGTCATACTAGTGCTTCTTCATAGCAAACTTCACAATACAGACTATGCCATATGTCTTTGGATATGTGTTTTTCAGACACAGAAGTCAGAGACTGAAGATGAGTGAAGACCCAGAGTCCACAGCCCCAAACATAGGAGTGTGTTTATCCTTCACTCCTTTTTTTTGTCTATACCAACAACTGGCCTAAGGTGATATCTCCTGTAAAACTGCTAAGGTTTCTTTGACAATGCCATTATTTGTTGGATAACAGATGAGAATGAGGTGCCTTATTGGAAGAATGTGCACCAGTTGAGTAGTTGATGAGCCCCAAACAATGTGGACCCAAGTGTTTTGGAAAGTTTTTTACAACATTATAACTTAGTTTGAGCGGGCATGTAAACATAATTTATCTTATCAATATAGGTCAGCAACTTATGTTTTTTAAGCAATTTTAAAAGTTTAAATTTGTTCAAGTCACTGCTGGTCTAGTGTTTTAGTAGTACGTCTAATAATTCAAAACAGAAACTGTAGTTTGCTGTTTGGACAGTGGAAAGGACTGTACACCTGAAGCCAGACTCTATTTAGGGCCTATATACACCATGGGTCATCTAATGTATGTTTGCAGGATGGTATTTGGACAAATAGTTGAAAAGGGGTCAGGAGAAAACCTGTAGCAAGGGAGTATGTTGGAAATATTGCATGGTAGCAACAATGGATAATGGATGGCAAATAGTGGTTTGGTTTTTAAAGGGGTCAGACACATCAGCCATCTGTTTGACAATCTTGTTGTGTTTCCAGCTCACCCACCATCAATTCTGGCAGATGTGGCTGCCAGGACAAACGGAACAAGATAGTAAAGTAAAGATCAAAAGTAAAGATAAAGTTCAAAATATCTTTAACAATCCTTACCACTGCATATATGCAAATGCACATTTCTGCCCAGTCTGTCCTATGTCACCATCATCTAGCATATACAAGTTTAGGGTGAATTTTCATTTACACTGGGTAATAAATAATTAAAAAAAATATCTGTATAACTAATATTGATTGAGGCATTTCTCCTAAACCCAAATCACCTACCAAAACTTGAAACATACTTTCAATGATTTAATATTTTACTTACAACTCACCTGTTGTCTCCCATTTTCTTAACATCACTGCAGTGGTTGTCAACCTCATGCTAGTCAGTATTGTGTGTGCACCGCTCTTGTATGACTTTGTAAATGCAGGTGCAGATGAATCCTGTAACAATGGTTGTTATTTAAAAGAGGAAATCTGCTGCTGGTGACTGGTCATTCTGTGGAAATGGTGGATGCCATCCTTGTGTCATTTTGTTTGGTACATTTTCCAGAAAGGTATGGTTTTCTTGTGTGTCCTCCTGTTTGTTTTTGTCTACTATTGTTCTCATTTTTTTGTTCTCCTCTACCCCTTTCATTTTTTGTATGTGGTGTTCATCTGCGCTTTGGAGCAAGGCAGTGTTAAGACTCTGCCTGAAAGTACAGGAGGGATGAAGAATGAATGAAGCTAATGGGTTCCCTACAAAGTTTCAATGAGGGCTTGCTAAGGTCATGTCACATGCTCTTTGGGTGTTCCTGCTAATACAAGCAAATAAGGACCAATAGCAACGCACTTGTTGTTCTTGCCACTGATCTGTTGAGTGTAACATTAAAGATTTAACTTCTAAAAAAAAAAAAAAAAATACTGTTTTTGTATGTTTTTGGTTACTGGGTGAGTAAGTCGCAAATGAGAATTATGGTCCATTTCAGAACCCAAAATTAAAGGATACACTTGTATATGGAGACCGGAATGGAAAAGATAACTTGGGGCATAATCTCAAATGGTGGGATAAAGAAAGACCAGGGTCAGAAATAGAAAGGCAGTTAAGATAGATGGAAGAGAGGGAGCATTTGGAACTATTTTGGAAGGCAAGTAGACAAGCCACTACATCGGATACATAGAGATCAATGGCTTACATGTACAGTAAGTCTAATGAGGCTGCAGTGTTATTGTTCTCTTTGTTTTGTTCTTGTGTTGACTCTGTGCTCATCCTTCGGTTATTTTTCTTAATAAAGGCAGCTTTTTTGGTATTCTGTGTGTTATTTTGAATAAAGCTGGCTATTCTTTTTGCAATACTCTGGATTAATAATAAACATTCTTCCAAATACTGGCAAAAAATATTACTCATAAAATATGCAACAAAAGAAAAATAAAACATTGTTTCACTCAGTCAGCCATTATTTTATATACATATATTGCACATTGTCTTTCATAGATAGAATCTCAAAGAACTTCTCAACGGGAAAAATATTGCAATTCAGAGCAATCAAAAATGCATAAATACATTGAAATGAGTTCATTGCAGACAAGACAGAAAAGAAAGATCATTACATCAAAAGCACAAGGACAGACATAGGTTAGGATAATGCAGAATAAGGTAATAAAAATTCAGCATGTGAACTTCTAGGTAGTAAGTATTTGGCTTGAAACCCTGAGAGTGTAAAAGCTGAACAGATTTCCAGACAGGGGCTACCAGAAAGTAGAATAATCATTCATAAAAAATGGATCATCAAAGTTGTGGACTAATCAGCATAGGCACTTCACATAAATTTCAGTTTCTCAAAGAAATACACAAAATAATCACTTTTCCTATTTCTTTTCTTAGATTTTTAAGTTGGCTATCAGGATCAACAGACAGTTCTGCTCCAGATAATGCTGGGATACTTGTTTGGGCCCCTACAACCTTGTGTTTCAACAAGAAGGTTGGATAATGTATGAACAGGGTCTTGGAGAAGATGCTGAAAATGAATCTGTGACTTTATTTTTTCAATCAGAGTTTTGTTTCTATTTCAATTAGAAGTATTGCAATTCATTTTTTCATTTTATAGGAAAAATATAGCGCTTTTTATAGCTACACATGCATACTGGTGTGGAACCCCCTCTTCTGTTTACTGCATAGGAAAAGACAGCAGTGAGAGGAAAGAACATGGAATCAAGAGATGTCTAAAGAAAAAAGGAGAAATGTTGTCAGGTAAACAGGCTGAATTTTGTATCAGGAAATCTGTTAATCAAGACGTCTATACTGAAAAACACCAAATTAAATCATAGTCGGAATTCAGAAGCAAAAATATCAAGAATCAGGAAGCACAAATCATAAAAAGAAAGCACACTAGAATTACTGAATGTATCCACAAAATTGGACAACAAGGAAGTGAATGACGCGGACCTTTATTACTTTGACCTGGTGATGTTACGTGTCAACACTTCCAGTTGATCTTGCCTAGCAAAGCCTTAAAATGACAGACACAAAGCATCTCAAAATGGCGATCTGTGCGTGATTGCCATTTTGAGATTCTCATCCCTGGAAAATGCCCATTTTCAAAGTGGATAAATTTGCAGCATCAACAGTTACAGTTTACCAGCAAAAATTTGTTTCATACTGTAGATCACCCCCTTGTTCTACCCATACATTGTTACCTAAGCAGAAGTCTCAGACTGGCATGCTTTGAAGAAGCAATAGACATTATAGCTTGACACTCTGACGATATAATTGGCATTATGTATAAACAGAAATGTACAGTCCTCCTCACATATACAGTATAGTATAGTAATAATGGATATAGATTGGCCTACTAATTCTAAATCAGTTAGCTAGGGTTCTGCATCCAATGCTGATGGCAAATATTCCCATGGAATTAAATCACCCGTCAGTAGTAGTTAGTTAAAGCATGGTGGCAATTAATTAATTAATTCAAAAATTCCACAGTTTTTTCTCCAGTATGTGAGAGCTAAATATAATAAACACCCACCAGTCCTGACTCTTCTTCTGTCTTCTTTGCACTTACTAAATATAGCCACTAACTTCTATAATAGGTAAATGCTCTGATACTAACTTTACATCAAAATATTGTCTAAGAGAGTTATCTGAATGCAAAATGTAATAGACGTGCCTTTCGTTACTAATATAGTAAAAAGACATATCATATAAAGACCATTCCTTCTTAGAGAAAAGAATGCCAAATAAGGCCCTCTATGAGAAACCTCCTGGTTCTCTTCTTGTCTGTAGTTGCCTTTCTGAAAGCAGACGACTAATGGGCCTACATTTTTATAAAAATTAATGAATAAATCCGGAATAACAAAAATTATGGCAATTTGGGATCTAAAGAGACCTCCCCAGTTCCGCGTTTTCCAATTTCCTTATGAAAATGGTTCAGGATGCAGACACTCTTAAATTTGAGCATATCTGGTGAACAAATCAAATTGCACTTACTGGACTTACTTGCCCTTCATGTAGAGTAATTTTTCAAATTTTTGACAGCTTTTTATCAGCAAATCTGGTATAGATGGATATACAATAAATATTTTGTCTTTAGCACTTATTATAAATGCATGGAATAATGTTTTCAATATTTATTTAGATGAATTATACTCACAGTGCATGAAATGTAAAACTGCCCACTTTGATCCTGAGCAGGATGTCATTGTTGTCCAGGAACTATGAAGGCATCAAACACCTTGATTAGAATACTCATAAAACTTCAAACAAAGTCACAAGAGTAAAACCACAATCCCACTTTGGTAATTACTTGACAAGATAATAAGGCTTCTGTTATACCTGTGTTATGATTTCATTTCACTTTTAAATTTGTTCCTTATATTCCTGACATTTGCTTCCGGGTTGAAACCACATATAAAAGCAGTTAAAAACGTAATGAATCTTACCACAATGCCATGTTTGTTTTTCTATTTGCACTGCTATTGTAGAATAATTTTGTGATGCTAAGGCAATACTAAGCAGGGATTATGTAGTGAGGGATGTCAGTTGTATGACAGTATAAAAACTTCAGTCTCCTACATTTCTTCCTTATCCGAGATATGGATTCCTTTAAAAAAAAAAAAAAAAAACTTCTACAAGTGTGTTTCTGTGAGTTAGCCTTCCAGTCAGGATTTTTGGTTTAGCATCTTTACAATGTTTCATCTTCTTAAAATAAAATATTACGGTATCGCTTTTAAGTCAGTATAGTCTTGTCTCCTAGTGGGAGGAACCCCTTGATTCTATATGCACAACAACAACATAGAGACACAAATGTCTAGGAGGATTTGTGTCCTACCCACAAAGCCCTGACTGTTCACAACAAATAATCAGGAGTCACTGCCAGACACCGCGAGGCTTGGAAAGAGGAGTGACTGAATCACTGGCTTGGAGTAGACTGGTAAAATGAACACAAATAAAAGAATGGAGTTCTGGGAGGCAAGAGCATGTACTAATACATGTGCAATTTTTAAAGTAACATATACTTAGTCTCTTATATTTAGCCAATCATGTATGTTAAGCATAGAAGTATATAAAACCTTCAGGATTAACGTCTAGCTCTTGGAAGCTGAATATTGTAAGAGCTTCTTCACCGAGTCTAAATGTTGCATCATGTCTGGACATTTTCCAGCCATAAAAAGTGGCTTTAATTTGCGTGGTACGATGTCGGGCATGTTGCATGTTCTCTCAGCCCATTGTGGTTTCTGTGCTTTAGTACATGGTGACATTTTTGGGAGAATAACACCAACCAATGAGATCCCACACAAACAAACTGAAAAGACCAGGTACATTGAAGGTTAGACTATGGATTCACTGAAGACATCACTGAAAACAGTTAAGGGTGAAATCAGAGACCATCATAACTAATTCTGCCCATCCTCTCCATTAATGGTTGTCCAGGGGTACCTTTACCCACTAATGTCTTCAAAAAAATGTGTCTAAGAGGTGTTACTGGAGTTTTTTGGGTTTTTTTCTCTCTTCATACAGTCATCTGACTTTATAGTATCTCCTCTCTCCCATCTTCCTCCAGGCTTGTTATAACAGACACATAGGTATAGGGTCAATTTTTTTTCAGGATAATGACATTGCACTTTTGTAATATTCTGTGTATTAGTGTTTTTGTTTGCACTTTGTTTTTACTGTTAAGCCCTATGTCTTTCTCACTTCAGATTATGTGTTCCCATTAATGCATGCAATTTTCTTCTCAGAGATTGATAATGTACTGCCTATCTCTATCATTCAATTATGTATCCAGTACAAAATCTCAAGATTAAAATCAGGAAAAATGTTTCATGTTTGGTTTTACTGCGGTGGGTTGGCACCCTGCCCAGGATTGGTTCCTGCCTTGTGCCCTGTGTTGGCTGGGATTGGCTCCAGCAGACCCACGTGACCCTGTGTTCGGATTCAGCGGGTTGGAAAATGGATGGATGGATGTTTGGTTTTAAGACTACATTAATATTTTTAAAATGATTTCTCCGTTTTTCCCCACTGAGAAGTAAGTTCTTATAGGCTTGAGCAGAAGGCCTTCAGTTTTACTCCTTTTTCTCACCCTAGTGTTAGGGCTTGTTAGACTTTTTAGCAAACATTTTTATGTCCCTGTCGCTGCCAAAACCCAAATAACTATGACTTTTTTTAGTGATTCCAAAATATATTTTTTTTAATGCAGAGTTGTCACAGAGTACAATAAAAAAATACCTTTTAGATAAACTGTACTCCCTAGTGACAGCATATTTTGGAGAGTGAGTTAAGAGTTTAAAAGTAACTGCTCAATACATATTAATTCTAATGATTTCAACATTTTAAAAATCATTGACATGCAAAATTGCAGCAAACTTCAGTTCAGTTATTAATTATCTCTAACATTTTCAACACATAAGGGTACCCAAAGGATGGGAATATTCTTATATATTAGAGTTTTTTTTAAATAATCTATTCATCTCAAAGGAGAACCTACAAAGAAAGGAGTCAAGCCAACAGCTTTGCATTTGACCAATGAAATCAATAAGCCAGGATCATAAACTGCAGCAAATTATAGGCTTTTCATATGAGGCTGGCCAGGGTCCTGCAGTGGACATGGCAAACCTGTTTACCCAATATTTCTTCATAAAGAAAATGTTTGCATGCATTATTATACTTCATTTAACATTTTTATCTTACAACTTAAACACCATCTTTCTTATAATCAGATTTAAAGTTAAAATTTGTAATAATCTGGGATGACATTTTTGAGTTAGGTATAGAAATTATTCCTACAGTATGTCTTCATTATTTTCAATCTGTTTAATTTCTATCACTAACATTTAATACAAAGATTAGGCAAATTGAATTAGTATCTTTTACCTAAATTTGTCATTTAGATATAAATAAAGAAAAGGTTTACTAGAGGGTTACATTCAGACTGAGAGGCACTGAGAACAGATGAATAATTTCAGGTATAAGGATCAGGAAATGAAAGAGTAAAGGGGGGAGAGCAGCTTTATGGTTAAAGAAGCAGGGAAAGATTTGTCAACTGTGAGATCAGAGAGACCAGTGAACAAAAGCGAACAAAAGAGCAAAATCAAAACATCAGGAAAACAAGCAAATCCAAGATTGGTCAGAAAAAAACTCTAAGCAAAACAAAACATAAGCAACACCCAAAATTTATTTTTAGATTTTATCCCAATGCCTGGCTATCCAAGCTTCCATGCTACAATCTTAAACGAATTCCACTTGATGATATAAAGTGCTGCACCAGTGTTGGTGACATGGCAGCAACCAGCCTAGCTATCAGTAAACAACATGGCTGCAGTTACCAGAACATATCACAAAATGGTGACGCGATCAAGCAAACTGGCTCATAAAATGGTGGCTTTAAAGTAGCAGCCTGAGTATTGATAGATAGATAGATAGATAGATAGATAGATAGATAGATAGATAGATAGATAGATAGATAGATAGATAGATAGATAGATAGATAGATAGATAGATAGATAGATAGATAGATAGATAGATAGATAGATAGATAGATAGATAGATAGATAGATAGATAGATAGATAGATAGATAGATACTTTATTAATCCCAAGGGGAAATTCACATACTCCAGCAGCAGCATACTGACACAAAAACAATATTAAATTAAAGAGTAATAAAAATGCAGGTAAAAACAGACAATAACTTTGAATAATGTTAACGTTTACGGGGGGGGGGGGGGTAAATTGAAGAGTCGCATAGTTTGGGGGAGGAACGATCTTCTCACTCTGTCAGTGGAGCAGGACAGTGACAGCAGTCTGTCGCTGAAGCTGCTCTTCTGTCTGGAGATGACACTGTTTAGTGGATGCAGTGGATTCTCCATAATTGATAGGAGCCTGCTGAGCGCCCGTCGCTCTGCCACAGATGTCAAGCTGTCCAGCTCCAAGCCCACAATAGAGCCTGCCTTCCTCACCAGTTTCTCCAGGCGTGAGGCGTCCCTCTTCTTTATGCTGCCTCCCCAGCACACCACTGCGTAATCACCTTACACATGGTTTTTATTGTTTTCACAGTCCATTTCAGTTGTTAAGTGTGTGTTAGCATGCATTTTACATCATCAAAGCAGGCCTCCTCACATGAATGTTAGATGGCAGCATGATCACTTTGTACTTGGAGGAATACTCTACGTTTTTACTTCCTTCATCTCCATTCCAAGTCCAATAATCAAATTCCTCAAATTCCTAAAACATTCACAACAGGGTCGTAGTCTTACAGCTCTGATGGCATCCTGTAGCTACTTAATATTTATTAAGATGTTGTTTTTTGTGAGCAAAACAACTAGCTTCTGATAATAGCATCAGCAAGGATTCAACTAGCATGGTTGAATCCTTTCTGATGTTATTTATACCAGACTTGACTGTGCTTGCATCTGCATTTTCAGCTTTCAGCTCTGCAAATGAAAGGCTGTAATGTCCCACTGTTTTTGGATTCCAACTGTTGTTTTAGATGTTCTGATGGCAATTTTGTTTCAGCATTTAGAGTACACTCTATACATTTAGAATCATCCCCAAAGATATTTAACAGTAGAATTGATGTGAATAAAAGCATACTTGTTTTGTTGCACCTTTTGTGAAAGTGTTTCTTGGATATTTGGGCTTTACACATCCCACACTTCACGTCAAAATTATGTTGTTATTACTGTAAGGTAAGAAATTAATGAGAATTAATCTGAATAAAAGTGTACTCTTTCCAGTTAATTCTCAAGCATATAATATTACATTAGACTCCCTATCTTTTATCATCGCAGATCAGTTCAAATACCTAGGGGTAAACATCACAAGTAAACACAAAGCTCTTTATCAACATAATTTCGCAGTCTGTTTGGGAAAAATTAAGCAAGACTTGCATAGATGGTCAACCCTTCATCTCTCTCTAACTGGAAGAATTAACATTGTTAAGATGAATATTCTTCCTAAGCTTCTTTTTTATTTCAAAGCATTCCAATATACATCAATACATTATTTTTTAAGTAATTAGATTCAACAATAACCTAATTTATTTGGAACTCAAAACATCCACGTATCCAAAGAGCGACCCTACAAAGACCTAAGGCAGAAGGTGGCATGGCTCTACCTAACTTTCAGTTTTATTACTGGGCAGCAAACATACAAGCTATAAAAACCTGGACACATATAGATGAACATACACAGGCCTGGTCCGCAATAGAAGTAAAATTCTGCAGTACTTCTTTATATTCCCTGCTTTGTGCCCCAATAAGTGCAAGGTATCAGCAATATACTAATAACCCAATTGTGCTTCACTCACTCAGAATATGGAACCAATGTAGAAAGCATTTTAAGATGGAGAATCTTTTATCTGTGGCACCTCTGCAAGAGAACCACCTCTTTCAACCCTCGTAAACATATGCAGTTTTTAATATCTGGAAAAAATTTGGGATTAAATTGCTCATAGATCTTTATATAGACAACATCTATGCATCCTATGAACAATTACATTCCAAATTTAAATTTCCAACTACACATTTCTTTCACTATCTTCAAATTAGGAACTTTGTTAAACAGAACCTGCCCGATTTTCCTCAACTTGCACCCTCGTCCATGCTGGAAAAAATATTGTTCAATTTCAAGGACTTAGACACCATCTCTGCAATATATAAAATTATTTTACAGTCCCTCCCTTTCAAAGATCCAAGAGGACAATGGGAAAAAGATCTCTTAATCAATATATCAGAAAGGGAGTGGAAAGTAGCAATGCAGAGACTTCACTCAAGCTCTATATGCGCAAAGCATACAATTTTTCAACTCAAAATTATATATCGAGCAAATGTGTCTCGCCTAAAACTGTCCAAAATGTTTCCAGGGCAAGATCCAACTGCGAACGCTGCAATCAAGTCCCACCCTCACTGGGTCACATGTTTTGCAAAATTTTTAAGTACCTTTCAGACAGCCTTGGTGTCACAATCCCTCCTAACCCATTAACAGCTGTGTTTGGTGTTCTTCCAGATGGGTTTAAATTGGAGAAGGACAAACAAACGGTGATTGCATTCACTACACTTTTGGCACGCAGACTTATTTTGCTAAACTGGAAGAATCCTAACTCTCCTCTTTTAAGTCAGTGGGTAACCGATGTTTTATACGATTTGAAACTGGAAAAAATCAAATTTTCAGTTAGAGGATCTGTACAGAATTTTTTAAAAACCTGGCAGGATATAATCAATAAAATTTTAGAATAAGCTCTTAAAGCACCGAGGAAGCAATTATCTCCACATTTCTTTTTCTTCTCCATTCATTTCTACTGGCCTATTAAACTCATCAATTTAGGTATGTTTACAAGGCTTAAGTTTTACCCCATTGGCCATGCTCTCTCTCTCGGGTGGGGGTCGACTTGTTTTTCAGTCCTATTTTTTGTAAAAATTGATCGATTTGTATGAATGATTACAATAAAATCAATAAAATTATATATAAAGAAAAAAGAAATTAATGAACCCATCAGCTGGACAAGGAAACGACTTCATGCCTGGCAGGAGTCATATGTATAAAGGACAAGCGGAAGCCGGTGGCCAGGAGTCATATGAAAACATTTTCTGTTTTAGCTGTGTGTTCAGCATTTCTTGCCTCACATTTCTTCTGTCATTCTATATTTACACAAATCATTGTAGACACTGAACACACATGAAATGTATATATTTAAAATCACGGTATTTCATTCCCCATGTAATTTCTTACAAACGCTTTGCCAGATAAACACTTCAACACAGGCTTGCAGTAGGGTGATGCCTTCATCTGAGTGAATGGGCAGTGGGGTTGTAGCAGGCTGTGTTCTGCTAAACCACACATTTGCAAAACAAAAGCAGGCCATTAATGTAGCGATAAGGAGCTACAAGCTTCTTGGCATATGTCAGGAAAAGTTAAGGAAGTCAAGTACAACGAAAAAAAAACTTCAGGGATTCTAGTGTTAAACTACAAATATTAAATTAAAATAAGGGAAGATAGAGTAAAATTCAACTGTGCAGGAACAGATGTTTAAAATAACTGTTTGACAAATAGATAAGACCAGCTGAAAATACTTCTTATGTCAGCTAGAAAAATAAAGACAGAATCAAGTGGTCCAGAAGGAGGAATTTTATGTGGCACTGGAAGTGGTTATTGAAAGCATTAAGTTCAGCCAGTAGAACACGTGTCCTTAGTTTGTAAGTATAGTTTGTCTTTGTTTTTTTATATTTTTCGTTTTATGTATTATTTCATGTTATTATGTTTTATCTCATTCTCTCTTTCTACATTTCTTGTATAACATTATTGAAGACTCGATTATTGAAAAAAAAAAAAGAAGACCCTCATTTTTCACATAGCTGTGTTTATCCATTACTTTGTGCTACCTCCGATCCTACTCACCTTCATCTGTCTCTTTGTCTCATTCTGCAGGAATACATAATCGTTCTGCACCTACCCTACCCCGGATTATTACTGGTCTCAATACCTTCTCAATGGTTCCATGCAGATGTAGAAAAAGTTGGAAATGTCTGTTGGTAGAGAAAAAACGATCCAGCTTCTTGAAGATGCAGAAATATTTCTGCAAAATTCACCATTTACTAACACTGAAGAGTGACTGATAAGGATCACACAAGTGTTGTGCAAACCATCGTGTCACATTTAAGTTTTATTACTACTTTATCTGCTTGTACACTGAAAAACCATCACATTAAATATTGTGACCATAGAATACTGTTCTGTCTTCATTGGTAGATTTGGAGAACCTTTTTATCCACAGTGCATAGGTTATTTAACAGCCATTTATGCTGAATTCTCTGTTATTTAAATACTAGGGGGCTCCGCCCCCTGCTCGCTTCGCTCGCCAACCCCTGGCATTGGGGCATGACAAAGAGTGAGATGTATGAATGAGATATAGAATAGTGTGGAGGTGTGGATGATGCATATAGAAAGCAAAAAATACAGTGTTTGGCACAGAGTAATGGTTTATTGGAATATTTCTTTGTACACAACATTAGTAGTAAAGATGGTGTCCTGTCCTTGAATGAGTCTTCCTTGGCATGGAGCATTTATAACTTTAACGTCAGATGAACGTCGAACACGTGAGAAGGCAACATAAAGTTGTCCATGTCCAAAAACGGGCTCAGAGAGGTAGATGCCAACCTTGTCCATGGTTTGTCCTTGTGATTTGTTGATGGTCATGGCAAATGCAGGTTTAATGGGGAACTGTCGGCGTTTCAATGTAAAAGGTAATTTTAGGTCAGAACTCGTAAGGTCAATTCTAGGAATGAGAACAGTATTGTTAGCATGTGATCCTGTAAGAACTGTTGCTTGAATAACATTGTGTGTCATGGTGTTGACGACTAAACGTGTGCCATTGCATAAACCCTGTTTAGTGTTAAGGTTTCTTAATAGCATGATTATTGTTCCGTTTTTAAGGCTAAGATTGTGTTGTGGTAATCCGGCCGGGTTAATAGTGTTCAAATATTCTAAGGGGAAATTCAGATGTTCATTGTCGTCATCAGAGTCAACTTTGTCAGAGCTTAGAAAGAGGTGTGACTCTCCAGGAAGTAATGAAATGACCTGGTTATTAATGTGATCAACATTAATATTTTTTGGACATAATATAGTGCGTTGTGTTAAAAGGGGTATTTGATCCAATGAGATTGCTGTTCCAAATATCTCTGTAACTAAGTCGTCGCAGATAAAGGATTGGGGAATTGTAATAATATCTGGGTGAAGTCCATCTGTATTGGTAAGTGTACCATTTCCCAGTTGTAATAGCCAATTGTTATATTCTGGATCTGGACATCGCATGTTCTGTACTAACTGTATTGTTTGAAAGCAATGCCAATTGTCTGCGTATTTTAAGGTGGACTGAACAATAGCTGAGCGAATGGCATGTGGAACAATAGCCAAGCATTGTCTAAAATCACCTCCTAATAAAAGTACTTTTCCTCCAAAGAGAATATTATTATTCATCAACGTTTGTAGAAGTTTATCAATGGTGTTGAGTAAGTGACTGGATGCCATTGTACATTCATCAATAATTAACAGTTTCGCAAGACGGATGTCATATTTGTCCACATATGCGAAAGCAGTATGGGCCATTGCCTTTTGGTGGCCTAATATGTACTCCGGTAGATGCAAAAGCAAATAAACTATTGTAGGATCTAATGCAGTTCATAAAGTTTTTACTGTCAGGCACATCGTTAGTTAGAAGCTTCTGTAGATATTCAGGATATGAATGTAAAGGAGGCAGTCTAATGTGACCCTTTTGACAACAACGTGTAAATTCATTATTTGTATTGCCAGTTGTTTCTTCAGGGAAGTTAAGTGAATGACAATGATTGCAAATGACATTCATTAATCCCAATGAATTTTCCTCAATAGTGCACTCATTATTGAACGCGTTGTCAGCCAAGTGGCACAAGCGTTTAGCAGGTGTCTGGCGTTGATGTCCGCGACGGGCAGGTTTTGCTTCTGGCGTTTGAGAGTCGCGTTGTTGTATGTCCAGTATTTGGGACGCGCTATTTTGGAGGTGTAATCGATTCGCCTGTGCTGTGCGAAAAGTCCGTTTCAGTCTACGTCGTGCATTGTTTGTATCAAGCCTTGTCCGTTTTTGTATGTCGGTCAGTTGATCTTTCTGTTTTTGGAGCCTTGCTTGCTTGTTTTCTGGTAGTTCATATGCGCGTTGTAGACGTCTGCGTTCATTGATGCTGTCTCTTCGCTCCCGTTTTTGTATGTCTGAGACGCGAGGTCTTTCGGTTTGAACTTGTGCCTGTTTCGATGCAGCACTTTGAGACGCGCGCTGTATGCGTCTACGTTCATTGTGTCTGTCCTTTTGGGCACGTCTCTGTAACGGGGTTAGTTGAGCTTTGCGTTTTTGGAGCCGAGACATTTTTTCTCCCGGAGTTTCAGAAGCGCGTTGTATGCGCCGCCGTGTATTTTGTTGTTTCATGTGGGTTCGTGTGTTTGGTCCCGTTATCCGAGTCGAATCGTTTTGTACCCGTGAGCGTGTATTCATGACTTGTTTGTTCCTCAGCGTGCGAAATATGGATAAGTAATAAGGAGGATCGCACTCACTGTTAATATGGAGCCTTTTCTGCAGTTGAACGGTTAATAGTGGTTTATTGTAAGGAGATCCACCTATGCTGCATAGTGTGAAGGTGTTGAGATGACGTATGTTTAATATGTATGGTTCCTTTAGAAATGGGGCTTTGGGTGTCACTTCTTATTGATGTTAGTGTGTTTGTGGGTCTGATTCGTCGTTGTTGTGAACGTTTCGTGTGCCATGTCTCGTCTCTAATGGGCTTGGCGTGGCGGTCACGGCTTCTTTTTTTTGGTGCTTTAGGAGCTTGTTAAATCCTCCTCTTTGTGTTGGTCCCGTTTCGTGTGCAATGGGATTCTGAGGGGGGGGGGGGGGGGAGGGGATTGGTGGGGCGCGAGCGTCTTCTTTCTTTTTGTGTGCCAGGGGCTTGTTGAATCCTCCTCTTTGTGTGTGTCCCGTCCCTTGCTTGTAGGGTGGGCGGGGTGGTTTTGGGTTCTTTTTTTTTGTGTGCCAGGGGCTTGTTGAATCGTCCTCTTTGTGTGTGTCCCGTCCGGTGCTTGTAGGGGGGGGTGGGTGCTTGCAGGTGGGCGCGAGCGGCTTCTTTTTTTTTGTGTGCTAGTTTCGTGTGCAATGGGTTTCGTGCGGCGCTGTGTGCGTCGCCTGCGTTTGACTCCTTTTTTCTGTGCTGACTCCTTTTTTCTGTGGTCGCGGTGCCTCATTTCTTTGACTCCTTTTTTCTGTGCTCACTCCTTTTTTCTGTGGTCGCGGCCGCCTCTCGCGGCGCCTCATTTCTTGGGGCGCCTGCGCAGTACGTCTTTTTGCGGCTACGGCCCATGGCCGGATGTCCCTGCGTCCATCCAGTTTAGCATTCTCGGTTAGTAATATGGATATACTATATATGATACACACATACTGTATATATACAAGTGTCCGAGAAGAAGAATGGGTCAGAATGGAGGATAATTTCATACCTGAACACAAGGCCAGAATGGAAGGTCAGATGAACCTGTCAGCTGGACAAGGAAATGGCTTCTTGCCTGGCCGGAGTCATATGTATGAAGGACAAGCAGAAGCCATTGGCCAGGAGCAATTCCATTCCCCATACCACAGGTGGCAGTGGTCCTCTGAAGGTGTCCCAGTTTGGATATCCACAGTGATACACTGGAGTGAAAGCCCTGTTTGGGTCCCTGGGTGCTGTTAGAGACTGGTGTCAGGGAGGACCTTCCTGGTTTCCATGTGTCCTGGAAGTGCTTCTAAGATGACACGTTATGGTACCAGAAGCACTCTTTGGTCAGACTTAAAAGAAGCCCGCCGCTTCACATAGGGGGATCAGAGTCAGGAGTCAGCAGGTACCACTCTTAGAGGAAAGAAGGAGGAAAAATTTGATTACATTGTGACTGATACTTGTGTCTGAGATTTGCGGCTCAGTGGCTCCCCCTGGTGGTTACTATATAAATAAATAAAGTAAGTTATATTCAGTGTATGAAGTGTTATTCATTGTCATTTTTGTCTGTTATTTGTGTGGTTAAATACACAAGAGAAAACAATTTCACTGTACTACAGTATGTACAGTACACATGAAAATAAACTTGAATTTGATATAATGTAATATGGCCTATCACTGTGATGAAGATCTATTCCAGTCACTCCCAGCACAACCTCTTCTCATGTCTCTGATCAGGCAGATAGCAATAAAGCCAACCAGAAAGGGAAAGAACAATTTTTACCCTGAAGTAGTAGGAAGATATTGCAATCACTCTGAACCTTTAACACTGCCTTACTATGCAACATGGAGCTCAAAGTGTTTCCTAAATTTCTATATTTTGTGTTACCTTTTATACTCTATATACTGTATATGAATAAATTTGTATTGGAAAACACATCACATTTAAGAATTTTACTATTACGGTATGTACAGCAAACATTCTGAATCTTGAACTTAAACATTTTTGTGTGTAATGACTTGGTCGTATTGACTTACTATTGTACGGTGAATGTGTGTCTTTTTTTGAATTGACTAATGCTTCCTGTGGCAGCTGTCATTCCTATTATTTTTCAGTAAAATTTATTGCAGGAGTTTATCTCTTGCTGAAGGCCAACATACACAATTTAGGGTCTACAATTGATTTTGTGTATTGTTGATATTAGCAGGTTTATTGTTCAATTGATTGATGGTGATGACTGTTAAAAATCTAAAAAGCCATCCTTTCTTCACAGAACCTAACTACACATTTCATCCATATCATTTTGAATTTCTGTCCATTAGACTTTTGTGTATGAGAAATATTAGATACTGATAAATAATTTTTCAGTACATGCAAATAAAAACTGATCATTGCAAAATAAGTCAATTTCCATTTATATATCCAATTTTGAGACACTGCCACAAAATGACATTACAGATAATTAAGTAATTGCAAAGCATATTCTCTGCTCAGAAGTTACCTTCTTCCTAGATTTCAAAATATACTTGCATTACATTCTTAGCTGATTTTTTTGCACAACTGAAAGACTAGTATATTGCTTTCATTTGCACTGGCTTAAGGATATTGATAGTATTGATAGTCAGGCCTTCTGTTCATTAGGTGGGAAGTGTGCTATATAAAATACATTAGGGAAAGTACTGATAGGCACCCAGTTTTACCATGTTAGGTGCTTTCTAATCTTATTCTTTAATCCTTAGACACTTGTATCAAGAACATATAAAGCTACTGTTGATGCTGTGCTCATATTGAGACCACGTTTAAAAATGAACCAGTTCCCTTTGCATTTTAATTGGCTCTACAGTACATGTATTTTCATTATTCTGTGGCAATACACTATCATTTTTCAGAATATGCTTTGGACAATGGCATCTACTAAATAAATAATAGTAATAATGTAATTGTCCAGGCAAAACAACTTTGCTGCAATGTATTGTGTACTGAACAAAACTCCTTTGATGTGCAGTGATGTGACATATATAACAAATATTTGTTGGTTCAATAATAATAACAAAAATATATGCAATAAGATTAAGGAAAATCTGAACAAAATTTATCCTCACTTAGGATGTGGTCACTAACAACATATATAAAAAACCCATCAGGAACTGGCACAGATGAAGTCCAGACCTGAAGGACCCCAGCAAATATCTTGTATTTATATATGAAATATATGAATATGAAAATGCACAATTTGAATATGCACAATAAAAGACTGAAGGATGGATATCACATGCAAATTAAGTTTATCTAACGCATTTGCAATGCTACAGTTAAAGAATGCTGTATCAGGTTGGCATTTAAGTAAAAAATATGTCTTTTATTTTAAGTCAACTACTGTAGATTACTGTAATGCACTCTTAACTGGACTACCTATGACTACCTATGAGAGACATTAATTGGTTTCAGTTAGTTCAGCATACAGAAATAATCTTAGCCAGAAAAGGAACACTTGAACATACTTCACCCATTGTAGCATCATTACTATACAGTATATTGGTTACCTTAGTCCTTTAGAATTATTTTTAAAATGCTTGCTTCTGCCTAAATTTTGGCCTGCCTATCCCACTACATTCTTGGTTGTTTACTTATTTCCCAAAGAGCCAAGTATAAAAGAAGTGGTGAGGAGGCCTTATGCTGTTATGCACCAAAACTCTGGAATCCTTTACCAATAGAGATATGCCAGGCCAATACTATTGTGAAAAACTTCTAAAGTGGCTTTTCACAGTAATAATTTAGTTCTACTTTGACTAGCTTATATATGCAGATAAATATATTATTCATGTATTTGCAATCATTACTAATCTCTACCTTTTGTACTGTTTTCATTTCCTATTTTTGTGGTGCCAATTTGCTCCTCCACCACCTGATTAGAGTAGTGTGCAGCTGCCTGTTATGTTCAAATGAAAGCGGATACTCCTGCTGTAGATGAAACCCACTGCATTAAATCTTTTAGAAAAAAGCTTTTAAAAAGCAACAGAAACTACTTATGCATATTTATGTTTGGTAGAATGCCCAATGGAAGTGTGGGTGGACTTCTGCCCTTGGAACCCCTGCTGATTTTATTTTTTCTTCAGCATCTCACCTTTGCGAGTTTTATTTATTTTTTCTGACCTACCTGGCCATCTGACCATAGCACCAGACTTGCCATTAGAGACAAATGTCTAAGTAAGAACTCTATTTTATCTATTACTTGTAGATCAGTGTTATGTACTGTAAGTGTGAACTGATTTATTCTTGTTTACTATTTTAGGTATACCACTTATTAATTTCTTTTCTTATATATTGTTTATTAGTTTTTTGATTTCTTGGAAAACACTTTGGGCAATAGGAATTAAAATATTCTTTTTGTTTTGAAGCTTGGTTCAAAATCCATCCATCCATCCATTTTCCAACCCGCTGAATCCAAACACAGGGTCACGGGGGTCTGCTGGAGCCAATCCCAGCCAACACAGGGCACAAGGCAGGAAACAATCCTGGGCAGGGTGCCAACCCACCGCAGGATTGGTTGAAAATCTCAGCTTCAAATTCACATTCATGTAAAAGCTATCCTTTGTTTTATTTGTTTTGTAAAGCATGGCCACCCATCCATTTAGGGAAAAGCAAAGAGGAAAGCTGAGACATTACCAAAGTTTAGTAATGAGCAATAAATGTATATAGAGGAACATTTACCAGAAAACATTTTCAGTTACTTTAAACTTTTCCAAATTACTTAAATTACAGCTCAAATTGTCAACTAATGCACTGGAAAATGTTAACAGTCTGTAATAATGGCATAACATACAAAAGGTCAGAAATTTAATTAACACTTTGTACTTATTTCTCCGAATATAAATTGCTGTAGAATATTTTGATCCTCAAAAACAAGACAGCACACTCCCATATATAATGCATATAATCTGTGCATCTTGACAAAATCTCAGTGATCACTTGTGACAGAATCCATTGATCCAATGTTCATGCAATTGATTGTCACAGATACTTATGTTTGTCATTTTGTAACCACATTGCATTGTATATTGACATCAGAGAATCCCTAAAGAAAACAATACTGCAATATGAAGTAGTAAAGTGTGAAGTATGTACTTGACCTGTGCAAAATAAAACTATTATATATAATATATATAGTAAAATATAAATAAATACTATACTCTCAATGTCCAGTACATTTTACATGACTATTTATTGAAGTATGTTCCTGCTTTTAGCTTAAATTACATTATGAAACTATGAAAGAAATACAAAATAAGATAACTGATTTCAAAATGTTAAGTCGACCATTGCCTTTCATTCACATAGTGAGTTTCTGTCACAATTAGGACAACTGATCTGGCTGCACATTGAAGGTCACCACTTATTCAGTTCATGAGGAGAATCACAAATTGTAAATCAGTTACAAAGAGGTCATTATAGAAGTGTTACCATATTTACCATGTGTAAGCATCCATTTGTCTTTGGTGTAAATTTGGTTAAATAAAAAATGAATAACATGCAAAAGAAGAGTAGATATCTACAACAATTTTTAATTGATGAGAAAACAATCAAAGTAGAATAATGCGCTCTAAAAATACATTTCCTAATGGTAAAACTACATTGATAGTAAGTAATGGACATTTGGTTTCCTTGGATTGAGTGACAGATTTTAGCAGGCAATCTTTTCCAACTTCTCTTGTGTCCACAATGAAACATAGCCTTCATCAATCAGTCACTCTGACTACAGCACAAAGATGTGACTTGCACGTTTCCTGTTTGACCCCATAGTACTTATGCATGTAAAAAAAAAAAAAAATCTTCATTCTTTACAGCCATGCCATGCCACAATGTAAGTGTTTTGAAATTCTTCCCCTTTTCTTTTTTTAAAAAAAATGTCAGTGGAACACAATATACTAAAGTACAACCAGCTAGGGACATTAATTGAATGATTTTCTTCCCCTACTTTGTTAAGTGATTTATGAATTATTTTTCTTACAAAATATTCAGTGAACTGCATCAAGTAGGAAAAATCAGTGCTCATAAACATAATGAGGCTTTTTAGGTGTATATAAACATATAGACATTAACTTTAGAGAGCAGTTATGTGAATAGATGCTAAGAATTGCTATTGATTACTGCATTCACACTACAAGGTGACACAGGGTGTAGCATTGTTATGCAATTACAATGCAAATGCTAATCTATCCATGGATGCAGAGGATATTGAGAGTTCTACAATATTAAGTGGAATAATACTTTTTACAGTGCTTGTATGTTCAGTAAATGATTCTGTATGCATCACATAGGAATCTGCTAGATCATTAAAAAAAATGAGGTTACACTTTAGGTATTGCAAAAATGCATCTATTACTCATTTATTCCTATGTAAGGAGACCTTAACAAACGCTTCTTTTGGTCTTCATGTTACTTATCTCTGTGCAGTGTGACACATTGACAGAACAGAAAAAATTGCTTTTTAATATAAAGGATGCACAGGTCTTATACTAAATGTGTAATATCAAGAGAAACATCTCTGTTAAGCCCCATCAGACAACCTTAAAGTGAAGTTTTGTTAGCAGGTCACATTGCAGAGATGAATAAACACTTTACTAATGCTTTATTATGAAGACCCAAAAGAGTATTTGTTAAGGTCTTGTTACATAATAATAAATGTGTAATAGATGCATTTTTGCAATACCTAAATTGTTACCAAAAAAATCCAGATGACATTAAAAATGCACTGATGAGTACACAGAGTTAAAAGTTAAGACAAGGAGTCAAGACTGTTTTCAAAAAATAAAAACGTATATGGTGTAAATGTTTAGTACACCCTAGCACTACACTGAAAAAAGGAGGCTAATGCAAGATGATTGTCAAAAAGCATACAAGGGCTTACTTTACTCTACTGATGTGGCCATTTTACATTTAGAGTCTACACATTCTTTCTGAAACTTTGTAGGTTTTTTGTTGGAGTACTCTGGTTTTCCTCCCACATCTCCTAAGATGTGTATGTCACATTAAATAACATTTACAAATTGTCCTTGTGTTTTGTGGAATTGAGTGTGTGTTTAAGTAGGCCCTGTGATGGTCTAGCACCCTGTCCAGGGCTGGTATTCGACATGTGTTGATGCTACCCAGCCCAACCCATCCCACAATCTTGAAATGGATCAAGTGTTTTTGATTTGCACACTCCTGGAAACATCCCTAGATAGGTGGAAAATAACTCTGAAACTGGGTCAAGAACAACTTTCAGGTATTGGGTCAATCATATCAGCAAACAAGTGTGGAAACTCAAAACCATCGCACTATGTTGTTGAAACTAGTTGCCACAATTTGGTAAATTATGGAATCCTTTCCAACTAACATTTGTCCATGGTTGTGACCACTGGACTGCCGGTGGCCAATTATTGTATAGTTGATGTGGGAACAAGATAATCATGCATCAATCCAAAATGAACATCCATCCATCCATTATCCAACCCACTATATCCTAACTACAGGGCACGGGGGTCTGCTGGAGCCAATCCCAGCCAACACAGGGCGCAAGGCAGGAAACAAACCCTGGGCAGGGTGCCAGCCCACCATAGCAAAATGAACATGGCATTTTTATATTTGTCAACATAAAATTAGCTATTCTGATTGTCACTGGCTACTGCTCACACCGATGCAAAAGTGATAAAATATTATTGGTGAAAGAGTAAAACAGCATTGTTCCACAACACTATATGACAACAAAAAACATGATGGCAATAAAAACCTTCATATTCTTTATTTACACTTTGTTTTTTTGACTTTTTTTTTTTTTTTTTAAAGTGGTTAAATCTGAAAAATGAATTAGAGGATATGATTTAGGGTACCATGTGGCAGTTCAGTTCTTTTCCTCACCAGCTTTAGAAGTCTGTTCATTCTGATCAATATCTGCTTCTCAGTATCATGCTGCTCAGCAAGTTTCTTTCCACAGATTTTTAAAAGGTTCTGTACGGATATCACAGTGATTTAATCACTGTTAAGATGCTGTGTAACACCATTGTTCCCAACATTTTGGGTATTCCTGTCATGCTGTGGTTTTTCTTCAGGTTCAGTACCTGCTATTCATGTTTTTTGAGCTTCACCCTTTTCTTTTTGTGGTGGCCATACTATTTATGATATCAGACCAAATACTTTATTTGATTTCTCTTTTCCATTTAAAACAGAATTACCACACAGAGATGGCATTTTGCCTTGAGCTATTTTATCACTCTCATTTTCTTTGCTTTGTTTTTTCTTGACTTTTTCCCCCCTTATTGACCTGGCTTTTGGACTCCCATACTGGTCTTGTTTTGCCTTGTTTGTTGCTGACCGTATCTGTACAACTAAGATCTTAAAAAAAAAAAAAAAGAAAGCATACAGCTATTTCATTTGATTAGATTGAGTAGTTTCAGTGAATCAAGACATGTAGCAAACACACCTAGGAATTTTTTTCAGGAATGTGCCAAAAGCAAACTATAACATTAAAATTTTTAACAGCATGTAATCCAATTCAGAGAAGTAGGCCTCCAAACCTATCTTAGGAGCATCAGCCGTAAGGAAGGAACAGGGTGGCACTCTATAACGGAGCCCATTCAAGGACATACCCACAACTCACAATCACATAGGGCCAGTTTGTGAACATTAATTAAATTACCATGCATCTCTTTTGGCAGAAACTCAGAGTATTCTACGAAAATCCACGCAGACATGGAAAAATCAGGTACAATTGCTGTGAACAGGGTGTGATTTGATTTATGAGGATGCACTACCAGTATGCTAATAAATTTATTATACTGCAGTTACCCGTTCAGTAAACAGCCCTTAACCTGCTGGAGCAACTGTGAGATGAGGAAGAATGGACTGTATATAGGAGTACTGCTTATTTGAAAGAAATGTTAGGTATTCTTTCTGAATATGTCCGAATCTGGACAAAAAGGTGCAGTTGGTCATTATAATCTAAATTGTCAGGAAAATGTTTCTATTCAACCTAAAAACAAAATTAAAATGGATATTAGATCAGATAAACTTTATTATGCCCATGGGGAAATTCAGATGTATACAGCAGTAGAACCATAAGACTAGGGTATAGACTCACAGGAGAGATAATACAGTTAATCAATCAATTGATACATAAATACATAAAAATAAACTTAAAAAGTACATTGGATGGAAGCATTGATAGCAGTGGGTGGAAAATTCCCCCCAGAGGCACTTCATAGCACACCTTGGTGGATGAATGAGTGGCTAAAAGTGTTCTAAGGAGTGTCTCCTGGAGGGGATTTAAGGAATTTTTCAAGATGGTATCCAACTTGCCATTATCCTGTTTTCCACAACAGCTTTCAGAGTGTCCAGGGTTCGTCCTGTGATGAGGTGCGCTTTCCTGAAAAGTTTGTTCAGGCATTTTGCTTCTTTTGAGCTCAGGTTACTTCCCCAGGAGACTATAGTGCAGAACACCACACTGGCTACTATGGACTGAACATTAGAACAATCTACGCGAGAACAGGCCACTCAGCCCAACAAAGCTTGCCATCCACTTAATTCTTCCATAAAAAAGTCTAGTTTTGAAAGTCCCTTAAGTCTTCCTGTCTTACCACATTGGTAGCTTATTCCAAGTGTCTATGGTTCTCTGTGTAACGAAAAACTTCCTAATGTTTGTGCGAAATTCACCCTTAACAAGTTTCCTACTGTGCCCCCGTGTTCTTGATGAACTCATTTTAAAAATAACAGTTTTGATCCACTGTACTAATTCCTTTAATAATTTTAAACACTTTAGTCATGTCTCCTCTTAATCTTCTTTTGCTTAAACTGAAAAGGCTCAGCTCTTTTAATTTTTCTTCACAATTCATCCCCTGTAGCTCTGGAATGAGCCTAGTCGCTCTTCTCTGGACCTTTTCTAGTGCTGCTATGTCCTTTTTTGTAGCCTGGAGACCAAAACTGCACAAAGTACTCCAAATGAGGCCTCGCCAGTGCATTATAAAGCTTGAGCATTACCTCCTTGGACTTGTACTCCAAACATTGTGCTATATAACCTAACATTCTGCTTGCCTTCGTAATGGCTTGTGAACAGTAACATAAGGTGTACTCTCGATTTTCAGACCTCCCATTTGCATTCAAACCTAACATTTTTACTTCCTATGTGTAATCCTTTACATTTACCAACATTAAATTTAATTTGCCACAAATCTGCCCAAGCCTGTATGTTGTCCAAGTCCCTCTGTAACAGATTAACCAGCTTGTTACTTATATTCCGATCCAAATCATTTACAGTATATATATTAAAAATAGCAGCGCTCCTAACACTGAACCCTGTGGATGACCACTCTTAACATCAGCCAATTCTGATAAGGTTGCTTGCACTGTCACCCTCTACTTCCTGCATCTGAGCCAAATCTGCACCCATCTACAAACATCACCCTGACCGGTAGAACATTTCCAGCAGCTTGCTGCACACATCAAAAGACCAGAATCTCCTTAGCAAGTAAAGTCTGCTTTGGTCCTTCTTGTACAGAGCTGCTGTGTTGTTAGACCAGTCCAGTTTGTTGTTCATGTGAATCCCATTACTTGTAGCTCTGCATCACTTCTACATCCTCCCGCTGAATGGTGGTGGATGTCAGGGGCTTCTTGCCATACCTGAAGTCCACCACCAGCTCTTTTGTCTTGATGATGTTGAATTGCAAGTTGTTATCCCTGCACCAAAAAATGAAGACCTCCACAATCTTCCTGTACTCTGACTCTTCTCAATTATTAATGTAGACTATAATGGAGAAGTCAACTGAAATTTTCTGTAGATGGCAAGATATGTTTATACTGTTTGAAAAATTATGGTGGGAGATGACTAAAACAAATAGTACATGCCTGTGCACCATATTGTTGGAAATGAAAACAAAAATAAAATCTGAGTTTTGTTAGCTGTTTTTTTTAGTCTTTAAATAAATTTTATTATGACTACTAAGCTTTGTTATCAAACGGACCATGCAAAGTAACATAGCGTTTTAATTTATTGTTCTTCCAAAAGCTGTCAGCCATGACATTAATATTCAGTCCCACACAATTCAAAACCTTGGAAATAAATTACAATAACCCAACTCTCTCCCTCTGTTCTGTAGTGTATGTATATTTATTTGATTATGTTTGTCCTTTAAATAAAGTGTGTATCTGTGTCCTCCTAAAGACTGGATTTTTCTGAAATGAAATATGGTGAAAAAAATGGAAAACGTAGGAGGACAATTCACTTTAGAACTTTAATGACTAACATGAAATAGAATAGTAGCAAATGATAATAACATTCTCAAACTCACTTAATCCAATTCAGGGGTCTAGGGGCAGGACCCCATCCACATATAATCATTTTTACAAAAAGTGGTTTGTCCTTGAATTTTTTAAAACAACCTTACTCACTTCTTCAGTCACTAATGCAAACAATCAATTTCTAGTAATATTACCACAAAGAAGATTTTTGATCAACATGCTAAGGAACAACAAGCTCATTTAATATAGGAAGAAATGCAAGTTATGGCTAGCTATTTGACACAACATGAAGAACAGTTCCCCAGTGATACTGAAGCTTCTGGAAGCTAGCTTACCACAACACCATAGACAAAAAATGGAGTTCCAGGAACAGTACAGGAGCTCAGTTAAACCTAAAGACTCACAGGCTATAATAGAGGTGAGGACAGGGAAAATGTGAACACCTCAAAACACTGTACAACAGTTAGTGACACAGCTGCAATTAAATGGCCAATTCAAAGCAGTGATGTGCAGACATGGGAAGCTTTCTAACTATAGGTTGTGATCAGGCCCAAAGCAAAATTGGTTGATCAACAGTAGCAATGCTATACTGATTGTATTTCAGATCAAACATTGTTCCTTTCCCTGTGTACAGAACTGAATTCCAAATGTATCCTATTTTAGATTCACAAAGCTCGTAAAACTTTATGCTAAATCTTGCTCTTTTAGTACTGTATCCGTGACAGTCTACCCTTATAAGCCATGAGACTTTTATCAATGCTGACATCACAGTCCGGAATGCAAACACTTTGAAATTTTGCTACAATGGCCTGGTATATCTCCCAAAGTTTCTTTATTTTGGGTACTGGATGGGTATTCTCATCAAAGTCTTCATTGTTGGTAAAGTGCAGACATTTCATAATTAGTGAAAACCTGCACTCAGACATAATTTCTCCAAAGAATGGTAGTACTGACAGCACTTTTACGGCAAGAGTGATTCTTGGTTCTAACGCTTACACAAGACGCATCTGTACAGTTGCCCGAGTAACACTTAGGAGAACTTTTAGCAGGGTTTTCACAGCTGTAAATCAATTAATGAAAACTCTAATGGACAGCATAATTCGCCTATGAGAAGAAACCGATTATGTAACTGGAAAGGACTTCAATCCAATCAGGAGAAGTTACACATTCCCTTGTAACTCACTGCACCATCCTGAAGATACTCTCTGGCTCTCTCAGGTGATTCTCACAAGGGAACTCCCACTGTCCAAAATGACTGAAAACCTCTGAAACCTGCTCTTGGAAACTTTAAAGCTTCCTTGGGAAGCTGAAGCAGACAAACTCTCCTGTTTGTGAACCTGAGAAAGACTGTCACTGCAATGAAACCAAAATATAAAAATAGGTTAAATAGCCTTAATGTAGGTGAGATATCTTTAACAGACCTTACACCAATTATTGATGATTTGTGTGATACACTGGCAGCACATCCTTCTTAGTATGCTTGAAACAGTTATTATTGCATCTTTTTTGCATACATATAATCAATACAGTATATGCATATATTCAGACATATTTCCTTAATTAAAATATTTCTCACTTAATAATTTTGTAATTTCCTTTTTTGGGGTCTCCACAGTTTAGGAAATGCTGATATAGTGTGAGAGAGACCAAGAAGGAACAAGGAGTTGGACACAAAGAGGCGAACAGCATTGGTCTTACAATAAAGCAAGTAACCTATTTTCATCTTTGATCTATATAAATCGCTGCACACTTTTTACTTGAAATATTGAACAAGATGACTCTGTTACTCCACAGATTACTTGTTCTTTTTCGAACACACTCTCCCCTGTCGCAGCATTTCTAGGTTCTGGACTTTTGTTTGGATATTATCAACATTTTCAACAGTAGAATATACAATTGTGTTACTAGAGACATATGATATACGGTAGATAGTGCCTATAAAAACTATTTATCACCTTTTACGTTTTCACATTTTATTTTTATATGTTGAATCGCAGTGGATTTAATTTGCCTTTTTAGAGACTGATCAACAGAAAAAGATGTTTAAGGTCAAATTATAAAAAAAATCTCTGCAAAAGATGTTTAATTTTAATCAGGTTAAAGTTCACAGAGTTTAGTGCAGGTGTATAATAGGCAAAGTGGTAGCATAGAACTGTGACTCCTGCCTCACAGTGCCAGGGTCTTCATGGAGTTTGCATTCTACCAGTGAATGTATGGATTGAAATAGTTGAAATATTTTAATAATACTTGTCAATCACCAAAAACGTTTAGTCTTTCAAGTAAGCAATCACAACAAAGTAAACAGTTACATCAATCCCCTTTTTCTGGGCATACAGATTGTTAAATTGAGTGATTATGTGACACTTTTTTTCAGTGGTTATAGTTTATCTTGTGTGCACCATGAGATGGTAGTTCATATCTGTGTATATAACATTCCATAGTGTCAATAAATGCACTTGGAGATGATTTTTTGATGTGAAAAGTGCACACTGGTGGAAACCACTCCCATGTGGGTGAAAGTTTTCTGCAGAGGAAGACAAATAATAGCAAGCTGAAGTGCACAGCTGGACTCCTTTTAAAATGGTTTAAAAATCACACAAAAATGTTTTGCATTTTGCTTTTTTCCTCCTAAGAAAACACAGATATGCAATTTTGCAATGTGTGTACAAAACCTAGGATCAATCTCAAGATGCGGCTCAATTCTCATTAAGACACTTGGCTTGCTAAATGGACATTTTTAGTAAATTTAAAACTTTGTTCACACACTTGGACCCTGGTATCTATTCATCTTAATTTTTAAATTCAAGAGCAGGCTGGGTGTTTTTTTTTTAATTTGTAAAAAATGCCTCACATCAGAACACAACTTCATGAGGCAAATTAGTATATATATCAAGATTGTGATGAAATAACTTTGACTTGAGAAAGAATATATTCCTTTAAAAAACTGTTTGGCTCTTGGTATTCTTCTATTTCTATAGTAATATGTGCAAATAACAGCTCTTGCGTGCGGAACTAGTGATTAACAGCAATTGCGGAAGCAGCATCAATAAAGCCCAAATATTTCAGTACACTTTAAACACAGTCAGTGTAACTGTATAACAGAGCAGCGTCATAGAACAGAAGGGCTCCGCAAGATTTCTAGAAGTTTTATTTTATGATTTTTTGCGATTTTAAATGTAGCAATCAATCACTCGTTTCATATCTCAAAGGATTCAAATGTACCTATAATTTTTACAGCTAAAGGCTTACTGACAACACTTTTTTGGCAGCATCTATTTTGGGAGTGAATCTATTTCCACAACACTGCCTGTTGTTTTTAGAGAGATCCCTGTGGTGAATCTGCATAGTTTACAGTATCATCTCATTTGTGAAGAAAATATTTGAGCTGCCTACACACAATTTAAAAGATTTTCCAAGTACCACGGTGCTATTGTAATCCCTCCTTTATATGCCAACATTCTATGCACCCATCAGAGCCTAACCTTAGACTTTTCTTCCTGAGAAGGCCATGTCAAGAGGGTACTTTTGTTGTCTTCATCCATTTTACAGGTTAAGTTTAGCATGGATTAACTAAAGCAGGGCTATTCACTTACTGAAAACATTTAGTCTTTGCATTATTGGCCAAGGCCCTGCTTACACATCTGAAATTACTATTACCTACACCAGAGCTCATTTTAAGATTTCAAAATGTTGGACTAAGATTAATAAAATAATAGTGTAAGGTCAAACTTTTAGTTACTGGGCCCTAAAGCAGTGAAACGATCTGTCTGCTTATATAACAGATGTCTAATACTCACTACTTTAGTATAGCATACCTTAGCTGTTCATATTGCATCTGTTTGTCAGTTATTTATGCAAAAGTATAAGCATTACAGTAATTATGAACCATCTACTAACCTTCCTCTGTTCTTTTTCTCTTCTCTGTATCTTGTTGTGGCATTTGGCACCACTGCTCTACTGCCAAGCTGTTTTTCTGCCAATGGAAGGGGCACCTGAGAGATCTGAGCCTTAGAATTAACAGATGGAAAGATTGTTGTCATGTTAGACCGCTCACCACAGACTACTGTACAATGCTCAGGAGAAGGTGGGAAGCCAGTTGGCCAAGATCACAAGGAATGTGACAGTGTCTGACTTATCTTTGACTTTTTTCTTTATAATTGATCATGGACCATCCAGTAGTTTATTTTCTCTAAGGATACTACTGATGCTACTGAGTGGAATTTTTATTTTCCTCTCCTCCATTTTTAAATGACCATGGTTCAACAATTACTTAATGGACAGATATTGCTGGCCTCCATGGATATTATTTTATTTTTAAACTGGCAATTATGTTTAAACAAACCAACGTCTCATGTGTACTCATTATGAAATGAGTGCCTGAACTCAATGAAGTGCTCTATACAAAAATAAAATGAACTGAATTATCAAAAAATGCCAAAGATGATTTACCATGCCTTTATTGACACATCCAGTTGGGTCAAGGAGAACAGCATCTAAGGCAAGTCTGTATTCTTAACTTTATATGGCATAGCCAGAGAAGATGACTGTACAGCTCTACGGGTTCTCAAACTTATACAGATGTGTTTATCTACAGTACATTTCAATTCTTCTAACCTCCAGCCCTGACAAAAATTCTGTGATCCATTTTTCACACTTCAGCCAATCCATCCTTAATTATTTTAATCGCATTTCATCGTTTTATATGTGCTGTTTTTAAGTTTTCACATCATTCATTTCAAAAAGAATTTTTTAAAAACATGATCAAACTTATTAAACTTTTATTACAAATTTCACATTGGTTTTAATGATTCAAAGACATCTTGAAGTATGCAAATACAGCAGTGTCCTAGAAGCATGCCCTTAGTTATTTCTGTCATCGGGAACAAGCTGATACAGTTTTTTTTTTTTTTGCTTGTTTAGATTCCATACATTTGATGTTCTTTATCTTTTATGTACACAAAGTTTAAATTGTCTTTTAATGGGCTACAATCTTTAAATAAAGCCAAGGCCCATGGCTCTATGCTTACTCATATTAATCACAGCCACTAGCTAGAATTATTTCTGATTTCTGCTCTGTTTGCAAGGGGAGGATTCAGTATGGAGTAGCAGCCAAATGTGAGGCTTGTGAGTAAATCTGCTGCTTCAAGAGATTATAATACAGGCAATTGTAAGGCTTCAGGCTAAATAGTTTATTTTCGTGTTGGAAGAGGATGGAGCTTTTGAGGTTTTCTGTAGATTTTAATGACAAATTAATCCTTTTAATTTAGTTTAGGGACTGTGAAGTTACCTCAGGGCTTCAATTTGCTATCACAACCCCAAAGACTCACCTTCATTACCTCGACTTCTTTTAAGCTCTTGATATCAACTTAGGGTTGCCTAATATTTATGTTTATTTGAAGTGACAGGAAAAAAACACTTGATAATGTTTGTGCCATTTTTTTTTTGCATAAATACAATTGAAATTCTAAACTTAATTAGTTTGTTAGTACTTACAAATGTCATGAGCTTTTGAATTGCATTCTGGTAAATAGCTAGCACTATAAATCATCAGAAAAACTATATAAACATCAGAAATCAGTATATTAAAAACGCCACAACAACTGCTAATGCTTAATTTCTAAACAGTTCATGCATTAGGTCACAGAAATATTGAACACAGTATTACTATGAGAAACATACATAGATATATACAGTACATATTGCTACCAATGTTTAAATTAAGTTCATTATAATATGGTAAAGACAAATATCAAACCACTTACTCCAATGTACAGTTCTGATTTTGTTAAGTGATACATCCATTATTAGGTCCCTTTCCAAAGGTCAAAAAAGTAACTTCATCAAACATACAGTGGCTACCAATCAATATCAAAAAAGAGAAGAAAATAAAAATGACTCAGTAACAGTCAATTAGAGTTAATAAGTGGTAGTGCTGCTGCTTTGCAGTAAGGAGACTGTGGAAGATTGTGGGTTCGCTTCCTGGTTCCTCCCTGTGTGGATAGCGCTTTGAGTACTGAGAAAAGCGCTATATAAATGTAATGAATTATTATTATTATTAATAAAAAGGCCATAGGAACAGTCTTAACAGTAATACAAACAAGTGTATGGTAAGCTAATAGGATTAGGCCTTAGCTTCAATGTAAATTCTGAGATCAAGGTGGCATTTCTAATAGTGACGTTCTATTCCTTTATTTCACATAGTGTTTACTACAGAAAGGTGCCATCACAAGACACTCTGTAAGTACAACTACTTACAATATTGTTTTTACATTGAAGTAATGCATTAAGGGTTATAGGGAGGCTTAGAAGCAAGAAATTAACCAGTGACAATAGAGTCCTGGGGCCTCATGTAAAAATGGTGCGTACGCCTGTTTCCACACTAATATCGCGATATATAAAAGCTAAACTTGGAGTAAAGCCACGCACATTCTCACGCCAGCTCAATCCATTGCGTACGCAAGTTTTCAATTCAGTTTCACAAACTGGAAGCACCTAGCATTAAAGCAGTGCTACTGTTCCCCCTGTGGTTTCCCTTTCTTTTTTAGATTCACATCCCTGACGCGACTTTATCAAATACACTGATTTTTTAAATTTTTTTATTGGAATTTATTTAGAATCAAAAACATTCCATACAAGTAAGTCAAGTTTTACAAAACTAGGTTTGAATCAAGGCAACCTCCACCCATGAGAAAGAGAGCTAGACCAACACAGTTAAACTTTTAATAGTAGGAAAAATAAATTTATATAGAATAAAAAAGGGAAGAGAATCTGCTTACTTGATTTAAATGCTTACTCTAAAATGTCATTTATTAGATCCTGTCACGTTTTGAAAACGTTTTGTACAAATCCTCTAAGTGAGAATTCGATTGTTTTCAATTTCAAATAATAAATAACAGCAGTTACCCACTGACTTAAAAGAGGTGAGTTAGGATTCTTCCATTGGAGCAAGATAAGTCTACATGTCAATAGTGAAGTAAAGGCAATTACAGTTTGTTTGTCCTTCTCCACTTTGGTGTACTTCCAGATGGGCTTAAACACACCTGTTAGTGGATTAGGAGGGCTTGTGACATCCAAAGGCATTTAAAGGTTTGGTCCAAAATTATGTTAATTTGGTGCACCTACAAAACATATGGCCCAATGAGGCTGGAACTTGATTGTAAAGTTTGCAGGTTGGATCTTGCCTTGGAAAACATTTTGGAAAATTTTAAAACGAGACAGATGGGCACGATAGATAATTAAGTTGAATAATTGCATGCTTTGTGCATATGAAGCTAGAGTGAATTTAAATACACTAAAATTATCCTCATATCGTTTATTAGTTTAAGGCATCTAATTGTAATTAACTTGTAACAATATAATGGTTCACAGAATGGCCAAACTATTCCAAATACCATAGCTGCTTTAGCGGTGTTACTCTTAGTGCACCACTCAGAGTACTTTAACCCACTGTATCTTGAGTGTGGAATCACAGCTCTACAGCAGCTGATCGGAAAGAGGATTATCGGGGTACAGCATCTAGCACACAGTGCCTCAGCCATGCTCACAGTCTATTTGAATTTCACCCATTCGGCAAACACTTCAGACCTTTCCTGTAGGGACCTTGAGGTTCAGAAACAGTTTCATCCCAAGAGCTCTAATGCACTCAATCAGTCCATCAAGTGCTCCTGGTAGAACTGTTTGTACTTACAGTGCATCTGGAAAGTATTCACAGCGCATCACTTTTTCCACATTTTGTTATGTTACAGCCTTATTCCAAAATGGATTAAATTCATTTTTTTCCTAAGAATTCTACATACAACACCCCATAATGACAACGTGAAAAAAGTTTACTTGAGATTTTTGCAAATTTATTAAAAATAAAAATATTGAGAAAGCACATGTACATAATTATTCATAGCCTTTGCCATGAAGATCAAAATTGAGCTCAGGTGCATCCTGTTTCCCCCTGATCATCCTTGAGATGTTTCTGCAGCTTAATTGGAGTCCACCTGTGGTAAATTCAGTTGATTGGACATGATTTGGAAAGGCACACACTGTCTATATTAGGTACCCACAGTTGACAGTTCATGTCAGAGCACCAAACCAAGCATGAAGTCAAAGGAATTGTCTGTAGATCTCCGAGACAGGATTGTCTCAAGGCACAAATCTGTTGAAGGTTACAGAAAAATGTCTGCTGCTTTGAAGGTCCCAATGAGCACAGTGGCCTCCATCATCCGTAAGTGGAAGAAGGTTCGAAACCACCAGGAGTCTTCCTAGAGCTGGCCGGCCATCTAAACTGAGCGATCAGGGAGAGAAGGGCCTTAGTCAGGGAGGTGACCAAGAACCTGATGGTCACTCTGACAGAGCTCCAGAGGTCCTCTGTGGAGAGAGGAGAACCTTCCAGAAGGACAACCATCTCTGCAGCAATCCACCAATCAGGCCTGTATGGTAGAGTGGCCAGACAGAAGCCACTCTTTAGTAAAAGGCACATGGCAGCCCACCTGGAGTTTGCCAAAAGGCACCTGAAGGACTCTCAGACCATGAGAAAGAAAATTCTCTGGTCTGATGAGACAAAGATTGAACTCTTTGGTGTGAATGCCAGGCGTCACGTTTGGAGGAAACCAGGCACTGCTCATCACCTGGCCAATACCATCCCTACAGTGAAGCATGGTGGATGGCAGCATCATGCTGTGGGGATGTTTTTCAATGGCAGGGACTGGGAGACTAGTCAGGATAAAGGGAAAGATGACTGCAGTAATATACAGAGACATCATGGATGAAAATCTGCTCCAGAGCACTCTTGACCTCAGACTGGGGCGACGGTTCATCTTTTCAGCAGGACAACGACCCTAAGCACACAGCCAGGATATCAAAGGAGTGGCTTCAGGACAACTCTGTGAATGTCCTTGAGTGGCTCAGCCAGAGGCCCAGACTTGAATCCGATTGAACATCTCTGGAGAGATCTTAAAATGGCTGTGCACCGACGCTTCCCATCCAACCTGATGGAGCTTGAGAGGTGCCTGCAAAGATAAATGGGCGAAACTGGCCAAGGATAGGTGTGCCAAGCTTGTGGCATCATATTCAAAAGACTTGAGGCTGTAATTGCTGCCAAAGGTGCATCAACAAAGTATTGAGCAAAGGCTGTGAATACTTATGTACATGTGCTTTCTCACTTTTTTATTTTTAATAAATTTGCAAAAACCTCAAGTTGGAATAAGGCTGTAACATAACAAAATGTGGAAAAAAGTGATGCGCTGTGAATACTTTCCGGATGCACTGTATAAGTTCAATCACCTCACTGTAAACTTGCTCTACAGTTGTAATATTGCACAACCATTTCACTATCTGCACTATATTGTATGTACATGTATATTGTACTTATGCTTTCATATGGTATATTTTTCATTGTTTTTTTTATTGTATTATTACTGTTATTTTATCATTTTATGCGAAAATAAGTTCATGCAGGATTTGCATATTGAATCTCATTGTACCATACAGTAAAGGAATCAAACTCAATTCAATAGAAGAAAGCACTATTTACAGATGATGACAACTGGTTTCTAAGTCGATTTTGATTTCCATGTGCTATCTTCTTGGAGCGCTTGATATCATTTTTAAGATGAAATGCAGTAAAATATGTATATTGCTCACACTGCTTTCTGGGACTGGAGCGATCCTGGATGGAAAGATGGATGGAATAATTAAACAAGTACTATGAAGATTTTTCAATGTTCCTTAGAGAAAAGCCAAGCAAAATGACACCTTTTATTGGCTAACTAGAAAGATTACAATATGCAAGCTTTCGAGGCAACTCAGGCCCCTTCTTCAGGCAAGATGTAATACAGAAACTGAAGTTTCCTATGTTCCTTAAAAGTTTTGAAGAATTGGTGTTCATAGCTTACAGAGTTTGTGTGGTGATTGGTTACTTGGGGAAAGAAAAGGAAGGACAGGAATTGGAGGTTAGTATGTTTGAAAGAGACAGTACTGCTGCAATAAATTATTTCATCGAGGGCCGCACATGGCGCAGGAGCATTTTGCGGGAGGCAGGAACAATTTCTGAATGGGGCACCAGCTCGTCGTTACCACTAGGTCACCGTGCCCCCATGTTTAATACTTGCTTTAACTCCTATCATTATGAAAATGATATCAAGGGTACATCTTAGTATTTAAATTGTTCAGAGAGCTGTAATATCATGAATGTAATGTATTCTGTGGGTGTTAAGAGAAAGCCGATTTAGGAAGCATGTAGTGACTAACACACATTGAGTACTTAGAAGAAAGCATAGAATACGAACCATTTAACATGCTACTTTAGTTACAATGGCATTTGATAAACTAGTAAATTTAACGATTTTAAGATAAAGTTTATGATGTTCTACTCTAATGACAAAATAAACCACGATTAAAGTGGAAATTTCAAGTTTAAGTTAACATTTCAATCTTTTTTACCCCACTGTGTCCCTATTTTTTTTTTTTCTCTGTACCCTAATACACTTCCATATGACACTCAGACGGTGGGCTACGACTGGCCTTTTCATGGCGACTTTGATATCTGAGCATTTCTTATGTATTGCGGGCATTGTGCAACTTTCTGAACTTGAACTTTTGAGTTTCTCCGCCACTCTATGTCAGTTGATCCGCTTCCTTTTGTTGTTTATACCATTGCTTAAACCAACAAATAGTACATTTTTCCTTGCCTCCACTTGGTATTCACTGAAATTCTTCTATTTTCCCAGTGCTTTTGCCATTGTATTTTCACACAATGCTGAACTTAAGGGACTATTTATATTGATTTGCAAATTCAAACAGGCGTAACTCTGGGAGGAGTCGGGGTGGGGCAGCAGACGCGTGCACGTGCATTACATTTCACGCTGACCGGGATTTATGTAGCGGAAGAATGTGGAAGATGGCGTACGCACAGATTTATGCATCTGGATTTTTTTTGTTCATATGCACATCACTGTTTTCGTTTGTACGCCATGTTTTAGTGTGAATTCTACGCATGGCGTTATACATCGGGCCCTTGCTCCTTATCCAGTACTCCACCTTGCCTGCCAAAGGTGTGCCAGAGAGTGTGAGAAACAATCCCACTATACATGGACAAATATGAGAAAATAATCCCACTCTCTGTCCCCAAATGAGGATTTTAACATTTGTTGTAACTTTAAACTAAACAAAATCCATGTTGGCTTCCAGTTATGTAAAAGGCTCCTGACTATACAAATTCTCTGCATTATTGAATAGCTTAGATAGAAGATTGTAGAAGGTTGCTTACTTAAATATATATAAATTAATGCTTTCTACGTCAAGTTGCTTTGCAATTTATAATCGGACATACAGCGTCTTAAGTCACTTGGAAAATATTACTAAACCTAGGCAAATCCAAAACATTAATACCTTTTTCTTGTGTTTGAAAGGCATAAAGAGGTTAAGAAAAACTGGATCAAATTTAAGTTATTCTTTTTGCTGGAAACACAGTGTTATAGTATTCAATCAATTTGTGTACTATTTTTTGCCAAGAATCAATAGATATTTATATCTTTTTCAAAATGTAACTTTCACCTTATTCAGCGATTTAAACTGTGTAACAAATGCGTCCATTTACAGTTTGCCTTTTAGTGCATATTGTCATAAGGCTGCATGTGTGAACATACGTAATTAATGCTGCTATTACAACTGCTAGGTGAAACGTGGGTGTACTATATACCTGACAAATTGTAATGCACAGATATCAGACACAGCCACAAAGAAAAGTACCTGGCAGACATGAAAGAAAAGAAGTCAGGAAAGGATAAATTCATAAATTCTGTGTAGAGCTATCCAGGCTAGTAGACTGAGTCAGTGTGCCATAGTTATAGTGACATGTTGGATCTTGAAACTTCAGATTGAAGGTATACACTTTAAATTGTCAAACAGAATAAGCAGGTGTTCACTCTGGATTTCAATGGCAGATGGATTGTCATGAACAAGAGCCCCAGATCTGAATGGGCATTTTCCATGTGCTGCATAACAGGGTATTGGAAGAATAAGAAAGCTGTTGACAGATGTTGCAAATGGACTAAGAATCTGATATAGCATATGATATGTAGACAGTTATTCTAATTTATAGTACAAGACACTTTAATTATCTTCAAATTATCCTCCTGATCTGTAGATATCAGACAGAAAGCCAGTGTAAATGAGCATCGTGGTCAGTTCATGTCATGACTTTTCTAGCAATATCCTGTAAACTGACAATATTCAAAACAGAAAGGAAATTTCCACAGGCATACCTAGAAGGGTTATAGGCATGAGAAAAGGTAAGTTGTGACATAATTTCCAGACATAATATAGTTTTAAAAAATCAGAAGTTAAACAAGTAAAACTACATGGCATACATTAGCATACTGTGCCATTTCAAATATATAAACCAACAAGTAAAGGCCTTTAGTTCACAAAAATATTTCTTATTAATAACAAAATGTTAATCATTAAAAAAATTGATTCAAACCTCTCACAAATTTATGAACATGAAGTCAGTAAACAGTAAAATTATTACTAGTGTAATGGCCAGCAGTTGGGAGCACTTGCAGTGTTTATTGTTTAACACAAAAATACAACTGTGTCTCTTTCGTCTCTGTGCTGTTGTGATTCCTGCCACATGGAAAGCATGCTCAAAAAACCCTAATTTAGATCTGGGCTCATTTGATTGGCCTTTACTGTTAAAGGCCTAATCCCAAATTGAATGACAGGCTTCTGGCTTACACAAGCTTAAGTATTTTTAAAAGTTCTAAAATGCATTTAAGGAAAGGGGGGGGGGGGAGGGTGTCTCTGGACCAGATGACAAACAAAATTAAAGTTTCTCAATTACTTAATTGTTTTAATGAAAAGGAATAACAAAAACGCAAAGAACTAAAAACCAATGAAATAAATCTAATACAGAATCAAAAAACAGTACCTTAAAGCAATGCAGCATTTAAAAGACAGTAAAATACAAACACACAAAAAACACAAACCAAAAACTGGAAACAAAGACCAAAACTCAGTGCTGAAACTTCCGTATAACCTGAGGCTTCTCTTTTAAAACAACTGAGGTAGTGCCCTAGCCTTATAATGAGGCGGCCCTGTCTCCCTGGGCTCCACTCACAGGATGCAGGGCAGACAGCAAAGAAAACTAAAATACACCATCATATTGAAGAAGTAAAAACATACAAAACAAAATCAAAAGCAGAGCAAATAACATTCAGAATTATTTAAGATTAAATAAACAAAAAACAAACAAAAGCCAGGACAGGAATACATAGCTATGTTTTTTACATTAGCAAAAAGGCATATGGCAATGACTAAGAATTAATAGAAAGATGCAGTTTACTTAGTTGTGCACAGACTTTAAAAAAAAAATTGAAATGCATGCAAGGATACAGTACTATGACACATGGCACTTAATGTTTTCATTTGATTGGTTATCAAAGATTTTTTTTTCCTCTGTTACTCTAATTCTTTATGAGCCATTTAATCAAGAGGCTACACATCAACTTGAACAATAGTATTAGCATAGTTATCATACTGTACATTTAATTATAATAATTCACAAAACACACATTGTGGTTCACTCAGCTCCATCTTCCTTAAACTTGAATTAAAATCTCTCTATTAATCATATTCTTTCAATGCATTGTAAACCAGCAACGTTTTTATCCTTCGAAATAAAACTCAAAGTCTTCATTTCTTAATAAAGACAAAGTGTATTTCAGTACAACCATTTAAAATAACATACACCTCTCATACAGAATTGACAGTGCCATAAAATTTAATACACTTTATGCCTGGGTGAAAACAGAGACCATGTGTGGTACAAATCGTACACACATGCTGTCATATATTATCTCAGAGTATGCACATCATACTTTGTACCGCATTGGTCCCAAATTGTTAGTAGTGTCAAAGAGTAGTACGGAGAGGTAGATCCTTCATAGTTCCTACCACAGCAATGTCAGTTCTGTGTTGGGTTTAATATCCAGTCTAGAAGCACTCACACAGGTAGATGATGGAGATGATTTGTGTTCATCAGTTTTTAGGCAAGAAAGGCTCTTGCTCACGCATAATCTAACAGATAAGGCTGGCTCATGAAAACAGATGTGTTATATTGTTTGACAGAGGCCTGATAGTGTAAGTGTACGTTGTTTACTTCAAATTAGAATGCAGTTGTATTTAATTTAATGACAGTTAAAATTATTAACATTAATGTTATGTATAATTTATAATATTGAAGTGAAAATTATAAATAATAGTACTAGAGTTAAGACAGCTACAGATTACCAAGAATGGTTAACAAAAAAGTAAAAGGCTTATATTGTTATGTATGCCTGAAGGGAAGAAAGCCTATAGTGGTAGGTAAAGCTTTGCAGTATTAAATAAAAATCAATATTTTAATATCTAAATAACTTAATTCCATTTGAGATTGCTTTTAAAGTAATTGTGGATCTCTGTATAACTGAAGATCCACATATTAATTCTAGCTGTTTAGTTACTGTTCTCTCATTTTCTAATTTCCACCAACCCAGCTGTTCACTTAGACAATACTGTCACAGCCAGTTTGTTTACTGCACTAATTTGGATTGTCAGCTTTCAAAACTTAGCTCATAATTTATTTTGTTTCTTGTAATGTTCGTCTGTTAATCTGCTATGTATGCACCCTTCTTTTTAGTTTAATAATATAAACTGATAAATGTGTAAAGCATTTTATACTTGCTTTTAAAATGTATCATGTATCCTTTCTTGTTATTCCTGGTATATACTGGTGTTGCATTGCTGGTTTTAGTTTATTTGTAGTGTTTATATTGCTTTATTAGTTTTTTTTGTGATGTTTAATTTTTTGTTCCATAACGGACCTTGTGATGGTGTAGGCTTTTTTTTAGTCAGACTTGCAGAACAGTATACTTTGACCATGAATATGGTTTACATTTTAATATACACTTATTGGTTGCCACAGAATTACAATGGCATACCATAAAAAGCTCAAAAAGTAGGGTCACTTATTGGGTAATCATATAGGGAAGGTGAACAATTAAAGGAGGAGAGTGCTATATATAAAACATATAACATCCCCCCAAAAAATACCTATAGAGATGTCAGCTGATTACCTATTTCCCTGCAAATTCGCTGCCTTTTATATTTCTTGTTCACTCTCATTCCACTGGCCAACCATCCCCAGATGAATTTCTTGACTATTTCTCCCATAAAATTTTATTATAGCCAATCAGATAGCTCTCCGTCATTACAAGTTAACATATTATTTCAACTAATTTCATCTGTTTCTCAGAATCTGGGGAAGCTGGTGTCTTACATGAGTTCACCATGAGCAGGATCTGGAAAAAGGGTGCTAGGGTCCATTGCAGGGTCCACTCACACTCAATTATTGTGATTCTGGGCCAAAATACCAAAAAAAGTGAGACCTTCAAAAATATCTACAAAAAACAGGCCAGAATCCTAACTGGCCTGCCCAAAAAAGGGTCTCAGTCTAGAGGATCAGGACCCTAAAAAACTGGGAGGCTTTAAAACATGTCCCAGAATATATCAAGAATATCAGAAAATATCTTACTGCTGTGAGAAAACTCTGGGTGAAAAATAGTTAAATAAGATTCTTTATAAAAGACAGCTATATTTAACACTAGAATTACCAGAGCCTACGAAAAAACTCGTAAATCCGTCCCACCTTAAATCGCGTCTTAAAGCCGTTTGCACATCTCCGCCAGAGTCTTTTGTCATCTAAATGTGCTGATAAACAAAAGCTACTAGCAGCCAGCTATTCCATCCCCCCCACCGACTTAGAATGAACTCCTAGCTCATGCCTTGCCTTGATTTGATTATTTGGGATTGAAGTGGAGTTTTACAGTGGAAATAATTCGAGCGTTATTTGGAATACACGAATTTCATGTGTGTTCCGTTTCTACAGTATAGTAGTCTGTGCAAACACATTTTAAAAACAGAAACGTTTTTCATATTCTAATAGTAAATGACAAAATGTAGGCATAAACTATATAACGTATGAAGCCTGAAGTCCATATATCAAAGAAACACTTTCACAAAAGGTACAAATAAGAGAACACGTGTGCTTTTCTTCAAAAGTATAACTGCACAAAAAAAAAAAGCCGCGTTAGCATGCCACATTGACACTCTTACTACAACTGCTGCGGTGGCGTAATGGTATCAGCTCCTGACTGGGGATCAGAGGGTGACGAGTTCGATCCCGCACGGCTCCACTTCGAGAAATGAACTGCTCTTATTCTTACAATTTTAGAATAACAACATAAATTTCATTTCAGTCTGTAACAGCCGGTGTAACTTATGATACTGGTAAAGGTTAGCTTTTTTTTTTTTTTTTTATTCACTTTTCATTCTCGCAGTCGATGCATACTAAACGCCCCCCCCCCCCCCCCCCCCCCCAAAAGGGTTCTGACACATAAACGCTGGCGAAGCTGCCTTCCTTCGTATCTCACCGTCACTTGATTTTCTTTTTATTCAGTGTTATTGAGTGTTCCTGCCAGTCCCCACATGTTGCTGTATGCTGTTTCTTTTGTACTCCAGGACATGCAGAGGAGAGAATGATTTCACATTATTTATGCTGTTTTCACATAAAGACTGCAGTATACTCGTGACTGCATTCTCGTACCAATGCACTTTTTCCATCACCTTTTCCTGTAAGAAGCAATGTACTCACTTCTCTCTATGCTGTGGTTTCTATTACACACCTGAAAGAGACAATATATGTGAAAACTTCATCGCACTAATGCAATATTATTTGAAAACGAACAGCGTCAGATCAGGTGTGAAAATTTTATGTGAGATACGAAGAAGGCGGCTTCGCCAGCGTTTATGTGTCAGAACCCTTTTGGGGGGGGGGGGGGCGTTAGTATGCATCGACTGCGAGAATGAAAAGTGAATTAAACAAAAAAAAAAAAAGCTAACCTTTACCAGTATCTCACATAAAATTTTCACACCTGATCTGATGCTGTTCGTTTTCAAATAATATTGTGTACGCACAAAAATGTTGCATACGAACGTTTCCATGCTCAAATCGTAATGTATAAAACCTAAACTTGGCGTAAAGCTACGCATATTTTCATGGTAGCTCCAACCCAGGCGTATGCAAGTTCTCCGCTCGGTTTTGCAAACTGCCGGAACCCAGCGTCAAAGCAGTGCTACTGCTCCTGTGTGGTTACCCTTTCTTTTTTAGATCCATATCCCTGATGCAGCTTTATCATATACACTGAAACTAACTGCATATTGTTTATTAGTTTAAGGCATCTGATTGTAGTTAACCTGCAACAATATAATGGTCCACGGAATGCCCAAACTATTCCAAATACCATAACTGCTTTAGCGTTTTTACTCTCACTGCACCTTTTTTTTTCTTTCAGCTGCTCCCGTTAGCGGTTGCCACAGCGGATCATCTTTTTCCATATTACTCTCACTGCACCACTCGGAGTATTTATATCACTGTATCTGAATGGAGAATCACAGATCTGCAGCAGCTGATTGGAAAGAGAATTATCGGCATACAGCGTCAAGCACACACTGCCTCAGCCATGCTGTCTGTTGAACTGCTCTCACACGGCAAACGCTTCAAAGCCTTTCCTGTACGGACCTCACAGTTCAGAAACAGTTTCATCCCAAGAACTATAAACACACTCAATCAGTCCATCAAGTGCTCCTTGTAGAACTGTTTGTACTTATGAGTACAATTACCTCCCTGTAAACTTGCACTACACTTATAATATTGCAAAACTTGAGCTACTTTATAAAGCACGTATTTACATATGATGACGATATCATTTTTAAGATGAAATGCAGCAAAATATGTTTTTTATATTATACAGATAAAATGTTAACTTCATTTAAATAATCTATATTGTTAATAATTAAACATGTGAAGACACAGTGCCACAGCGCTAGCAAGGAGCTGGCGCTCCGTTCACGGATTGTTCCTGCCTCGCGCTGTATTCTTGCTGGTGCTGGCATGACACTGGAAGGATAGATGGATAGAATAATTAAACATGTACTATGAAGATATTTCAATCTTCCTTAAAAGTTTTGAAGAATCGACGGTCTAAGCTTACAGATGGCTTAACGTCTATTACAGAGCTGATTGTGTGGGGATTAGGTATTTGGAGAAAGAAAAATACGGAGAAGAATTGGGGGTTAGTACGTTTAAAAGAGACAGTACTGCTACAATAAAGTATTTCACTGAAGGTCGCGTATGGCACAGCAAGCATCTTGCATGAGACATGAACAATCACTGCGCCACTGTGTTCCCATGTTTAATAACATGCTTTAACTCCTATCATCATGAAAATTATATCACATATACATCTCAGTATTTTAATTATTCAGAAAGCTGTAATATTACGAATGTAATGGATTTTGTGTCCTGTTGGAGGAAGAGAAAGCCCGGAAGCACGTAGTGATTCACACACATGGAGCACATGGAAGATCAAATACAAAGCAAAGCATTTAACGTGCTACTTTAGTTACAATGGGATTTGAGAAACTAGTAAATTAAACGATTTTAAGATGGAGTTTATGATGTTCTACTTTAATGACAAAATAATGTTGACACTTCGTGCTTGTTTCCCCACTGTGTGCCTTTTTTTTTTTTTCTCTGTACTCTAATAAGCTTTCATATGACACACAGACGGTGGGCTATGACTCGTCTTTTCATGGCGACTTTGATATGTGACAATTTCTTTTTTATTTCGGGCACTGTGCGACTTTGTGAACTTGAGCTTTCGAGTTTCTCCGACATACTGTGTCACTCGATCAACTTCCTTTTGTTGTTTATACCACTGTTTAAACCAACAAATAATACGTTTTTCCTTGCATCCACTTGGTATTTGCTGAAATTCTTCTATTTTCCCTCGTGCTTTTGTCATTGTCTTTTCACAGAAGGCTGAGCTTAAGGGCTATTTATATTGATTTGCATATTCAAAGAGGCGTAATTCTGGGAGGAGTTGGGGTGGGACATCAGGCGCGTGCACGTGCGTTGCTTTTTACACTGACCGGGATTTATGTAGCGGAAGAATGTGGAAGTTGGCGTTCGCACAGATTTATGCATCTGGATTTTTGTGTGTGTACGAATATTTCCACTTTTGTGCTTACACCATGTTATGGTGTGAGTTCTACGCACAGCGTTATGCATGAGTCCCCTGGTCCACAAACTAAAAGCAAAAAACAGAGCAAAAATAAAAAATCACAAATGTAGAATGTCAAAGAAAAAAAAAAAACAATTCTTACAAAAATCAACTCAACAATGAACCACCTGGGGGCTACTGCCCAGCCTTTTTTTAAATGGGCTAGGATGGTCCCAAGCTCCTGGGGTTTCAACCCCAAAACACAGGGATCAGGTTATAATGACATTTAAAAATATAGTACATTCATTTTCATTTTAAACATAAAGTTAAATAATACATTAATCATATCTACTATATAATAAATGGAAAGAATGGTATTAACTGAAACCATCACAACAAATGAACAGTACTGAAAAATGAATGAAAAAAAGACAAGGAAAAGCAATAATAATCAAAAAGTAACCAGTTTGGAACTGTCAACATGCATATCTTTGGGGATGTGACTGGAATACCGGAATAGTTGAAGAAAAAAAGAAAAGAAGTGAAAAAACACACAAGCGCATTCCACAGACAATATACACATGCAGGATCCTAATATGCTGAATATGCAAGCAGGCGGTGATCTCAGCGTTGGTTAATCCAATTCAGGAAGGAAGCAGGTGGAGCCTTTTCTTTAAACAAAGGACAGGAGACAGAAACTTATTGTGAACAATGCACTAGTACATCACAGAGTCACCCATGAACACAGTTCTGAATCACTGCGTAACCTAATCATGTATATATAAGGAATCTGAGGGAAATTTAAGAATGCAAACTTATAAACACGTACAAAGTGATGAGTATAGTCACAGTCACTAACCACTCAAAACTAATTTAACAACATTAAACAGGGCAAAACAAACAGGTAACCAAACCAGTATTCAAAGAACAAATTAATTCTATAAAAATGTCTAAAACTGTGCTCCTAACTAGTATATTTACTAACATTATAGGTTAGGAAAAAGCACAAAAACTGAGAACTAGACACTTTTTATATTAGCAGTTCTTAAGATGGCCATCAGAAATGTAATGATGATCAATATTAACACAAATTACAAAAAAATAAAAAGAAAATGTACAAATACTCCATCCACACAGTATTCAAGTTGAGATGAATTCTGACACCTTGACACTGACACTTAAGATTAGGGGCAACTACTCCAAACCAGCCATTTACATTAAGCAGGTTGTCTCAAGGTTCCTTCCAGAAGACACACTTCACTACGCCAATTTCAGGGGTCCTTTCTTTCCTAGGATTACTTCTATCCCTGACTTGACAACCTACACTTTCCCTACAGTGGGAATAAAACTAGGGACTTTTATTAAAACATCACCTTTAACCACTTCCATAAAATTCTGGATTCAATAATGTATATTTCTTAACTAGCTATTTAATAGCCAGGGACAATCAAGGTAAACAAACTACAAGAAGAGATGCTGAAACATTTGTCATGGTTTCATTTTTCCCTGGATGTTAGTAGAAATTATTAGTTTATAAATTACTTTTATACCACCTGTCTAGCTTGTATTCTCAATTTTTTGTCTTATACCAAACAGTCAATATATTTTATAACTTTGAGTGTATATACGTCCCAGAGATTCACTTACACAATTGATAGAATTCCAGTTGAGGCTGATGTTGCACATCATACATTTCAGTTGTTTTGAGACTAGCCCGTATCACTCAATTGCCATTTTGTTTCATTGTCTTGTACCCAAGTGCTTAAGGTATTATTTTAAAGTGTCTAACAATTGAAACATGGGTGATTCTAGCACATCAGTCAATAGCTGTAAGAAAAATGGCCACTTTGTAGGTGTACTTACTGCATGCATCATAAAATACTGTGAACACTACATGGCATATTGGAATTCCTAAGCAATGCTGGAAACAATTTTAAAAGTAGAAAAAAATGCAAAAATTACCAGTGGAGGCCATGAATTGTACTTGTAGCAGTTTTATTACAACATGTACATCCTAACAGAGCAAGCATTAAAAGAGCTAAAGAAACAACAATTTACAGCACATATGGAGCTTGCATACAGCAGCCTAAGACCTTGATGTGTGAGTTTACAAGACTACAAATTACCCAAAGTACATCATAATGTTATATCTTGTAATTCTTAAAAACTACATTTGTTATACACTGAGCACATACAGAATAGAGTAAAATCACTAAAACTGTGTGATACGATAGAAGTAGATGGAGGTTCTCAGGCAACTTAATGGCAGTTTTAGGGTTACAGGAGACTATTCATCTGTACCAAATGGCCATGCTGCAGTACAACTCAAATGTTTCCTGAATTTTACTTTTCTCCTTTTAACTGTCCCCAATTTTTTTTTGTTTAAAAAGAAGTGTAAATACTTTTGTACTTTTTAAAGTGATAGAACTACATAAAGCTTTTCCTCACACAGCACATTAAGCATTTGTAAATCTGAGTAAATGTAGTATACAGCAACAAAATCTTTCACAATGGAGTATAACATTCATTGTGTTGTTGTTGTGTATTATTATGTAATATTGCATACATAAACCAAATCAATTTAATTTAAATCAGTTCAGGCAGTGCAAGCAGTTTCTAATTAAGTCAAAACACCCAATCATAACAAAATGAAGACAATTGGAAAAACTCAATATGCAGACAGATTTATTAAGTTTATATTTTTATTTTGAAGGTCATAGGGCTTTTTTTCCCCAATAACATTTCAATAAACAAGCCGAAAGCATGGTGATTATTTCTCTTCCTATTGGTTTAATTTATGCTGGAGACAGCTTGGACCCATCTCCACCTTTTCATATAAATCATCATGTGAGTACAGCCTTTAAGCCACGCTAATAATTGTAATACTCTTAAGAAATTAATTCATGCAACTGCTTTTAAGATAACCAAATTCTGCCCATTAACATATGCTTTTAGGAACCACTAACATTTAAAATAAAACAAACAGAAAAAAAACTAAAAGACTGTAAATCAACTGAAAATGAAAAGGACTGTCTTTGATCAGTAATCTTAAGTTGGACAGACAAGCAGACTTGGCCCTACACCATCATAAATTTAAAAAGAGTTTTCATAAAATAACAATGGAGGAAGTTATATGGGTTGTTAACTACATCAGATTGCAGCTTTTAAAAGTATTTGGAGGAACTTTAATAACTATAAATTGGCTGTCTAATCAGCCAAACTTTCAAATCTCTTGGAAGTGGTAGGAAAACCGGAATTCACAGAAAATCCACATGGACAAGGGAAAAATGTGTAAACTATAAATGGATAATATCTTGGTTTAAATGTGAACCCTTAAGTTTGTGAAACTGTGAGGCAGCAACACTAGTCAGTGCACCACACAATTTTAACGTTTAGTGTAACATATTAAATCCATGGGTTATACTTAAGGCAAGTTTCTGCAATTGTCACTGAGTTATTTCATGGGAATTAAGACTTTCTCGGCTGGAGGGGTCACCATGATATGCTTAATGCTTTGCCAATAGTAAAATTTTCTAGCATTTGGCTTTTCTCATAAACATAATAAACCTTTTTTACCTTCAAAGTCTGAAATGCTGCTATTCTGCCCAGCAAACACAAGAACTAAAAGGGCAAATGGAAGATAAGGACATAGTCAAAAAAAACATGGAGAGGATCAGATCCAGGAATACAACAATGTCTAACCTAAGTCAATAGTAGCAAGAGAAAAATTAAAATGAGAAGAACAATAAAGAATTCAAAAATAAAACAAATGGATTTTTTTTTTTTTTTTTTACAAAAAGGTTTGAAGGGCTTTGAAAACTGTGTAGTCAGATGAGGAAAGCATATCCCTTGATGATCTTTTATCCCATTGTGTTATGATTGAAATGCCATGATCTTTGAGGACATGCCCAGTCCGGGATGGTTCTAGCAACAGTAGTCAACAATAGCACCATCAGAATGGTGAAGATACACTATATTGCCAAAAGTATTGGGACAACCCTCCAATTCATTGAATTCAGGTGTTCCAATCACTTCCATGGCCACAGGTGTATAACATCAAGCACTTAGGCATACAGACTGCTTCTACAAACATTTGTGAAAGAATGGGTCACTCTCAGGAGCTCAGTGAATTCAAGCGTGGTACTGTGATAGGATGCCACCTGTGCCATTTGTGAAATTTCCTCACTACTAAATATTCCTCGGTCAACTGTTAGTGTTATTATAACAAAGTGGAAGCAATTGGGAACAACAGCAACACAGCCATGAAGTGATAGGGCACATAAAATCACAAAGCAGGGACAGCACATGCTGAGGCGCACAGTGTGCAGAAGTTGGCAACTTTCTGAAGAGTCAATAGCTACAGACCTTCAAAAGCTCAAGAACAGTGCGTAGAGACCTTTATAGAATGGGTTTCCATGGCTGAGCAACTGCATCACCAAGTGCAATGCAAAGCGTCGGATGCAGTGGTGTAAAGCACACCGTCACTGGACTCTAGAGCAGTGCAGACGTGTCCTCTGGAGTGACGAATCACATCTGGCAACCCGATGGACGAGTCTAGGTTTGGCGGTTGCCAGGAGAACGGTACTTGCCTGACTGCACTGTGCCAAGTGTAAAGTTTGGTGGATGGCAGGATTATGGTGTGGGGTTGTTTTTCAGGTGTTCTAGTGAAAGGAACTCTTAATGCTTCAGCATACAAAGCCATTTTTGTCAATTTCATGCTCCCAACTTTGTGGGAACATTCTGAGGATGGCCCATTCCTGTTCCAACATGACTACGCACCAGTGCACAAAGCAAGGTCTATAAAGAAATGGATGAGCGATTTTGGTGTGGAGGAACTTGACTGGCCTGCACCGACCCCTGACCTCAACCCGATAGAACACCTTTGGGATGAATTAGAGTGGAGACTGTGAGCCAGGCCTTCTTGTCCAACATCAGTGCCTGACCTCACAAATGCTATCTTGGAAGAATGGTCACGAAACACACTCCTACACCTTGTGGAAAGCCTACCCAGAAGAGTTACAGCAGCAAAAGGTGGGCCAACTCCATATTAAAGCCTATGCATTAAGAATGGGATGTCATTAAAGTTTGTGTGTGTGTAAAGGCAGGTGTCCCAGTACTCTTAGCAATATAGTGTATAATGGCCTGAATCACATATGAAAACTATATTTCAAAAATGCACAAATTCAATGGATACCCAATGGTATAAGCCCCCCTTTATTTTGTGTCCCCTCCTACTGTTTTGATACATATGCTCTTGTTGAACTCTCCCTCTTTTTTTAAACACAGTGTTTTTTTTAACTGCTGATACACTTTATCAAACTGATTTATCTTCATCACACTTAGTGATGAAGACACTTTCAGAATGGACTACATTTAAAATATTTTATGCTATTGCTGTTATTTGTGTCCATCTTGTTTTTTTTTTTCTTTTTTTTGTCCTTGACCAAGTTCAATGGTAATTGGACAAGCCCTTCTGGTATTTGTTGGAAACTGTCAGATGGAATATAATAACAAAAACATCTGTGCATGCAGTCAAAATGGATTCCACAATTATACAATTAAAATAATATTTGATTACCTAATGAGACTGGTGTTCTGGTTTGGCATGTGCTATAATTTTAGTTCACTCAGTGGATGAAAAGTGCAATGAACATGTCATGTGAAGTGTGGAAAGCAATCAATTCCGCTGTTTTATCTTAAGTAGTTTTAGACTGGAATTCCAACTTTAGTCAAAATGTGTATGTTGTAATGTGCAAAAGGAGCAATACTGGAGTACATTTATTGAATATGGGATAAGGAGATACCAAAATAATACAATGACAGAGATCTGATTTTTTATTTGGTTAGCTAAATGAACTTCCTAATGTGCTTCCTCACTGAGGGAATGAAAGACAATAAAATCTAGATAAACAATCAGATAGGCAGTAAATGCATATACATAGACATTATGAAGCCAAATTAATTCAGTTTATGATTAGGAGGGGTGGAGTTTATCCTAGTAGCATATGGCAAAAGGAAGGATCAAATCTTGGATGGGTTCACATTGCTGTAAAAAGAAAACTTAATCAGATCATTTTTGAAGAGAAAATCAAACAGTCATCCTCACTTCAAGAATAGAATGCTAGGTAAACTCTAAGGGCTTTGCTTATGAAGTGAAGCTTTTTGGATTTCGATCTTTCATTTTCTCTTTGTTGTAAACAGATTATCCTTTGTTCTTTTTTTTACATAAACTTAAGAAATATCATAACAAAACAACAACCAACACCCATCCATCCATCCATCCATTTCCCAACCCGCTGAATCCGAACACAGGGTCACGGGGGTCTGCTGGAGCCAATCCCAGCCAACACAGGGCACAAGGCAGGAACCAATCCCGGGCAGGGTGCCAACCCACCGCAGGACACACACAAACACACCCACACACCAAGCACACACTAGGGCCAATTTAGAATCACCAATCCACCTAACCTGCATGTCTTTGGACTGTGGGAGGAAACCGGAGCGCCCGGAGGAAACCCACGCAGACACGGGGAGAACATGCAAACTCCACGCAGGGAGGACCCGGGAAGTGAACCCAGGTCCCCAGATCTCCCAACTGCGAGGCAGCAGCGCTACCCACTGCGCCACAACCAACACCCTCATACCAAAATATGCTTTAGGAATTTTGAAAATGAGAAAACATTTCCCTTGGCTAAAGATAAGAGAGCAGTCACAATGAAGCATTTTATAGGGATATGGCCATAGGTACATCTGCCAAATAATTTGTCGGCTGAAAATATTTAATAACAGTGTGTTGCATAATGACCATTGCTGAAGTTCAGAGCAGAAACATTATGAAAAACTGTTGAGGCCTCCGAAAAGACCCATAATGGAGGCCAAAAGTATCATACTACATCCCAGAAAATTCTCACCTCTGATCAGTTTGCTCCCAAACCATTACCTGCAGACTTCATCCTGACCAGGCCCAAAACGGGGAAACTGGATTTTAAAAGTTCAAAATACTCTTTAAAGATCCACAGTATCAAAAACACCTCACAATAGGGACACACAATGAAAACTCCTTCAGGAAGTGACAATTCAAAGTACAGAATCGTTATAATTGAGAATATTTATTCAGAAAGGAAGAAATAAAACTGTTCAAAAGAGACAATCCAATGAAAATGAGTTCTAAAACATAATGCTTAAGCAGTAACCCAAAGACAGAGCAGAAGAATATCAAGAACCAGTAATTCCACAAGTAAAACAATACTTAAAATTGAATCCAAATAACTACAATGCACTACTGCCCGAGATACGTTTTTGTTGGTCTTTAAATAGCCAGGGGAATGGTTTTAATGGAAACATCAGAGTGGCCCTGCCACCCACAGAACACACAGAATGTTAGTACATTTTGGAAAGACAGTACACAGCTGCAGAAAAACAAAATAAAAATAGACATAAGGTCATTTAAATCTAACAATATGTAGAAATAGCTGTTCATTGCATAACTGAACTTGCCTTCATAATTAGCTTGTTGATTAACATTCTGTGTATGATATGTTCTGATGTATAAACTGCTAAAAAGAGTATAAACATATCTAAAAAGTTGCGTTTTATACATCTTTTTAATGCCATACGTAGTGCTTATGATGTAACTATGTCATTTACAGGTTCTCATGTTAAGCAGCTACTGTTAGGCTTGAGTTATACTCAATGCTTAAATTACATTACTTTTCCAGTTTATAGTAATAAACTTATATTTATATAGAGCAGGTTCTTGTTATGGGGTATAAGTGAAACTATTTGTTCCTGATGTCTTTCCAACTGAAAGGCAGAACAATGTTAGGTTTCATGGATTAAAGTAGAACCTTCCATTTTCTATGAAACGATGCATGCAATAGAGTAATATAAAGCCAAAAACTTTAATATAAAGAACTAAAAGTTAAATTGATATAAACATATTATCTTCCTGGAATAACTGTTACACATGGATTTGCCACAAGTGTCTTATTACAGTAAACACACAGTTAATATGCACACATTCACTTAAAATATAGAAATAGACAGTATGCTTGTATTTTTTAATTCGGAGACAAACATTCTGCAATAGTTAAATGAATGTGACTTAGTAAGACAGACTGGAGAAATTCTTTTTTTAGCCTGCTGGGCAACTATTTTTGAAGCATTTATGTTCTGGATTTAGTTCTGTAGATACAGCCAATACTGATTTTAAGGTTGAAAACTGGCATCGTTAAATGGAGCAGCTGATTTAGCTGTCCAAAAATTCAGAATGGGATCCGACAGCATGACAAAACCTAACTGCCACTGAGCCAAAGCAAAATGGATAAAGAAATGTGTCAGACTCTGGCAATGGCCAAAAGAAGATAAACAGACTTTACAGTTTAAGCTTCATTTAACTGATTTTCCCTAAAAATAAACAGCATATTATCAATTTTTTGTTCCCTTTGTGATAATAATGAACACTAACACGTGCAATGGATTTATTATTAGATATACACAATCATAGGATTTTGTTCTTTTTTTCTTTATGACTTCAGTCTCCTGCAGAAAGGAATGGTTTTGTGTTCTAATCTTCTATGCAGCTCGCATATATCAGCAGAGTGTTTAATTATTCAGTTCTCTATCTTACTGATGTTGAACCTTTCAGTGGTGCTTGGAGCCTCTTGAAAACATATCAGGCATCAGATGTGACACTAGGTCACATTACTGTCAAGGCATAAGAACTCCCTGCCTAGGGTCACAGGAGCAGTTCTGCACAGGATTCTGAAACGCAAACCACCTGGGCAAACAGCGCCGCTGTCAAAGTGAACAACAAATTTGCTGCACCTAACAGTAATTTTCTGACTAAGATGACACTAATGTTCTCACCCCTGGGAGAAGGACAAGCAGCAACCATCGTGCAGTCCAAAGATGTCTTGTTCATACAGTTACCTTCTTTGATATCATAGCTACCTTAGTGATTGACTTCACAAAGTCATGGCCCAAATATCATGGTTACAATAATGAAAGATACAGCATCTTAAACCACAAAAAGACTCAAGTTGCTTGCACCAGTCCCAAAGAGTTGTCAAAATCCAGATAAAAGACTGCCCTGTTCCTTTGCTGAAGAAAAAAAAAGGAGTATTGATGTAGCTCAGACTCCTTTTTTTGTTGTATATGGTCACAGTTGTCAGCTCCATAGAAAATTAAAGGCATTTTTTTTAATTTATCCAGAGAACTGGATCAATTAGCTACAATTCTAATGACACAACCAGCTGTATGGATTTCACTTCCTTTTATTAGTTTTCCTTTATAAAAGGCATTCACCATTCTGAATGAATCTTTAAGAGTTTAATCATTATAAATTAAATGCAGCTGGTTGGCTTTATACATATACTGTACTACAGTGGAATGAAAGAAAGATGACAAAGAGCAGCATACTGTTTCTACTAGCAGCTATAGTATTAATGTGTTATCAAAAAACAAACAACCTTAATTTTATATAACTAGCACCATTTGCTGATCACCACAGAAAATCATGCAGTTGTTCTGTCGCTTACATGAATTTTTACAGTGTGAGCATAGGCACATTATATGATTTGATTAGGGTACACACATTTGTAGATAACAGTAACATTTTTACTTGCATGTTCAACCAACATCACTCCTTAGCACAAGTGCTCTCAAACTCCGGTCCTGGAGGGCCACAGTGGCTGCAGGTTTTCATTCTAACCCTTTTCTTAATTAGTTTCCTGTTTTTGCTGCTAACAATTGCAGAAATGTATGCTATTGCACAATGAGAGAAGTAACAAGCCATAGAATTAAAGAACAGATTTAATTAACAATAAGAATCGGCTCCTAATTAAGCAACTGGTAGGAGTCAAATTGGTTGGAGTTTAAGGCCCTGACTTAGTTGGTCTTCTGTGGGCTCACTCACTTCACATTTTATTTCTGTTTGGGTGCCATTTACGGAAAGAAATGAAGCAATTCAGAGCAACAACAAATCCTAGAAAACAAATAAATTGAAATGAAAGGAAAAGGAGTTAATTAGCAGCAAAAACCAATTAAGAAAGGGTTAGAATGAAAACCTGCAGCCACTGCGGCCATCCAAGACCAGAGTTTAAGACTACTGCCTTAGCACAATGATAAAATACATCATTTCACATTACATCATACAGAACAGATATCTTACCTCATGTACTCCTGCTTCTATGTTCTCATTACATGAAACCTTGTGGCAAGTCAGACGTGTAGACTAAATCATCAGTATTCTGACACACAATGCCTTTACCACTAGGCCTGTTTCAGGTCAAAGTTTCCTTTTAGTTTAGAGAAATCTGGAAGCCAACACCAATATGAAATATTTTATGATGCAGTTCGTAAGTTTATAACCAGATATTCCCAGGTTGTAATTCTAGAATATAGCAGTGGTTCTCAAACTCAGTCTTGGGGACCACATGTTGTTGTGGGTTTTAGTTCCAGCTGACCTCTGCATTATTTTGTTTCCAAGGCTAATCAAGCAAACTGTTATTTCCCGGTTTCAACCTTTTGGGTTCAATGTAGAAAGTACAAAAAAGAATATACCAAGCATTTATGTTACATGGGGATAATTTAGTGTTTGTTTTAAGCTTGGTGTTTGAGATTTTTCATCACCATCAACATTATTCTGCTTTTCAGGTGTTCTGGCTATTTAATAATGAGCATGTTTGTGGGCCTGATGCTGATTGGTTGCAGCTTTTCAGCATTCAATGTCATTTGCACAGGTAGCTGCTTTGCTTGCACTCAATTGACATTTTTATGATACAATTAGTGGAGCAAATGACACAGAAAAAGGCAAATTAAAAGGAAAAGAGGTAAAGAGAAGTAAAGCATTTACAGCTATCAGATCAATTAGGATAAAATTGTTGGGAAACAAATCTGTAGCCTCATTTGGCCCCCAGAACTGTCTTTGAGAACCATCAGAATATGGCATATTATGCCTTTTTTTGCTATCAAATATAATGCCTTCAATACCAGCCAGTCAGTGGACACCCATGGCTCATGTGCATGTTTCTTCTATGCGCCTTGACTGATGTTTGTAAACCCAAACTGTTTTTAACAAATATGTAATTAACCCAACTAGCTTAAGTGCTATTATAAAATGGTAAATAATAAATTAAGGATACATTATTAAAACAGTGAAGAAATACACAATAAAAATAAGCTGATTGTTTTAAGTTTGCAGGAGACAGTAGACTGTTTCTGAATTACTTTCTAGTATTTATTTGCTTCACTTCATCTCTGTATCTTTTTGCAAATTTTATTCACCTTGTTTTGTATGTGTTGCTTCCGCTCATTTCAAAAGGTATCTTACCTGCTTTAACTTTCTCTGATCTTCATTTTTTCTCACCATCATTGTACCTTGAAAAATGGTAATGAGTAAGAATTGATATTAATATCAATACACTCGAATTCTATGATATTCTCTTAAAATACTCAAACAGTATGTGGTGAGGGTGGCACGGTGGCGCAGTGGGTAGCGCTGCTGGGTCCTCCCTGCGTGGAGTTTGCATGCTCTTCCCGTGTCTGCGTGTGTTTCCTCCGGGTACTCCGGTTTCCTCCCACAGTCCAAAGATATGCAGGTTAGGTGCATTGGCGATTCTAAATTGTCCCTAGTGTGTGCTTGGTGTGTGGGTGTGTTGTGTGTGTGTGTGCCCTGCGGTGGGCTGGTGTCCTGCCCAGGGTTTGTTTCCTGCTTTGTGGCCAGTGTTAGTTGAGATTGGCTCCAGCAGACTCCTGTGACCCTGTAGTTAGGATATAGCGGGTCGGATAATGGATGGATGGATGTTTATGGTGAAACACTACTAGTTTGAATGTGCTTTAGAAAAGTTTAGTACCTATTAGGAAATAACTAACAATGACTTACTTTAGTCCCTATCAGCAGATGAAATCGGATAAATCTAACCTCAGGTGACAAGCAATACACACCAGACATTAATTTGACATTTATTATTCAAAAGCAAAAAAAAAAAATTAAAAGTTTCGAAAACATGTCTGAAAAAGTAAGTACATTTCATAATTCAATAGCTTTTACAGATACCTTTCATTGCAATCATTTGAAGTATCTAAAAGTTTACAAGTATTTAAAATTGTACTGGCGATATTTAGGCATACTTCTTCTTATAACATTACCTCAGCATCTCTTACTAAATTACAAAAGATTAAAAAAGTAAAAAAGAACACACTATTAATGCAGTACAATGTATAATAGCTTTCTAGGCATTTGCTGAATAAACTAGGGAGTAGATGCAAAATAAAATTACAATTTTATTCCAACTGCAATGCCCCTATAGAAAGAGTACATGGCTACATAGAAACAGTAAAAGATACTGTATGTCACAGAGCCCCAACGGGATCTGTAATAAAATGTACAGTGACATATGTATTTTCACACATATGAGCGCTTAGGAGGCAGTGAACAAGCCCTGAGGTGAGTGAAATATCGCGAGACAAGGGGTTGATATGCAGTACTAATGCCTCGCTCTCTCTTTCGCCAGACAAAAGAAGAAATATAAGACACCTTCCACACTTCCAGGTTCCCAAGATGGCTTCCAAACGTCTCTTACGCTTCTGACTCCCAACAATGATGTCACTTCCGGTGCCCTCACCATGACTTCACTTCCGCCGCCTTCGCCATGATGTCACGTCCGGCTTCATCTCGATGACGTCACTTCCGGCATCACCTCACTTCCGACTCCCAATGATAATAATAATAATAATAATACATTTTATTTATATAGCGCCTTTCCCATGCTCAAGGCACTTACAGAATAAATAAAGAACGGCAGAATATACAGTATATAGCATTGTACAAACCAGATAAATAAATAAAGAAGATTAAGACAGTAAATTCTGAAAAAGAAACAGACAACATAATTGATGGTCTAGCACACACATACAGGTTACATTAGCATCTTGACAGAGAAGTAAACTGAGAGAAAGGTAATAAAGTCAAGTAGAGCTAAAAGCCTTCCTGAACAGATGAGTTTTGAGTTGTTTTTTAAAAGAATTCATGGAGTCAGCTGACCTGATTAATTTTGGTAGGTCATTCCAGAGTCTGGGCGCTATACAGCTGAAGGCCCTGTCACCCATGGAGTGTAGATTAGTGAGGGGCACAACAAGATTACCAGAATCAGAGGGCCTTAGTGGGCGGGCAGGCACATAGTGATGGAGAAGGTCACTGATGTAGTTTGGTGCGAGGTTATTTAAAGCTTTGTAGGTTATTAGTAGGATTTTATATTCGATTCTGTAGGACACAGGGAGCCAGTGAAGACGGGGCAGGATGGGTGTGATGTGCTCGCTGCTGCTGGTTCGAGTAAGGACTCTTGCAGCTGAGTTTTGAATAAGCTGGAGCTGTGATATAAGATTAGAAGGGGCACCTGCCAGTAGGGAATTACAATAATCGATGCGAGATGTGATAAAAGCATGGACAAGTTTCTCAGCATTAGAGAAGGAGAGGAAGGAGCGAACACGGGATATGTTACGGAGGTGAAAGTAAGAAAGTTTCTTAATGTGATTTATGTGGGCGGAATAAGTGAGGGAGGAATCAAAAATGACACCAAGATTTTTTACAGTAGAGGCAGGTCTGATGAGATCACTGCCAAGATGGACTGGAAAATTGATGATGATATCACTTCTGTCTGACAGCTATGACGTCATCTCCTGACAACTCATTTCCGCCAGCCATTTTTCACTATGTAAAAATGCCATCTTTGTCATGTACCATTTATCAATTGCTGTAAAGTACTTTAATCACAATTTTGCATTTTTTGCATTTATTGTCCATTGGGCATTATACAGGGACGGTCCCAACTCTTTTTCCTAGTTGTGGAACTCTTTTTTATATCACAGTATATATAGACAGAGAGAGAGAGAGTCACAATTTGCCTCCTAGTTGCACCGTTGCTTTGAAGGAGCGTTCCATTAGGTGGTCTGCAACAAACTTTATATAGGTATATGTCAATACTAGACAAAGAGCCCGTTTCGACAACGTAAGATGAAATGGGCACGAGTTTATGTCAGCGGTGTATGAAGAACAAATGATAAGTAACGAAGAAGTTGTTTTGTAATGATTGTAGTCCACTTTACTCATTACTGTACAGGCTTGTACTGTTAGTTGATGAATTTTCCAGGCCTATAGTATAATATTGAATGATGAATGTTCCAGTACAATATGGAATAGTAATAAGTATAAGCACCACAAACCTGATATAGGTGTATTGAATGAATGCGTAATTGAATCAGTATGTGTAATTAGGCCTCGAGCTGTAGTCGAAATCGCCTTTCAGGCCTCTAGAGCTTTAATTGAAGTCGCCTTTCTCTTTGAATTTTTGCGTCCGTAAATCCACCGCCTGCCGCGATGTTGGGGTTGGATGTCGGTCTCGTAAGGTTTTTCGGGTAGCTGCGCAGAAGGCGACTGCACATTCGGCTTCAGACGGACATGAGTGAGTGAGTGAGGAGGCAGGCGAATTATGTATTAAGATGTTATATGTCTAAGTAACATCCACATGAATGCCAGGACCCAAGGTTTCCCAGCAGAACATTGCCCAGAACATACAGGTACAGCTTTTTACTGCTGCCATTTGCATTTCTAATTTGAATCAAACTTTAGTATTTGTCAAGAAATAGGCAGATAGATGGCAGACTAAGAATAAAGTAGGCTTCCAAAGCTGCCCCAGAAATCAATAGAACATTGCATCTTCCAACATACTAGCATTTCATAAATTATTTTTCTTTTTTGTTTCATTTTACAGCCATTGTCATGTTTGAGAACTGCATTAGACAGTGCTATTTGTGCTATTGGAGTTACAAGATCAGATCAAGTGTTGTTTTACACAAAGGCTGTTAAGCCCATATGCCATTATCCCTCTGTAAACTATATTTAAAGCAATGCATATTCTGTAAACCTCTTGCTCTATCATTGTCAAGAAGCTATTTATAAATCTTAAAAATCTGTGTGGAACAGAAGAGGGTACTATTACAAATAGGAAATTTGCAATCAATTGATGCCATTATATTTACTCCCTCCCTTCAGTCCCCAACCATCAATACACATCCTTTTTTTGGTTGCTGTGATACACAGATAAACCACATATTAGGTAACAGAGTCCCATTAAGAGCCCATTTAAAGCACTCAGCTACTCCTGGGTCTTGTAAAGAAGTCCTCTCTCTTAATTACCCAATATCACTGTTACATAAAAGCTCCTAAATATTACAGAATAACTTCCCCATTCTATGTTTCCTACTCTCTGTTTTTACTTGGGAGACCAAAAAACAGCCACCAGCTTTCATTGTTAAAACAAACTACAAATTAACCTTCTAAATGCAGTCTTTGAATCACTAATATCCTTTGTTAACAGCTTCTTATATAACTAAGGAAATGGAAGCTCTCAAGAAGCCTCCCCATCACTCACTCAAGAGAAGAGTACATGTTGACTCTCAAATAGATTTGCTGTAGGTGAGAAATCTGGGTAAATTTGATTGATGTTAATCAGAGAAAGCGATATCCCATGTACTTCAGACCATACTGTCACAACAGAATAAAATGAACTGCTATGCCATAGTGGTAGCATGGCAATCCAATGGTTAGTTCTACTGTTTTATTGATACAGCATTCAAGGTTTGAATATCAGGACTGGTCTTTATTTTAGTGCAGTTTGCATGTTCTCCCTTTCTCCTTTGGTTCTATTTACAGTTATATATTTTGTTCTTTCTTGAAATGAAACTTCCAGTAGATGAAGAAATTCAATAATCAGTACTTACTTTGAACATGCTGGATTTTTGGAATATGCATCAGCAGCAGTACTCAATCATATCATCCAACAACTTAATTGATCCATAGTCCTTACCAAATCTTTGTAGAATCTAAATAGTGTTAGCACTTAATACACAATATCAAAGCCATACTGTACCATCAAAACCATAAATGAGATTATTTGCAAACTTATTACCAAGGGAAGACCAAAGATGAGTCTGGTAAAAGAATTAACGTATGTTACCACTTTCAGTTCTCCAAGTTAGCATAGTCACTGTGGCTGTGACTAAGGCCCCATTCATACTATTACATTTTCATTTAAACACGCAGACATAAGTTTCTGTCTTGTTATCCTTTTGTCCTCATTACCCAGGTGTTTTCAACCCCCTAAAATGAAGACTTTTAACAAAACACTGTCCAACAACAACAACAACATTTATTTATATAGCACATTTTCATACAAAAAAGTAGCTTAAAGTGCTTTACATAATGAAGAAAAGAAAAATAAAAGACAAAATAAGAAATTAAAATAAGACAACATTAGTTAACATAGACAAAGAGTAAGGTCCGATGGCCAGGGGGGACAGAAAAAACAAAAAAAACTCCAGACGGCTGGAGAAAAAAATAAAATCTGCAGGGTTTCCAGGCCACGAGACGGCCCAGTCCCCTCTGGGAATTCTACCTAACATAAATTAAATAGTCCTCTTTATCTTAGCATTGTAGTGTGGATGGGGGCAAATGCAGACTCTAATCATGGTCTGATTTTTTTCTTCTTATTTCCTGATTGGATCATTTCAAAATCTCAATCTCTGATTGGTTACGCTTATCAGAAGAAAAACATATTCCAACACAGTAGACACAGAAGAGTTGCTGACCTTGGAGCTTCTTGTTTTACTTACCTTTATGCATCTAAATTGCATTTTGTACAGTTTGAGTACTGCATACATACACAGAAGGCAAATTTACCGGTCACTGTAGTTTTGTGATAAATCCTATTGCTGGCCGCGTCACCAGTGCAGGCGTGCCCAGTGTAAATAAACAACTCCATCATATGTGTTTCTAGTCATTTTAGTGTTGACAGAGATACTTTCTTAAAGGACGTGAAAACAGAACTGTAGACAGAGATTGACTCTGTCTGTTTTTAAAAGAAAGTATGGACATTGAACAGGTCAAGCAGTCAGAATGTTATGAACCCAGAGCTAATATAATTCTCTGTAGCTGGTGTTAGCTGCAAGAACAAACAAAACATACAAATATTAAACTTTCCATTCAGCAAAATCACTTTGCACCACATTCATGTCATTAAAATACAAAGACTTTTACAGAGAACAGAATGAATCAAATACAGTTATCTGCCAAAGGCTTCAAGCCCCTTCCTTTTAATTTACCTTAATCTATTAATGTGACTCAAATGTATGCTTATACATAAATTGAGGAAATAATTCTGATCATAATATAGTTAGAGAAATTGGAAAATCGTTATGAAATACATTTCCATTTGTAGCTAGGTTTAAGGCCAACCTATTCAAATTGGAGGGGTTAACAATTAACCTTTATGTTTACACTTCAATGCAGAAACCCTTATTGCCATGAAGAGTCTAATGTTGCTACATTACAAATATCTCTAAAGAAGGATAGTGTTTAAAGTACATTAAATGAATTGTACAATTTTCTCCCCTTTTACTAAATTAATGTTTCACTGTGTAGTTTATTCTTCATTCTTTTCAAATACTGCCCTTTCATTTCATCATTAGGTACACATGTTGATCTTATTTTCAATTCAATATTGGGTCAGTCACAGCACTATTTATCCAGAAAAGTATTATTTAAATTAGGTAGGCAGGTACCAAAAGACTGAATATAGAAGAAAATTTGAGACAGAATGGACCAGAATAACAAGTGTGTGGGTTTGAATGAGAAGTGGTAGAGTCAAAAAGACACACTAACCTAAGTGTATCAAGAAAAGCAACCAGAGGCTCTCACAGACAACAGCATTAAATATGGGCCACTGACTGAAAAACATACAGGCAAATGTAGTTCAGACTGTTGAGAGCAGGATTCTATGAAGGCCCAAACACCTTTTGCAAAGCAAAAGATGTGCTACAGGTTAGTTAGTTAGTCATCCAGAAGGTACAGTCAATATAACAGTGTTGCCCAGAAAAGACCTATCTGAACACACAACTTTTCACAGATGGAGCGACACTCTTGAAGCCTAAGAACAAGGCAGTTTTGTTTTATCCAGTAAAGTATACCAACACTGGGCACACATAATTGGAAATATTCATCATCTGGTCTTATTATTCCAAGTTCATGCTTATTCATGCTGATGGAAGTAATTAGGTTATAGAAAAATCCACAGAACAACATGGTTGAAAGTGGTAGTGTAATGTGCAGGGTCTATTTTAGTCCTACACACGAGATCAGTGTTTCTTTAATTTTTTTTTCTCACAACCCAATCTTGCCCTTCTTACTATTACTGAGACCCAGTTCATGACAACTGTCAGTTCGCAGGCCAACAGTCATTTTCACCCTTGGGGAAGCACAGCTAACAGTTATAGCTTGCTACCTAGTGGCTGTCTGCAGCATCTGTAATGGTCTTAATGGTTCTCCTCTTTGCCATTCCTCCCCCCAATGGCAAGTTTGGCCATGAGTCAGCAGAGAGAGCAACCTGTGAAGCCTCAACATCCCAACTTTATTGGATCACCGCTAGTCTTCCAACCCTGCCTCCTGCATTGTTCTACTAGATCCTGGTACTTTGCATGTTTACTCTACTGTGCTTCATCCATGCACTCCTCCCAGGGTAGAGTGATGTTGCGGTGATGTTTGCTGGAAACCTTACCTGCTTTCCAGGTCTACTCTCATGGGCAAATCGGTAACTGAGTTGAGGAGGCCTGCTAAAGATTTGAGTTGTGTGGTGTACTTCTCACCTGCCTGAATGAAGGCGATGGACTGCTTAGATCATTCATGGTTGCTGGTGGTTATGGCAGTAGTAACTGTCTCTGCAACTGCTCTTAGTACTTGGTTGTATCGCCAACGATAACATTCTTCTGCAAGTGCTTTTGAGCAGCTGCTGAGAATGTGCTTGAGATATCCTCTTCCCAAGCAAACAGCACAAGATGGTGACTTGCTGTTGCCCCAGGCGTGGAGGTTCGCAGGACTCAGTAGAACATCATACACAGCCTGAATCAGAAAGTGGACATGTTAGTAGCCTGCTTGCAGGATGCTGTTACACTTTACCTTTCTCTGCTCTACTGATTCTCACCTTGTCCATGCTCCCTGATGTTTCAGACAGATCATCCTGCTTTCTCTTTCTTCCTCCACACCTGCTCAAAATTCCTCCTAGACATGATGGTGCCTTTCTTTGCCCTGGGCCATGTGAACCTTTGTCTTGTGGAAGTAGCCAAGACCACCTTGGCCTGTGGCCATATTCCCTACCAGCTCCCTCTGCCACAGCTGAGATTCTTCCCCCTGTAATGCTTCAGCTGTCTTCCACTTCCTCCCTGTTCTCACTTTAATACCAGCTGCGGCTACTTTGGGGTCTTTCGAGTATCTGTATAGGAATGCCTCTCTTGTGTGTAACACCATAAAGTCCTCTTTCAGGCCAGTAAAGGGCAGTTGCAAGGTGTTACTGCTGCCATAAAGTGCCTCAGTGCTAAAGCTGTGTGGATTATATCATTAAATAAAAACAGCACAAGCACAAATTAAGACTCCCACAGGCCCCTGGGTGACTTAACTTCTTAAACGTGTGTTTATCATACTTTTAACAATGCAGCATGTAAAAGCTAGCCTGGCCACAGACAGACATGACACCAATGTCCACAACACACGGTTTATTTACAGACACTATTTACAGTTTGGTTCCATTGACTCACACACTATTGCTCAGTCCTTCATCTTTCTTCGGCCACCTCCACTACTCCCTTGCAAGCTCCGTCTTCCTCCTCCCGACTCCAGGCTCCTCGAAGGGAATGAGGCGGCCACTTTTATCATGCCCCAGATGTGCTCCAGGTGCTTGGTGATGGTCCTCCGGCAGCACTTCCTAGTGTGGTGGAAGTGCTGTTCTCCAGGGCTCAGGAACCATCCAGGCAGCCCCTTGTCTGGGCCATGGACCCCCACCGGGTTGAGCTTCCAAGCTCTGTATCCGTGGCCCTTGATGGAAACCAGGGGGGCTGCCCTCTTGCGTCCAGAGAAGACATTGCCCCTTTCCCAGTCCTTGCCCCACCGGGACGCCTGGATCAGGTAAGGGCCCTGGCCGTCTGCCACAAATGTTAACCAGTTATTTAATCCCACTCTTGCTTTCGGCACATGGAGACTCACTCATTTCACCCAGTGTGTCCCCTAGGCCTCAATTATTTTGAATGGAGGGGAGGGAGATTGATGAAAAGACCCCTTACTGTCAAAGGCCCCTGGGCCCGCACGCAGGATGTCCTGAAAGTAGTACAATATTCAAATCTATAGAATATAGAAGCATTGCTGAAATTCAGAGAAAAGACACTTAACAACAGTGTACCTATCTGAGAATAAGCACTTTTAGTAGGGCAATCGTCAGTTTTACAGGAAAATCCTGGAATAGTTCCACAAACATGACTATGAATAGAATTCCATACAGTGGTTTCCACCGTCATCAACTGAACACCTGTGGGATGAAATACACCAACATACATACCTTCTTCTACCCATTAATTTAAGCTTTCCTTGTGTGTGTGGGGAAACATGCTCTACCTAATAAAATAGCCATTTAGTGTATTTTCAAGAAGTTAAAGTTTTCTTAAATTAACAATATGCTACAGGTGTCTGAAATTGCAGTGTATTTGGTTATCTATTCACAACATTATCTCCTGTCGGCTTTAGTATATTTTATTGAAGCAAACATGCTGGCTGACAGGTAATGACATTTGTAATGGGACTCTCGTGCTGCCAATATACAATCTGACAAAATAGATATAGCTTCTGTCATTTTAATGTGTTGAATCAGGCGAGGTTATGGTCACTCTCTGTTAGTGGTGAGGTAAGACTGCACCACCAGCTTCAAAATAGCAATTTCTTCCTCTGCTTGCTCTGGCTTTGTCATATTTCATCAGTAAGCTGACAGTGGACAGAATGACTCATAATGGAGCACAGTTTCCTGGATGATCAATTGGGGTACCACATCATGCATGTATTTAGGAATTTAAGTACAGTGTATATTGATATTTAACACAATTACTCTAACTGTGCTGTGATTTGCTTTAACCTGCATGTCTATTTAAAGAAATAAAACATACTGTTTTTACTTATACTTTTTTATATATAAGCAATTTCATTGTTTTTGATTCAAAGTCTGACTTCTAGACATTTTCAAATATAGTGGTGCATTGTGCAAAGGGTAACTGATTTTTCATACTCTCCAGTCTGCCTATTGCATGACCTTACTTAACAGCTTTAATCAACCACAAAACTAGATGAACCTTTAATTAATTTAATTAAATGCATTGTTGAAACCCAAATGCAAATGTGCTCATTTTAGAACAGCTGTGTAGAACATTTTATCTAACAAGACACCAACTGCCAGCATGTTTCAGTAAAAAAAGAGATAAGTATTTGTTATGTAATTTAAAATTATATTAAATAGCCCTCTCCTGATAAAAATGCTGCTGCATAACCTGTGCTGTTTATTTAGATGTTGGATATAATGTTGAGCAAACTACATAATGTTTATATAGTTGAAAGTCAGGGTAATGCCTGGGATGCCCGCAGCTAGCATTACCATTCTTGAACCCGGGACATTGATAGTCACAACCGAAGATGGACTGAGCAATGACAACACAAAGCAACAAGAAGATTGTGCATGAAATTGCACAGTGCTTTTATGTTTCCCATAATTTTCAAACAATAAATAAAGTGAGGTACTTCTCTTCTCAATTAATAAATAAATAAATAAATAAATAAATAATCCAAAAAAGACCTGTGCTCATGTGGAAGTTAAAATGCAATTAAATAACTATTCCTTAAATAGGTTAAAAGCAAAAATAAAACACAATCAGGATCCCTTCAAAAAACTGTCAGAAGCTACAGTGCATCCCTCTAAAAATGATGTCCCTTCCCCTTCCCCTTAATTGTCTGTTCAGTGAGGGGAGATGTCATTGGGCAAGTGCAGTGTACTTTCTTAACTGGCTTGTGTACTTACTGTCATGCCTCAGCATCGTCTGCTAGGACCCCGCAAGCCCGGCTCCTTTCTCCTACCGCCAACCCTCAGTCTTAAGTGAGCAAGTAGAGGTGCCTTTATTGCAAACTCCAGAGTGCGAATGTCAAGAACCGTCCAAACAGATCATAATTACACATGAATGCAGGTCCAGCCAATCTCCCCATCAACACCCCAGGGCTGCTCATTTACACTATGGCATGCACCTACACCAGTCCAGATCCCAAGCTTGAAACAGTATACTGCCATGGACCCCTAACATGGTTTATCACAGTTTGAGAATACAATAATAAAAAAATGTGAAATACGAAAATCTGACTGCAATATGCTCAAATGCCAGATGCTGTTTTTTGGGTTTTTTTTCTCTTCAGTTCACCTATAACCCTACTTGCCGATCAGTACTTGGAGCCCTATCACAAAAAATAGACATGGGCCATATTAATACTTAGTAAATACAGGAAACAGGTATATTACAAAGACAGATGAGCTCTTATTCATAATATTCACAAGAATTCTACATTGTCCTGAATGACTGGGTAATTATTGCAGTTTTATTAATCTTTGCTGTCATAGTCAATGCCTACAGTTTGTGACTTGAATCTTTAAATGTTTACTAGCATGGTTGGGACTATCGTTTTTAACCTTTATTGTACTATCTTCAAAGCAGGACTTAACAATGCGCCTAAATCATTTTTCACCTGTCCTTTGTCTTTTCGAGGCTAGTCAAGGAATACCATGAGATCTGTTGACTTGAGCACATACTATATTTGGCATACAAACAGACTGACATGGGAACATATTGCTTAGTAATGCTACCTTATGTGTCCAGAAACATGTTTGTAATCTCATTCTGATCACTGTCCTTGCAGAATTTATACCTCCTGTGTTTACCCAGCAAGTAACTGGCTTACCCTCATCTTGTAATGAAAAAAGTCAGCAAATGCCTTTCAGAAGAAAAGCTACATTACATTACATTGATACTAGTATATACATTTAAATCATTCTAGTATATATTTGTCTTTTGACATAAGTAAACATGTCCATCTTTACCCTTTCCAATTATAACAGAAGTTTTGGTACTGTATTTTTTCAGGGAAGTGATAGATAGATAGTGTCACACATGTATGATTAGGAGGCAGTCAAAGAGCCTAAAGGTGAGTAAAACATTGCGAGATAAAGGGATGTCACGTGGTACTTACCTGAACTCTCTTTTGCCAACAGGAAACAAGAAGAGAATTAATCCTGCAACTTCCGGGTTTTCAAAATGGCCGCAATGACGCCACTTCCGGCCAATATTGATGACGTCACTTCTGGCACCCACAAACCACCTCACTTCCGGCTCCTCAAAATAACGTCACTTCCGGTTCCTGTTGCCACATCACCATTTTGCCAACCATTTCCTGTCACCTGTTTTTTGTTCTATAAAACCACCATTTTGTTTCAGTAAGGTTGTTCATTGTACTTTCAGGACTTTGAATCACTGCATTTTTCAATATTGTCTGCACGACAATATACGGGAACGGTCCCCAAATCTTTATTTTGTATTTGTGACTTTCTTTGTTCGATCACAATTGGCATAGTCGGCAGGATTAATTGTTCAAGATGTCAGAAGAACAAGACCTGAATACCGTTCTCTCCACGATCATGGGAGATTTACAGACCCTGAAAATTCAGATGGGGGAGACCAGGACTCAGTTGGCAGAATCGGAGTCTCGTTTGGCAGCTAGGATACGGACGGAGGTCGCTCGGTCACCACCCATTGCTTTGACTACTCTTACTGAATCTGATGACATTGAAACGTATTTTTTGATCTTCAAGCATACTGCTAAGCGGAACGCATGGCCGAGGTCGGAGTGGGCGTTCCAACTGGCTCCCTACCTGAAAGGAACGGCGCAGAGGGCCTATTATGATTTAACTGAGGAGCAGGCTGCTGATTATGATGCTCTCAAAATAGAGGTCTTTAAACGCTATGGCGTATCTCTGGAGCAGCAGGCAAGAGAGTGGAGGGAGTGGCGATTTGACCCTGAGAGGCCACTGAGAACCCAGGGCTTTGAAGCCTGGGGAAAGGTCTGTCGTTGGCTACAGCCTGACGTCAATAACTCTCATAAGATGGCCGAAATTCTAGCGTGTGAGACCTTTGTTCATGCCCTCCCCGAACACATAGCCCAGCAAGGTCCGGAAACACACTTACGAGGACATGGACTCTCTTATAAAAATCACGGAGCATCATTGGGCGGCTTGCAAATCGGGACGATCAGAACGGTTCTCTCGCCGAACCCAACAGGCACATGGGGCAGCTCCTGAGCCCCCCTGACAAGCTCCAGAACCTACCGTCCGTAGAAGAGACAGACCAGCCAATCTTCCCCGCTGTTTCAAGTGTGGGGAGGTTGGACATCTGTCTCCTAGCTGCTCCTTTGAACCGATGGATTGTTCGTTGGTAAGGGGGGGAAAGGTACTGTGCCACCGCGAGTAACCCTTTGTCTCTCCCCTATACAGGTGCAGTTATTATAAATGGCAGAAAGGTAAGGGCAATGTTTGATTCCGGGAGTAACATTTCTATTGTTGCTACCCGTTTCATTTTACCGCAACAGTGGACTAAAATAAAAACCAGTCTAAAATGTATTCACGGAGATATCCGATATTATAAAACAGCCAGATGTATTGTGACAGTAAATGGAAATCTAACAAGTATGGCCATGACTGTGTTACCGGATCCTCCGTTTCCAGTTATACTTGGTAGGGACTGGAATGAAATTATTAGCGGTAAAAATGTAACTGTACCAAAGAAATATTTAGGCTTAATGATGGAACAAACTGATCCGACTGCCTCCACGTCATGTCCCTCAGTAGCACGGGCGGATAGTAGCACCCAGTGCGAAGAAATCGAAGTCCCATCGTCCTCTACGGGAGCTACTACAGTTAACGTGGAGGATGTGGAGGCAGTAGCCCCTCCCATGGAGGTCACGCAAGACCCAATACAAGCGTTAATGTCCCAATTCCTTCTAACACCCTCATCCTTTAAAAGAGAACAGTGGAACGATGATTCCTTAAAGTTTGCTAGGTTTGCTATAGTGTCCACCGAGGGTTATACAACTCTGAATCCCATGCCACCCACGCCGTTCTTTGTTATTAAAAATGATTTGTTATACCGAGTGGCAGAACACGGGGGTGAAGTGCGAGCAACATTGTTAATCCCACGTACTTTTCGGCGAAAAGTGTGTGAATTAGCACATGCTCACCTTCTGGGAGCCCATTTGGGCTTCAATAAAACTTTAGAGAGGATAAAGCTCCGATTTTATTGGCCGGGAATTAATGAGGAGGTCAGGCGATTTTGCGCTTCCTGTCCGGAGTGTCAACTTCACCAGATTCCCAGGCGGACTCGAGCTCCTCTCGTTCCCCTTCCCCTTATTGATATCCCATTTGAAAGAGTCGGAATAGATCTCGTAGGACCGTTAAAACCCTCGTTAAAAGGATTTAAATATATTTTAGTACTAGCAAAATACCCGCGCTTCGCAGCGGAGAAGTAGTGTGTTAAAGAGGTTATGAAAAAGAAAAGGAAACATTTTAAAACTAACGTAACATGATTGTCAATGTAATTGTGTTGTCATTGTTATGAGTGTTGCTGTCATATATATATATATATATATATATATATATATATATATATATATATATATATATATATATATATATATACACAAACACAGACACACATAAACATATATATATATATATATATATATATATATACATATATATACATATCTACATATACACATATCTACATATACACATTTATACATATATATATATATATACACACATCCACATATATATACATATATATATACACATATCAACATATATATACACATACATATAAATATACACACATATCTATATATATATATATATATATATATATATACACACACAGACACATATATATACATACATTGGAACCTCGGTTCACGACCATAATTCGTTCCAAACCTCTGGTCGTAAACCGATTTGGTCGTGAACTGAAGCAATTTCCCCCATAGGATTACATATAAATACAATTAATCCGTTCCAGACCGTACGAAATGTATGTAAATATATATTTTTTTAAGATTTTTTAAGCACAAATATAGTTAATTACACCATAGAATGCACAGTGTAATAGTAAACTAATGTAAAAACATTGAATAACACTGACACAAAAACCCAGGCTCCTTCCTCAGCTGCACACACAGGCTCTCTCTCTCTGCAGCGCGTGAGCCTCCCTCCTCCCTCCTCCCTCTCTCAGCAGCACATGAGCTCTCTCTCTCTCTGTGACATTGCAGCAGTTCGGCTGTAGCCTTACAATCCGATCGTTGTATAAACGCTTTTTTTTTTTAAATGAGTTTTAAGCACAGGGAAAAAAAAGGAACATTTGAACAAATCCGAACTTTATTTAAAAGCCAACCAAGACAGTAACGTTTTAGGAGTTCAGGCTAATAGCATTACAACCCGATTGCATTAAACACGCTTTTTAAATGAGTTTTAAGCACAGGGGGAAAAAAAGGAACATTTGAACAAATCCGAACTTTATTTAAAAGCCAACGAAGACAGTAACATTTTAGGAATTCAGGCAAATAGCATTACAACCCGATTGCATTAAACACGCTTTTTAAATGAGTTTTAAGCACATGGAAAAAAATAAACATTTGAAAAAAAGAGAAAAGTAACATTGCAACACTTTCTTCTCACCATTCTTCACTTGCTTAGAAGCCATGGTTAACTGCAAAAGCACATGAAATACTGTAGAGCACAAAGAGTTCACAGGTAAAGCACGCACTCTGACTGAGAAAAATGAACAGGGAGAGGCTGAACACGTGCTTAAATACAGTAATCGGCGTGTATGAACCATAAGGGAAATGAAATAGAGCACAAAGACTTCACAGCGAAAGCACACACGCACGGAGAACAATGCAACACGTGCGGCGCACAAACCGAAAGGGAAACTGGCTTACGTTACCTGGTAGGTAACCACCCATACAATCAGATTGTGATTCAGACTATGAATGCCGTGAATGTAATTACCCCGATCTACATGCTGTCAAATAAACGAACCACACGCCATGGCGCAATGTTAGGGGCTTCGCCTCTAGCGCTGACGTCCGAGGTTCGATTCCCGTAAGGTAGTGCAGTGAGTGTGTACGCCTGATGAGCCAAGAATTACGGCGAAACACGTGTCGCATACTCTTTGCATTATTTGACAGTAAACTATTTTCAACCATTCTATGATCTGCTTCTCACAACTGAAGGCACCGTGGCGAATGTTAGCTGACTTGCTGGCCAACATACAGTATCTACATATATATCTACATATATATATACACATATATATATATATATATATATACATATCTATATATATATATATATAAACTTGTATCTCGCGAATATGGTATTGCAAATGGCAGCGGGAGCGTTTCTATAAACTTAATTTAAACTTACGGTTTACACCGTGCTTTGTTTCTGAAGTAGCGAAGTGATCACTCGTGCTGCGTTCAGTCAGTTCACGTGAGCCGCTCTCTTGTGTGATGTTGCGATGTCCACGGCTTTATTTAATTTTAGCTAAAACCCGGCACTTCAAAGTTTCCCGCTACAGCAATTTTAACTCTGTTACGAAGTGATCCAAATGTCGTTTATACCTCGTGTCTTCTCATTAAAGTTGTATCTCGTGAATACAGTATTGCAAACGGCAGCGGGAGCGTTTCTATAAACTTAATTTAAACTTACGGTTTACACCGTGCTTCGCTTCTTATTGTTGTTTCGCTGCCTTCTCAATTGTGTAATGAATGTTTTCTTCAGCGCTCTTTGGGGCTCTTCCTTGTTTTGTACGTACTGCATTCGCAGTCAGTTCACGTGATTACGTGGGAGGCGTGATGACGCGATACGCAACTCCGCCTCCCACTGCCAGCGAGCTGCAGTCCATTACAGTATATGGACAAAAAGAGGTTCCAGTTATGACCATTACGCTTTGAATTTCGAAATGAAACCTGCCTAACTTTTGTAAGTAAGCTGTAAGGAATGAGCCTGCCAAATTTCAGCCTTCCACCTACACGGGAAGTTGGAGAATTAGTGATGAGTGAGTCAGTCAGTCAGTCAGTCAGTGAGGGCTTTGCCTTTTATTAGTATAGATTAGTTGATTATGCCACTCGCTTTCCAGAAACTGTTCCTTTGCGCTCAGCTAATACAAAAACCATCGCACGGGAGTTAGTAGGGATATTCGCTCGTGTTGGGATCCCTATAGAGGTTTTAACAGACCAAGGGACCCCTTTCACTTTGGAGACGTTCAGGGAAATTGCTAAATTACTCCGTATAAAACATCTGAAAACGTCAGTCTATCATCCCCAAACTGACGGGTTGGTGGAACATTTTAATCAAACATTAAAACAGATGTTACGTAAGGTAGTTAGCGAGGATGGAAGAAACTGGGATCAGTTGCTTCCCCTCGTTTTGTTTGTATACCGGGAAGTCCCACAGACCTCTACAGGTTTCTCTCCTTTTGAGTTATTGTATGGAAGACAACCCCGAGGACTTTTGGATATGTTAAAAGAAGGATGGGAAGAGGAGGTCCTCCCTACTTCAAATATTCTCGAATATATCGTGCAATTACGCGATAGACTTGAGAAAATTAGACCCATTCTAAAAGACAATTTAGAAAAAGCACAAGCAGCGCAGTCTCGTTATTATAATAGAAACACCACCATTTGGGAGTTTGTCCCGGGTGATCGTGTAATGGTGCTCGTCCCAACCTCCCATTCAAAATTGTTGGCACACTGGCAAGGTCCTTATGAAATAAAGGAACGAAAAGGACTCGTCGACTATTTGGTTAAACAACCTAATCGTCGACCGAGTGAAAGAGTGTATCATATAAATCTACTGAAACCGTGGAAGGACAGGGACGTTGATCCCTCCTCCAGACAACCTAGTTCTCTTTTCATGTCATGTGCACATCTGAATTTTGGTCCTGATTTGACATCTGAACAACGACAAGATCTCGAACGGGCTATCTTGTCTGTCCCTAAAGTTGTGGACGAGACACCCGGACGTACTGTGTTGATTGTTCATGACATCATTACGAACCCGGGAGTGATTGTCAGAGAGAGACCTTATAGGCTCCCGGAGGCAAAGAAAGCGGAAGTAGAGCTGGAAATTAGACGAATGCTGGAACTAGGGGTTATTGAAGAAAGTTATAGCCCTTGGTCTAGTCCAATTGTCCTAGTTTCTAAACCTGATGGCTCGTGGAGGTTTTGCAACGACTTCCAATGACTAAATCAGGTCTCTAAATTCGATGCGTATCCCATGCCGCGAGTGGATGATTTACATGATAGGTTAGGGAACGCTCGATTCCTAACTACTCTTGACATGACTAAAGGGTATTGGCAAGTTCCCTTAACGGACTCCGCTAAAGAAAAAAACGCTTTTAGTACACCCAGTGGACATTGGCAATATAAGGTGCTTCCTTTTGGTTTGCACGGGGCACCAGCTACTTTTCAACGTCTGGTGGATACACTGCTTCGGCCTCACAATTCCTATAGTGCCGCCTACTTGGATGACGTTGTCATTTATTCCGGCACATGGAAGGATCATGTATTGCAGGTTAAAGCAGTCCTCTCCACACTAGCGTCAGCCGGGCTTCATATTAACCTGAAGAAATGTTTCTTCGGATTGAAGGAAGCCAAATATTTAGGCTACGTGGTGGGTGGGGGTACTGTTAAACCACAATGTAATAAACTTGATGCCATCTTGAATTGGCCCCGTCCGATGAATAAGAGGCAGGTTCAAGCATTTTTAGGGCTGGAGGGTTACTATCGCCGTTTTGTACCGCACTTCTCTGAAATTGCTGCGCCCTTATCGAATTTAACGAAGAAACGAGCGCCTTTAAAAGTGGTATGGGATGATGCGGTGGACAAAGCATTCAGTGACCTGAAATTGGCCCTTACGTCAGCACCGGTGTTGAAATCTCCTGATTTTTCTATTCCTTTTATTCTCCAGACCGACGCATCGGCCACAGGATTGGGTGCCGTGCTGAGCCAATGTGTCGACGGTGCTGAACACCCCGTTATGTACCTCAGCCGGAAATTGTTGGAACGAGAGATCAAGTATGCTGCGGTGGAGCAAGAAGCCTTGGCGATCAAGTGGGCTATCATGTCTCTACGATAGTACCTACTGGGACACGAGTTTACTCTGGTGACGGATCATGCCGCTTTGCAGTGGATGTCTCTTCATCGTGAGTCTAACCCGCGCATCACTAGGTGGTTTTTGGATTTACAACCTTATCGTTTTAGTGTCATTTATCGTAGGGGTTCCTTGCAAGCCAATGCAGATGCTCTCTCTCGTGTCCACGACCTCACGGTGCAGGTCGCCCGACCCAAGGGGTCTGGGCTGAGGGGGGGAGGGGTCATGTCACACATGTACGATTAGGAGGCAGTCAAAGAGCCTAAAGGTGAGTAAAACATCGCGAGATAAAGGGATGTCACGTGGTACTTACCTGAACTCTCTTTTGCCAACAGGAAACAAGAAGAGAATTACTTCCGGGTTTTCAAAATGGCTGCGATGATGTCACTTCCGGCCAATATTGATGACGTCACGTCCGGCACCCACAAACCACCTCACTTCCGGCTCCTCAAAATAACGTCACTTCCGGTTCCTGTTGCCACATCACCATTTTGCCAACCACTTCCTGTCATCTGTTTTTTGTTCTATAAAACAGAACTTATATATGCTTATACAGTTAGGTCCATAAATATTTGGACAGAGACAACTTTTTTCTAATTTTGGTTCTGTTCATTACCACAATGAATTTTAAATGAAACAACTCAGATGCAGATGAAGTGCAGACTTTCAGCTTTAATTCAGTGTGGTGAACAAAATGATTGCATAAAAATGTGAGGCAACTAAAGCATTTTTTAACACAATCCCTTCATTTCAGGGGCTCAAAAGTAATTGTAGAAATTAAATAACTGGAAATAAAATGTTAATTTCTAATACATGGTTGAAAACCCTTTGCTGGCAATGACAGCCTGAAGTCTTGAACTCATGGACATCACCAGATGCTGGGTTTCCTCCTTTTTAATGCTCTGCCAGGCCTTTACTGCAGCGGCTTTCAGTTGCTGTTTGTTTGTGGGCCTTTCTGACCGAAGTTTAGTCTTCAACAAGTGAAATGCATGCTCAATTGGGTTAAGATCAGGTGACTGACTTGGCCATTCAAGAATTTTCCACTTCTTTGCTTTAATAAACTCCTGGGTTGCTTTGGCTGTATGTTTTGGGTCATTGTCCATCTGTATCATGAAACGCCGCCCAATCAATTTGACTGCATTTAGCTGGATTTGAGCACCTCTCTGAACACCTCAGAATTCATTTGGCTGCTTCTGTCCTGTGTCACATCATCAATAAACACTAGTGTCCCAGAGCCACTGGCAGACATGCACGCCCAAGCCATCACACTGCCTCCACCGCGTTTTACAGATGATGTGTTATGCTTTGGATAATGAGCTGTTCCACGCCTTGGTTTCATCTGTCCAAAGAATGTTTTTCCAGAACTGTACTGGCTTTTTTAGATGTTCTTTAGCAAAGTCCAGTCTAGCCTTTCTATTCTTGAGGCATATGAGTGGCTTGCACCTTGCAGTGCACCCTCTGTATTTACTTTCATGCAGTCTTCTCTTTATGGTAGACTTGGATATCGATACGCCTACCCCCTGGAGAGTGTTGTTCACTTGATTGGCTGTTGTGAAGAGGTTTCTCTTCAGCATGGAAATGATTCTGCAATCATCCACCACTGTTGTCTTCCGTGGACGTCCAGGGGCCTCATGTATAAACGGTGCGTACGCACAGAAATGTTGCGTACCAACCTTTCCATGCTCAAATCGCGATGTATAAAACCTAAACTTGGCGTAAAGCCACGCACATTTCCACGGTAACTCATACCTTGGCGTACGCAATTTCTCCCCTCGGTTTTGCAGACTGGCGGCACCCAGCGTCAAAGCCGTGCTACTGTTCCTGTGTGATCGCCCTTTCTTTCTTAGATCCACATCCACGGCGGCGGCTTTATCAAATACACTGAAATTAACCGCATATCGTTCATAAATTTAATGCATCTGATTGTAATTAACCTGTAACAATATAATGGTCCACAGAATGGTCAAACTACTGTTCCTGTGTGCTCATCCTTTCTTTCTTAGCTCCACATTCCTGACGCGGCTTTATAAATACACTGAAATTAACTGCATATTGTTTATTAGTGTAATGCATCTGATTGTAATTAACCTGTAGCAATATAATGGGCCAGGGAATAGCCATAGTATTCCAAATACCATAACTGCTTTAGCGTTGTTACTCTCACTGCATCTTGTTCTTCTTTTTGCTGTTCCCGTTAAGGGTTGCCACTGCGGATCATCTTTTTCCATATTACAGTACTCTCACTCGCGTTTCAGAAACAGTTTCATCCCAATAACTATAAACGCACTCAATCAGTCCATCAAGTGCTCCTTGTAGAACTGTTTGTACTTATAAGTACAATCACCTCACTGTAAACTTGCACTACAGTTATAATATTGCACAACCTGCGCTACTTTACAAAGCGCGTATGATGACAGTATCATTTTTAAGATGAAATGCAGCAAAATATGTTGCTTATAGTATACAGATAAAACTTTAACTTCATTTAAATAATCTGTATTGTTAATAATTAAACATGTGAGGATACAGTGCCGCAGCGTATAGTTCAAGGATAGCTCCTGCCTTGCGCTGTATTCTTGCTGGTGCTGACGCGACACTGGAAGGATAGACGAATAGAATAATTAAACATGTACTACGAAGATATTTCAATGTTCCTTAAAAGTTTTGAAGAATCAGCGTTCTAAGCTTACAAATGGCTTAATGTCTATTACAGAGCTGATTGTGTGGCGATTGGAGAAAGAAAAGTATGGACAGGAATTGGAGGTTAGTACGTTTGAAAGAGACAGTACTTCTGTAATAAATTATTTCATCGAAGGTCGCACATGGCACCGCAAGCCTCTTGCGTGAGATATGAACAATCACTGCGCCACCATGTTCCCATGTTTAATAACATGCTTTCATTCCTATCATCATGAAAATGATATCACGTATACATCTCAGTATTTTAATTATTCAGAGAGCTGTAATATCTCGAATGTAATGCATTCTGTGTCCTGTCGGAGAAAGAGAAAGAACGGAAGCACGTAGTGATTCACACACATAGAGCACATAGAAGATCAAATACAGAACAAAGACTTTAACATGCTACTTGAGAAACTAGTAAAATAAACGATTTTAAGATGAAGTTTATGATGTTCTACTTTAATGGCAAAATAAACTACGTGATTAAAGTGGAAATTTCGAGATTAAAGTTGACATTCCGTGCTTTTTTCCCCACTGTGTGCCTATGTTTTTTGTTTGTACCCTAATACGCGTTCATATGACACTCAGACGGTGGGCTACGACTCGCCTTTTCACAGCGACTTTGATATGTGATTTCTTTTTTATTTCGGGCACTGTGCGACTTTGTGAATTTGATCTTTCGAGTTTTTCCGACACTCTGTCACTCGATCAACTTTCTTTTGTTGATTATACCACTGTTTACACCAACAAATAGTACGTTTTTCCTTTGCCTCCACTTGGTATTCGCTGAAATTCTTATATTTTCCCCTGTGCTTTTCCCATTGTCTTTTCACAGAAGGCTAATTATATTGATTTGCATATTCAAAGAGGCGTAATTCTGGGAGGAGTTGGGGCGGGACAGAAGGCGCGTGCACGTGCGTTACTTTTCACGCGGATCGGGATTTATGTAGTGGAAGAACGTGAAATTTTGCGTGCGCACAGATTCCTGCATCTGGATTTTTCTGTGCGTACGCACAATCCCGCTTTTGTGCTTACGCCATGTTATAGTGTGAGTTCTACGCACGGCATTATACATGAGGCCCCAGGTCTTTTTGCGTTGCTGAGTTCACCAGTGCTCGCTTTCTTTCTCAGGATGTACCAAACTGTAGATTTTGCCACTCGTAATATTGGAGCAATTTCTTGGATGGGTTTTTTCTGTTTTCGCTGCTTAAGGATGGCTTCTTTCACCTGCATGGAGAGCTCCTTTGACCGCATGTTGTTTGTTCACAGCAAAATCTTCCACATGCAAGCACCACACCTCAAATCAACTCCAGGCCTTTTATCTGCTTAATTGATAATGACATAACGACGGACTTGCCCACACTTGCCCATGAAATAGCCTTCGAGTCAATTGTCCAATTACTTTTGAGCCCCTGAAATGAAGGGATTGTGTTAAAAAATGCTTTAGTTGCCTCACATTTTTATGCAATCGTTTTGTTCACCCCACTGAATTAAAGCTGAAAGTCTGCACTTCAACTGCATCTGAGTTGTTTCATTTAAAATTCATTGTGGTAATGTACAGAACCAAAATTAGAAAAAAGTTGTCTCTGTCCAAATATTTATGGACCTAACTGTACATATAGACAGTGAAATAGTAGACATTCTAAACTTGCATTTTACTAAGGTCTTCTCAATTGAGGAAATGGGTAACCTCAAAGCAGTAAATGGGACTACTAAGGAGGTTCTGAGTGATTTAGAAATTATAGAGAGAGACCAGATAATATTTACCTTGAGTTCTTCAGGAGGCTAGCGAGTACATGTATAAACCCTTGACACCTATTTTTAGGAAGTCACTGCACACTGGGGAGATTCTGAAGGACTGGAAAATGTCAAATATTATATAAAAAGGATGACCGGGAAGATCCAAGCAACTATAGTACAGTAAGCTTAACATGTATCACAGGATAATTAATGGAAAGAATTATTAAAGATAATTCAGATAATAATCAGAAAACATTTGATAAGGTGCCACATAAGAGGTTGGGACTCAAACTAAAAGAAGTGGGAGTTCAGAGTAATGTTTGTAGATGGTTGCAGAATTGGTTCAGACACAGGAAGCAGAGGGTGATGGTGCGAGAATCCTTATCAGAATTGGCTGATGTTAAGAGTGGTGTTCCACAGGGTTCAGTGCTGGGGCCGCTGCTATTTTTAATATATAAATGATTTAGAAATGAATATAAGTAAAAAGCTGGTTAGGTTTGCAGATGTTCCCAAATAGGTTTATTGGCAGATAATTTGGAATTCATTAAATCATTACAGAAGGATTTGGACAGCATACAGGCTTGGGCAGATTTGTGGCAGATGAAATTTAATGTCAGTAAATGTAAAATATTACACACAGGGAGTAAACATATTAGGTTTGACTACAAAATGGGAGGTCTGAAAATTGAGAGTACACCTTATGAGAAGGATTTTGGAATCATAGTACACTCTGTGCTATCTACGAACTGGAAAGGCCTCATCTGGAGTACTGTGTGCTGTTTTGGTCTCCAGGCTACAAAAAGAACATAGCAGTGCTAGAAAATGTCCAGAGACATTTTTTAGACACTTAGATTAAGCTACCAAGTAGCATGGCAGACAGTAAGACTTTAGGGGCTTTCAAAACTCGACTTGAAGTTTTTTAGAAGAATTAAGTGGATAGGACTGGCAGGATTTGTTGGGCTAAATGGTCTGTTCGTCTAGATTGTTCTAATGTTCTTATATATGGGGAATAATAAAGTAATCATTACGACTGATTAAATATAACTATTTTGATTGTCAGTTTTTATTTTTTATTAAGAAAATAAAATTGTTTATTATTTTTCTTAATATTGAACACACCATGGTCTAAAATTAAAGTAGAAAAAATATATTTTTATGGCAGGAAATGTAAGATCTGGTTGATCAGGCCCTTTATATATATAATTTATATAGTTAGTTTAATGTTTTTTATTTTGCAGAAAAACTGTATTTTGTTGCTGTAGCAACTCTTTGGAACTAGTATACATTGAATAGATTCAATGCTAACCTCAAATACAATTTTTTTTTGATAAAGATGTCTTAACTATATAGAGAATATTCACATATTGTTATGACAATGATAACTGTAATGGTTGTTTAAATATATGAATACAAAACATTTTTTTAAATAGTTTATGACATCTGTCATTAGCATGGCTACAATATTTAATTGTTCTTTATATAATTTCCTGTAAATATTAATAAGCTGAAAGCATATTGTGAAAGTGTTTTCTTAAAAATTAAAATGTTGGAATACCTTTGTGCTGTTTATTATAGCAATATTAAAATTGATTATTACCACTATGCTTTATGTAATAATTAACAACATAGTGCAGTATTACTTAATTATTATGTACTGTAAGGATGCTCTGAATAGCAAGCATTTATTAATAAAATGCGTAGTTGTTTTTAATGCCTTTTACATTTCAGTGTGTGCTGTAGAAACATAAAAGAATGCTATCCAGAGAAGATCAAAATCTTTGCAATATTCACTGTTCCTGGTATTTCAGTGTTAAATAAGAGCAGCCATTATTAACTTAACAAGGTCACATAATTGTTCAGGCTATTCATGATATGAATTCAAAATTGTCTCTGTTGCCAGCTTTGTCTTGTTGCTGTAGAACAAGTGCAAATGTTCTTCCTTTAAATAAATCAAAACAACATTTTGAATTTCTGTACAAAACAAGCAGAGAAAAGGGAAAATGCATATGATAAAATAATGAATGCATTGGGTTATTCTTAAATTGTGCCTTTGGGCTATCCACAAATGACATTTTTACTGTCCAGCTGGATGAATTGTTAGCAATTAACCTGTGCCATAGTACATTTATTTGTCATGCAGTATAAATAGCATATGCATTGTGGGCTTGTGCTAGTGTGTACATTTTCTGTTTATAAATGTATATATCCACTGATTTATTTTTTATGACTATTAGCAGGCTAAACACCTCTGCATTGTATCCCCCCATCTTGAGAAGGAATAGGGGAGAAGTAAGTCTTAATTTCTATGTGACCATGGACAAAATCCTACTTTGAACACTTGATCAATTGCATTGAAAAACAATTTACTATTCATAACAAGAACAATGGAGTTGCGCTCAGTGGTAACACTGCTTGTGAGTCTCTGACAATGTGTTTTGTCTTATTTATCTTTATTTAATTTTTTTTAATAATAATATAGACTGCTTAATAATCTTTATTTAATAGTATGGTATGACTAAGGTTTATTATTGGGATACAGTATATTTTAATTCTTTTTTTGGAGATGATTGTGTGCTTGCAGAAACTGATAACTGAACAACTTTAGCATGAATTACCACGTTCTCCATATGTTCTGCAGAATGTTCTTCCTTTTGACTTAATCTGCATTTTGCCAGCATGTGTACCCAAGACAAAGTCAAACTTCAGTGTCTAATTAAGGCAGCAAGTGGGTTCTTTGGTGTGGAACAACAATCAGTGCAACAGCTAAGACCTGGTTCTCACTACTACTTCCCAGAGACAAAATACGGAAAGTTGCATTATATTTGTTTAGTTGATTTAAATTTGTCTTTTTTTCATTGATTTTATGTATCTGCCTATATGCATAGAATCTTGCTTGTGCATTTATGTGCTGTTTACTAACCTGGTGCTTAAAACAGGCTTGACCAAGATGTTTCCAATCTCTGAATCCATCTTTCACACATGTAGTTTGCTCACTGCTGTAAAACTCGGGGAAAATAACTATTTGTCACATTTTACAAAACACTGCATCCCTAACTGTGCTGTATTACAGCCAGTTATACTTAGAATATCAGAATGAGGAAAAACTGAGGGATTTCCCAAATATTTCGCTGAGTGGCTTATTAATTCAAGCTCTATACATCGAATGGCAAAGTTAAATTAGCTGCCGTCTTTTCCATAGATTCACATGGAGTTTCCAATGTTTCTGCAGTTGATGAGTGAACTCACTTTTTTTCCAGCACCTTAGGCTCAACATACATGGTAGGGCTTGTTTCATCAAATTTTGAACTTTTTTATGCTAATTGTGTTTTGATTTGCCATTAGTAGTGTGTTTCTTAAATTTAATAAAATACACAGATGTGACAAACAAAAGTTACCCCAAAGAATTGAAATTGAAGTATCAAACACATACAGTATCCATTAGTGCCTCAACATTCTTTTCCTAATGTATTCCTCATCTCTCCTCTGCAAGTGCCCAAATCGTCTCAATCTACCCTCTCTCACTTGGTCACCAAACTGTCATATCTATGTTTTCCCTCTAATATACTCATTCCTAATCCTGTCTAGCTGAGCAGAATTTGTAGCATTTTCAACTCTGCCACTTCCAGCTGTGCCACCGTCTCCAAACCATACAATATAGATGGTTTCACTACCGTTTTATTGACCTTCTCTTTCACTCTTGCAGGTACTCTTCTATCACAAATCACTCCTGCCACTCTTCTCCACCCTGCCTGAACTCTCTTCTTCACCTCTCTGCCCCACTCTCTGTTGTATTGGACTGTTGAAGCCAAGTACTTAAATTTGTCTATCTTAACCACCCTGCTCCTTCCACCACCTTCCCTCTCATTCACACAGATGTACTCCATTTTATTCCTATTGACTCTCATTCCCCTTCTGTCTGGTGCATACTTCCAAATGTCCAGGTTTGTCTCAACCTCCTGTCTACACTCACTACAGATCACAATGTCATCCGCGAACATCACAGTGCACGGAGACTCCTGTCTGACCTAATTTGTCAACCTATCCATCACCACTGCAAACAGAAAAGGGCTCAGAGCTGATCTGAAAAGCTGAGAAGAATATAAAATCCAAAAATTATGTTAGCCTTTCAGGAGCTCAGTAGCACAAGGTAACTGAAACTTAATCATTAATTTGCTTTTCTAGTGAGTTTTGTGACAGTGGAGACAGACAGACATACACACACACATAGACCACCACAGTTATCGGGCTCCACTTGTTTGAAGTGCCTCTGTCTGCTATGATATCTTTCTGTCATTTTAGCTATTGCATCACTATATGACATAACAACAGCAAATGGAGTTTGGACAAGCATTGTGGTCTCTGGATATACTGCAGTTATTTTGTCATGGCATGTTTGCATTTCCAATTAGACAGTAATGTTAAATTGCTTTAGTTATTTGTTTAGACGTACAGCCAGAAGGTGGATGTTGTGCAGGCTCATCTGTGCATTTACTGGTATTATGACTGATTTGGGTGTTTTGACTACTGAAATGTGCATCTCCTGAGGCTCTTCATTCTCAGCTCTCTTAACAGCAGTCCTTTTAATGCATTGTGACACAAATGTATATTTTGCGGTTCGTATTTTCATGAATATAGCTGCCAATTCTTTCAAGCTTACATTGACTCCTACACTATCATCATAACATTGAATAACATAGAGAACACACAACCACAGTGACAACATATTGTTCACGTTTACCATTCATCCATTTATGCTGTTGAATGCCAATGTATAATCAATCTAATGCTACAGAAAGATTTTGCTCTTGCATCAGGTTATGCTTATTTTTAAAATGCGCAATGTGGTCTCTGCATACAACACACAGTTATATGAGGATTTTTTTAGGGGACCTTTCAACACTACATGGTTAATCATTAACAGAATCTTGCTCTCAGTTAATTAGAGCACCTCTGATCTTTGTAGTTCAAAATCATCTCCCCTACTTTGAGCACCATCTTCATGAGGTGTTGGTTTGGTTTATAAATGTAACACTCAGTGAGCTCACTAACTGTTTCCACCCAGGTTTAAGCAAAATTCATTCATGGTTGTCTCTAGACGTAGATATTATACCTCTGGTTTCAGTGAGAATACCAATAGTGTAACTTTACTGGAGGTTTTCAAAATTATTCACTTACAGGCTTTCAGTATTCACTCAACATTGACTACAACATCTAATCATTCAGAAAGGTGCTAAATAATGATTCATGATTTTGATGGGCCAGGCTTTTGAATGGGAAGACCTTGGTAACCCTAGAGCCCCCAAAATTTCACCCCTGCTTTCAACACAGTAAACACAAGTGCGTGGATGTTACTATGAGACCCACAATTTTAATATTACTACTGCAGTGAAATACTTAACTTCTGTTTTTAAAATGTTGATGTATCATTTATGATTGCAAATTCCTGTGCCAACACCTTTTAATACATTTACTCACAATTGCAGAACACAGCTATTTCACAGTTATCAATAACTGCACAGCAAATGTCCAAAATAGATAAGGAAATAAAATAGAATGTAAGACCACCACTGCCTTCTAAGGGTGAATGTACTTAAACAGGTTAACTTTTATACAGAATTTAATTTTGATTAAACAGTTAATGGTCCATGATATCTCCCTTTAAAAGTCATTACAATCCATGTGCAATTGGAAAGAAATAATCTTAAATCTCTTTCACTCTCAACCTCTACCCTGAGCATTTTCTTCAAAACTTCCTCACCTTCTCGATTTCCCACAGTGCCATAAAAAGTCAATAGAGTGAAGTTGTGTGTATTGAATTATACTTTATTTCTGGTTGAGTATGATGGCTGTCTGTCACTGCAAAGAACAAAGATGTGAGTGAATATTGCCTTTCTGCTACAAGCTGGCATTCATTTTCTTATTGAAGGGCAAGTGAACTTGAAATAAGAAAGTGCACTATAAGTAAATGGAAATGTGACATGAAAAATTGACACATTAGCTGCGAATATTGGAGTGTTTCTAAAGTAAAATATCTTAAGATCAGTTTCCCAATCTTAAAATATTACACATATTACATAAGATATTACATATGTTGCTTTTGTGGCTGGCACCTTTTGCCACATTTAGTATGCCTAAGCTATGATTTTTGTACTTTTTATGCTAATTTTTATGTGACAATCATTCTGTATAAAAAGAATATTGTGTCACATGCCAAAAGTAGCTCATTTGTTAACAGCCTTTATTAAAACAAAGCACTTAGGATTACCATTATAGATTTAAGTAATATACTGTAATATAATAAGCATTTTGTTATTAGTGCATATTTGGCAGATGCTTTGGCTCCCTGCAACAATATAATTAGATTAAGAAGATTTAAAATGGGTGGATGGATATTTGGCAGATGCCTTTACCCAAGGTAATTTCTAAGATCAAAGCACATTACAATGATTTACTATAAATATATTTTTACAGTTTAAGCAAAGGCAAGTTATCTGACCTGCTCAGGGTTATATAGTGAATTTAGCAGTGAATTTTCAAAGTGCAATATTGTGGTTTAAATCCATCACTCTTGACAATACACCATAATGTGAGTACATTTTTAGGAATATATCACTTCAGTATCAAAACAGACTTTGTTTAAACATAAATCACTAGTCATTTTTCATACTCAAAGAAAGACTATAGAAAATATTAATTGTGTGAAATTTATTCATATTATACAAAAGTTACTGGTTGAATTCCAGCCATTAGTGATATTTTTCTCCCAGTAAAGTCTGCAGTAAAGCTTTGTAGTTTTGTTCCTATAGGTTACCATAATGGTTACGCACATGGCATATAATGTACTTTATTAGTATGTAATGTATAGCACCATCATAAATTGGTCCAAAACGAGGTGTGAGCAGATAGGAAGAGGAGAAAGTTACTAGGATTTTGTGGTTATGGCAATGCAAAGGAGATGGGAGCAAGCTATTAACAACGGTCTAAGGTCTTGTAGACTGAAAAAAAAACCTCTTCTGTTGGGCTGTCAGACACACAATTATGCAAATATTAAATACAGAACATTTTTCAGCTCTTGCCCAGAAGCCATAGGGTAAGGATAGTGCCAGTAAAATTTGGTGAAAGTGTTAGCTGGCATCATATGTAGTGCCATGACTTGCAACAAGTATGCTGATGAAGATGGCAGTCAGTTCCTATCACCAAAGCAGTAGCCAAGAGTAAAGGTGGACATTTCAGGACAATGCATCACATTACGAACAGTTAAAGGGATAAGGAGATAGCTGAAGTTCCCAAATATCATTGCAGTGATCACTCACCCCACTGTTCTTTTTTTGGCATGACACATCAAAACATATGATCACATTAGGGCTGACTGCCCTCTAGGAAGAATGGATGAAGGGGAACAATGAGAGAAAAATGGCAACATACAAGAATTTGGACAGTGAGTACCACAGGAAAACTGGAATGATGTACAGTGTCAGCTGCAGCAATTTTACAGGTCAGTCTCTCTACCACGCTTATGTTCTTCTTGGTATCACTGCACACAATAGGATGACACTCATGATAATCACTGAGGCAGGAAAGAGGGCCTCTGAATGGTTATAAATCAAAAGGAGCAATCTGTGGTCAAAGCATGCTTCATGGTCAAAAACAAATGGCAGATTAGCAGTAGCTCAGTGACTTAGGAGAGGGTTATATACTGGAAGACCTCAACACCCAGTGGCCCCAGGTTACATCGCTAACAATGTGTGTGAGTACATGAGAATATCTGTATATTTTAAATCTTTCAACCTGACTAGGCCAATAACGTCTTGGAATAGATTTGATGTCTGGAGGAGCAGATGGTATTTTGGAGAGATGGCAAATGGGGCAACAAGGTGTATCCAGTTGACCTATGACTTCCGAGATGAAGAACCCATAAGGATCTATCAAAAGGAAGGAACACTGAGAGGACTGAGGGAAATGGGTATATGGACCAAACAAGATGGATTTACAAATATTAAACCATTGCAAATTTACAACTAATGATGACAACGGAATGCCTGGGCATTGAGGCCTGAAAAAACTCCACGGCTTCAAGATCCACCAAGCCAAGATGAAATGCCTGGGGAGGAAGCTTGTGGTACTGTGCATAGGGAGTACCCCTGGGGAGCTGCAGCAGGTGCTTGGAGCAGAATTACTCAATAGTGCCAGGAACATTCATATTTTCTCTGAATGACATCATATAAAAGTCAGGTCAATTGACTTTCATTCATCTAGCCTCAGACTGCATGTTAGCTTTGGTTTGTTTTAGCATGATTCCAGTGGATTCAATCTGGTATGCCTCTACCCTTTACTTTTAAGTGAAATAAAGATGTTTCCATGAGAAGACACTATTGCTTTTTTAAATAAAATATTATTTCAGGATAAAACACATTTTTTGTTCATTTAGTGCTTTTAGTATAATTTTGCTCACTATGAACATGTTTATATTAGACAGACTAACTTAACACTAGAATTCCTGAAGCCTACGAAAAAACTCGTAATCCCGGCCCACCTTAAATCCTTCCACACCTCTCCATCAGTGTCTTTTGTTTTGTAAATGCATTGATCAGCACAAGGAGCAAGCAGACTACTGTCCCATCCCCTGCCTTGATGGAGCTCAACTTGCGGCATGTGTGATCTGGAGTTGTATAGGATAAATAATACAGTACATCATTATTTGGAATAAATGCATTTCATGTGTGTTCAGATTCTACAAAGATCTGGGTAAGTGTAGGATGAAAGGAGATGCAAGAAATGCTGAACACATACCTAAAGCAGAAACTTTTTCCATGTTATAGTAATAATGACATGAAGTGTATAATGTGTGAAGACTTTAGTCTAAATATCAAATAAACATGTAACCTTTTTTTCAAGAATATAACCAAAGAAAAAAAATGTTCGATTTACATGCGGCTGTCAATGAGTTAAAACCTCAAGCACAAATGTCAATCGACAGGGAGTTTACACATATTCTAGAATGGTGCAGAGGTAAGAACTGCTGCCTTATAACCCGAAGGTCCCGGGTTTGAGACCGGGCACTCTGCATTTTGAGTAGTGAGCTACTATTAATATAATAAAAACATACATTTGATTTGAGCCTGTAATACCCAGTGTAAATTTTGGCTACTTGTAAAAGTTAACGCTTGTTTTTTTTTATTATTCAGTTTTATTCTCTCTGTGATGTTCACGTGGTACACAAGAGCAGGGATTCTAGTGTTAATGTACCTATGTGCCCTTCTATATGTTAAAAATATAATGGAAAGCAACATTTTCATTAAAATATGTTAACAGGCTTTGTAAAGGATTAGAAAAAAATAACATCTTCATATATATATTCATATTACAATAAAATAACCCACTTAAATTGTCAATAGACCACATAAGGAGTTTTCAGTTTTAAAGGATAAAAATGCTTGATATTATAATTATCTAGGAAGCAAATGCATAAAACAATTACCATTTTCTATTTAAAAACAAAAGGTTATAAAAATAGGTACTATTGAAAAACAGTAGTGTAAGTGAAATAGATTAATGCAGAACAAATAGGAGTGCTTGTGTTTTTAAAGAGAAAGCATCTTTTTTAAAAGACAGCTTTCAGAAATCAAATCATGAGGGAATAATTAAGAAATTCCATGATCAAATTTTAATAGTTTAAATTTTAATTAATAAAGGCATTCTTCTATGGGCAGATCCAAGTGAGAGAAAGAGAGATACTGTATGAGATTGTGGCTGTTTGCTGAGGCACTTTGAGATTAACAGTTTCATTACTAGGCAGTTACATATTTGTACCACTGCTTAGCCTCAACCAAACTGCTTGTAACAACAACAAATAGTTTATTAAGTTTATTCATTAAAGGTGTGTATGGGATGTCATGAATCATCTGCTTTATAATGAAACGCTAAGGTCTGTGTGTGTCTGGTCTCTCAGAGTAATGTGATTGGTGAGTTTGACTTTGGTGTGATTGGTCAGTTTTTGGCTTTGGGTATGTGATCATAAAAGGAAGTGTGAGTGTTTAATACACAAGAAGGAGTAAAGATGTGGCAGGCACCCTGGGAGACATCTTCACAGACTGGATGTATAAAAGAGAACAGGAGATGAGCAACACGAAACATGAAATGACTGAGAAGCAGGCTTAACCTGAATGTGCTCAACCCTGTCAAGAGAGATTCAGTCACATGAGGATATAGAGGAAAGGTGCTGAAGGTACACATAGGACAAGAGATTTCAGGCATTTTTAAATTTCATCTATTACCTTCCTTTGGCAGGCAACATGGCTATTGTAACTTAAAGTCAATGAGATGTACTTCTTCTGTTCTCAGGAAAACAAGCCATTTTGGCCCACTGACAATAGCTTGGCCTAAAAACATTTTTGATCAGAAATGGACTGGATCAACTCAGACACAGAAAAAGTATTGTGGGTTGCAGATTTTATTTTACCACTGAAATATCCTGTTTTGACATGATTAGTTATTAGTAAGAAAATATGCTATTAAAACTTTACAGACTAAATGTGAGACTTTTGCTAATTGTAATTGAAATTAGAATAATAAAAGTACAGGAATAGAATTGATAGGTGTTGATCCAATAAGAAGTGCCCTTTTTATGCATGGTATATGATATATAAGTTAAAATTTGTAAAGTATTTCATTACCACAAAATAGAATGCTCTTACATACTTATGTCCAAGAGGTGGATTGGTATACTGATTTATAGGAGATGCTTTAAACATTCCAAATGACAACTCAAAGGCAATGGGCCTTAGCCTGCCTTTGGTCAAGATGAACAAAAGTATGTTGGAAAGTGCTTTCTGGAACACAAAGAAGGATTCTTAGCATTTTGCTTGTTTAGATTGTGTTGCTTTTGATTCAAATAACCTTGAGATTGAATAATGATTCTGCAACCTTTTCTGTATTTTAACAAAACTGAATAATGTCACTTTGCCTTTTCCAGTAGTGATGATAACCTGTTCCCAAGTAAAGCAGTTGTTTTGTGTGTATGCTCATTTTGGGCAGGAAGAGAGGTGGGCTGACATTTTTAGGCGCATTTGCACATAATGCAAGAAGTACCTATTGCAATAACCATATTTGCTGTACTGCGGTGGGTTGGCACCCTGCCCAGGATTGTTTCCTGCCTTGTGCCCTGTGTTGGCTGGGATTGGCTCCAGCAGACCCCCGTGACCCTGTGTTCGGCTTCAGCGGGTTAGAAAATGGATGGATGGATGGATATTTGCTGTACATCTGTCTGCATAAAACATGTGGCCCATGGACTGATTTTGTTGAAATTTGGAACATATATTCTTCAATGAAATTTGTCAAGACAGCTCAATTTTCATTGAGATATCTTAAAGGAAATCTCATTTGGAATAGCAATGGTAAATATGGAAAATCATTTATTTTCAGAACAGAGAAAAAAATCTAGGCAACTTCCATTACAAGTTAGCTTATTCTTTCAATTTTACCTTGACAGTGGTTACATCAGCCTGTATTTTGTGTATATTGTTGTCTTTTAGTCATCTGACAGCTGGCATAAAATTACAAATCTCCAATTCAACACCATGGAAAAGGCACATGTGTGTAATCATCTCTTGTGGCAGCAATCGTTTTCATACTGCTTTAGGTGAGTTAAGTATAAAAGTACAAAAAAAGCTAATTCTCTGGAAATTAATGGGAGTGGAAAGCAAATATATGTAAACATGTAGTGTTTAAGACTGAATTGATTGAAATAATATTATTTGCAGATTATTATTGTCAAGAACTTTCAATATCGACCTGAAGGTAAACATTGTTTGAACTAATTAACTACAGGAGAATGATACAGAAGGCTAAAGTGATATAAATATAGGATGGGTTTAGAAATGGAACTGCAGTTGATATGCAGGTAGAAGATTAAGCTTGCAACAAGGACAGAACTGTGGTATACAGTTTCTTCAATGGTTGAAGGGGCTGGTTGTGCCACTAACACCAAGGACAGGGAAAGGTTACAGTTAACACATGCTGAAAGAGTTAAGAACATACAACTGACTGAGCGTGGGTTTTATCAGTGCCCGAAGAGCTGCTTTTCCTTCTGTGTATCTTCACACTAGAATTAAAATCTTTGAGATAACAGTCATATTTGGTATTCCCATTAAAACTATATCCATTTCTTTCCAGCTACTTAGTTATAAGAAACTAAGTTATATGGGTTTTAATTACAATTATTAGCTAGACAGATGACTATTTTCAGTTGCTTTCCCCCTTTCACTGGGTAATATTGAAGTGATGTTATGCTAGTATTGGTCATGTTGTGTTAATAGTTTTCAGTTGGTAATAATTGAGTGCTAGTCTATTGGGTATACTTTAAAAATTGAAATTGAACAGCAGTTACGATCCTCCACCACTAACACATATCAACCAACGCCATTTTTACATCACTTGAATTGGAATTTGCAGTGCATAAAAGGTATTGAGCCATTACATGTCTTCTTAGCCTACATTTTCAACTACATGACATTGTAAAGTACAGTTTAATAGCATATATTTAATGTAGTCTAAAAACATATGTAATTACATTATGTTATTCAGTTAAACAGTGCCTATTAAATCCCATTGAGGAATTCTTTGTGTGATTTTTTAGCTAAATTGTTGTTGTTGTAGTTGTTGTTATATTATCATTGTTAGTTTTAAGAATGAGTCATTGTTACAAAAATACTTAATGTACAAAAATGTGATAACTTACTCTTGGAGGAAGTAAATAAAAAATAGTGAAATGCACAAATTTTCATATCAGTTAAGTTAGACCCTGAATGCACCTGAATGTTACATCATGCATAGATTTTCTAACTTGTTATTGTAAGAGAAGACACATGAGTTAACATTATTGTCTGAACATAACACTGATAGTTAAAGTATATTATCATCTATGTAAATTCAAGTAGGAAATTTACATCTGAAAAGTTTAATGGAAATAACATTGATATTCCAATAAAGGCCTCTGGTACATTGCAGTTTTTGGATGTTATTAAAAAATGGATAAATATCTCACCTATGTCCTGTTATTTCACAAAAGAGTTTTGTTGGCAGACGAAAGAAGATTGAAGCTTTATCAGAAAATAGAGATGTCCTAAAATTGCATACTATTGAATCAAGGTCTGCTTTAATCTCTCAAAAATGTGATTTGAGGAATTCTACCACAGTAGTACAACTGGTAAGTAGGATGAAAGTTCAGAATTGAAAGAGCTTTTCCTTGGACTGAAAATAAAGCTTCATTTTTTCCAAATAACATAAAATGAAGGCGATTTGTTAAAATGATGGCACTGGTTGGTAGTTCAATGTTACGTAACACAGTTCAGAGAATAATACTGCAGAGGCTACAAATAAAAGGATCATAGTTTGTTGCTGTTTCTACCACTTTACTGCACAACTATAAGGAGTCTGCACATGGACATTCAGTTTCACCACAGCACTCTGAATCATTTGGTTAACTTCAGTGAAACCATGTAGATCTTTGATTAACTAATTAGCTCATTAATAATAATAATCCATTACTTTTCTGTAGTGGTTTTTTTCACTACACAAAGTCCTACCACATACTGTATGGATGACCCAGTACGTGAACCCATGATCTCTATACTGCAAGGCAGTAGCATGACCACTGTGCCACTACATTATTTTGCGTAAGAAATTCCTTAACAAAGAGGCCACCTTATCCTGCCTGTGCATGACTGCCTCCATAATAACACCCATTCAAGTAAAGAGTAAAAAAGTTTTCAAGATGCTCCACTGGCATCAGTGTAGGATAAATACCTGCTTCATCAACTGCTTCATGTTTTTTTTTCATTTTTTTTGTTGTGGATATTAACACAGATTAAGTACCAATTTACTGATTATCAGTCCAAGAACAATAATCAAAATTAAAATGCTGCTGTTTAATAATTACTTTAAATGTTTACTTATTCTTAACTCATACCAGAATTGCTACCAGTCTTCAAACTGCCAAAAGTAGACCTAGTGGGATTACTACCTGGCTCAGGCGGTAATTATGGGCTCATTTCTATGAGAAAACTGGTAATGCTCACTCTGTTGTTAATAATAAACAGGGGCATATCTAGAGAATTTTACACGGGGTGGCAATAGGGTTGCAACACAAAAACATTCTTTCATATGCACATGCTGTTTATGACATACACTTGTTCGAGGTAAGTGTATTGATGAGGTAAATAAAATCAATAATTACAAAAATAAGTCCAGCCTCATTGTATCAGTCCAAATCTCATCAAATTAGGCATCGTTATGATAATGTTTCATTATGTCTTTGAGCAAATTAATTCAACAGCTTTAGAAAGATCAATTGTTCTTGAATGCAGCATGTCTGACAAAAAATTTTACAGTCACCTAAAGCCTTTCTGAACACAACAAGACACCTTACAAAATTCAAATCAATTTGACCCAGTATTAATCGTGCTTCAATAGCTCTCTATGAAATGTTCTCACAGTGAATTTTTTCAGGCACTTTAAGAACAGCAGGGTAGTCTGTCCATTACATTGTGAAATGCTCCATGTCTGCAAGCCCAGCATGTATTGCTAAGGCACTGAAGCTTCCTTGGAACCCTGGTAAACATCTCACACTGCATATCCAAACATTTGTGATGGACATAGGGTCCAGAAATGAATGTATACAATTTTTCCAACAAGGCAATACAATTTCCAGCATCAGGTACACTTCTGACTATGTCAGCTACTACCATGTTTAGGCAATGTGCACTGCAATGTACATAAAATGCAAATTTGGCAACATTTTATATCCTAGATTGGACACCTGAATGCACCCCACTCATATATATCCTTCACCTCTATCTCTTAAATTTTCCTTATTTCTATACATTTGTTCCAACAACATTAGAACCTAGATTATCCGTCAGTCTCCATAAAAAAATAAATAAATAAAACTAAACCTATCTATGTACTACTACTGCCATGAGGTACGCTATGAGCTGTGCACATTGGAACAACTCTTCCTTGTGCTAGTGTGAAGTGTTCTTCCCCAGAACCATGTGTGATGCCACATTTTGAAATCACAGTGTCACGTTACGTACCTTGAGTTTTAATAGCATTTCCTAGCTTTTCTCTTTTGTTATAATTAATCTACTTTACATTGTTATAACTGATATTCTTATGTGTGTGGTGTTGGAATTGTCACAAAAAATTGAAATTATTAAACATTTACAAAACTGTGAAAGTGCTCCAAGTATTGCTTCAATTTACAGAGTAGGAAGAACAACAGTGAATGATATAAAGTGTGATGCCAACAAAATTGAAAAACGTGTTAAAAACTGACGGTACTATTATTCTGTATTAATGTTAATGTTCTTCGGTATTGTAATTTTCTTTTTAAATTATGTTATGCTTTGTTAATATATTGTGACGTACAGGCAGCTGGTGATGGACTGTGGGGGAACAGAAAGGGTGGAATGCTGTGTAAGTGATGGGACTGGGTGAAGGGCTTCTGTTCTGTAAGGGGAGGACACGCCTTTAAGGAGATGTTAAGAGAAAAAGAAAGGTGCAGCGGAAGGAGGTTTTGAGTAGGGAGTCAGGAGCCAACAAGCAACAATGTTTTCAGTAAAGAGAAGGACAGAACGTGAGTAGCAGGAGATATACTGATTGGTAGGGAAAACTTTCTTTTATTGTTTTGGAGGTGTGCTCTGTAACCCAGATAAGTATAAGACAGGGCATTATTTGCTATGGAATGAAGACTCCAGTGCCTCTGAGTTGCATTTGCTTCTTATTTAATTAAATTAATTAATTAATTTAATAAGATGGCGCCGACTGTTGAGGCACGCCATCAGCCGCTCTGGCTTTTTTGTTTCTCGTTAGTCCTGCTTTTTTCTCGGCTTACTTGCTCCTGTGATGCTCTTCCTGACTCGAGAATTCGTTATGATCGCTTCACCCTTCTGGCTCTTCGAACGAGTGCGGGGGTTTCTCGACATTTGACTCCGGAGTTCAGTCAAACCTTTGGCCGACTGTTTGAGGAAGTCCCGGCCTTCCTCATCACTGTCCACGGCTTGGCCGGTCGCCGATGGAAACGCCGCCGCCGTGGGAAGCGTGGAGGCACCAGGGCTCGGCTCCGAGCCTCCCGGATCCTCTCTAGGAACAACTCTCCTGGCTCCCAACATGAGTCAATGCTCCCGGAATGCCTCTTGCCCTCGGATGCTCCGGTACGCCTCCCTGCCTCGCTCCGTCACCGCCGCCGGGGGGTGAACTTTAACAACCTACGCCACATCACGGCAATGTCAGCCGCCACGCCTGGTGCGTCTTTGTTAACATCGTCCCAGCCAGTTCATTTTGCGCTGATAAATGCCAGATCGGTCGTGAATAAACTTTCATCCTGAAAGACTTTTTTCTTTCCAATGGCCTGGATTTTTTATGTACTGCTGAAACCTGGATTTTACCGGGCGATACGCTCTCACTCACTGAAGTTTTGCCCCCGGGATGTTCCTTTATCAACACGCCGAGAGCGCAGCGCCGCGGCGGGGGCTTATTGACCTTATTTAAATCTGATTTTATCTGCAAACGCCCTTCCCTTCCGCTTTCATTTTCCCCTTTAACTTTTGAGCTCAGTATGTTTGAACTTGTCTGTTCTCCACCGCTGCAGTGCACACTCATCTATCGCCCCCCAAAATATAATAAGGACTTTTTAGACGAATTTGCAGCTTTTTTGGCTGATATTACCTGCAGATATGATCGCTTCCTTTGTTTGGATGATTTTAATATCCATGTTTGCTGTCCCGTTAATCCTCTAGCAAAAGACTTTCTGGACATTACTGACTCCTTTGGTCTTTCTCAACTAGTGAATGGACCAACACATGGACAAGCTCACACACTGGACCTGGTTCTTTCTCGCGGTCTCAGAATCAGTGACTTGGACATTCTGCCTCCCAGTTTTTCTGATCACTCGCCTGTTCTGTTTAATTTGGATTTGGTCTCTGCTGTGCATGGTAAATCCACCACTACCCGTCCCTTCCGTGTCATTTCCCCTTCTGCTGCTGAAGATTTTGCAGCTGCTTTTTCATCAATCTCCACATCATGTGAATCCACAGATGCTGATGTTTTATTGCAAACCTTCTATACTTACTGCTGTTCTGTGATGGATGTTGTAGCCCCACTCAAACGGAGACAATCCAAAGTCAAGCATGACCCATGGTTAAATGAACAAACTCGCTCCATCAGGCAAAACTGTAGGCGGCTAGAACGTAAATGGAGGAAAGATGGTCCCACTGTTACCTTTGACTGCATGAGAGACATGTAGTCTCAATACCAGAGAGCAGTCAAAGGTGCAAGGAACCGTTTTTTTTACTGACATCATCTCAAAAAATTCTGGCAATCAACGTGTCTTATACAAAACACTGAATGCTGTCCTCTCTCCAGCTGCAACTGTTTTCTCTTCTCCCTCCAATGCTCTTTGCAATCAGATCCTTACGTTTTTTCTGGATAAGGTCACGAACATTAGATCCCAGATCTCCATTTCTTCTTCTGGCTCTGTTGATTTAGCCGTTCCTGTACACGGCTCCCTCACCAGCTTTGAACCCATTTCGCTCCCCCATCTGGAAAAAATCGTCGCCTCAATGAAGCCTTCGGGCTCTCCGGACGATGTGGTGCCGTCCAGACTGCTGAAAGATGTCTTTCCTGTGATTCGATATGATGTCTTAAAGATCATAACTAGTAGTCTATCTTCGGCTACAGTTCCTCGTGCTTTCAAACACGCAGTTGTACATCCAATCGTGAAAAAACCTGATCTTGACCCTGCTGTCTTCTCCAATCTTCGTCCAATTTCCAAACTACCTTTCCTGTCAAAATTACTCGAAAAAGTAGTTTATGAGCAATTAATTCATCACCTACAGGACCATCAGGTAATGGACCTTTTTCAGTAAGGCTTTAGGCCCCAACACAGCACAGAAACCGCGCATTTATGTGTCCTAAATGATGTCCTTTTGGCATTGGACTCAGGACTCTATGTGATTATGGTTCTTCTCGATTTATCTGCTGCCTTCGACACAATCGACCACAACATCATGATCTCCCGACTCGAATCCTGGGCTGGTGTATCTGGCTTAGCCCTCGACTGGTTCAGGTCATATTTCTGCAACAGGACTCTTAGAGTCATGCTAGACGATTTTTCATCTAAATCAGTCCCACTCCCATGTGGTGTCCCACAGGGTTCCATTTTGGGGCCACTACTTTTTTCAATTTACATCCTGCCTTTAGGTGCAATTTTTAGAAAACATGCAATCTCGTATCACCTATATGCTGATGACTGCCAAATTTATTTCTCCCTCAAGTCAACTGACTCCACTAAACCTCTTCTCGACTGCTTATCTGACATTAAGGACTGGCTGGCTGTAAACTTCCTTCACCTGAACGATTCAAAAACTGAGGTCATTGTTTTTAGTCCTGACCGCAAACAGACCCTACCCCTTGGCCTCGACTTTCTTCCCATTCCAGTAACTTCGTCTGTTTCCAATCTTGGAATCAAAATGGATATGGTCCTGAAAATGGATGCTCAAGTCAACAGCACAGTAAAATCCTGCTTTTTCCATCTCAGACGAATTGCCAAACTCAAACCAATTCTGCCTTACCACCTCCTGGAATCAGTAATCGATGCATTCATTACGTCCCGGCTCGACTATTCTAATTCCTGCCTATATGGTATTAGTAAAGCCACTCTTTCTAGACTCCAATTGGTTCAAAATGCGGCTGCAAGGCTTTTAACTGGAAGCAGCAGAAGCCAACACATTACACCGATTTTAAAAATCCTACACTGGCTGCCGGTTAGCTTCAGAATTGATTTTAAGATACTCCTCTTAACCTATAAGGCACTAAATGGTCTAGCCCCTGCCTACTTGAGTGTCTTGCTCCATCGTCACAATCCCCCTCGTGTTCTTAGATCCGCAGATCAGCTGCTCCTAACCGTTCCCAAGGCACATTTTAAAGTTCGTGGTGAAAGGGCTTTTTCCGTCTGTGCACCCAGGCTCTGGAACTCCTTACCTTTAGTGGTTAGGCAAGCCACTTCAGTCGCCACATTCAAATCACACCTAAAAATGCACTTCTTCACATTGGCTTTTAATTCTTAACCGGTCTTATTTCCACTTGCTTTTTGCTATTTCTCTGTTTTATTGGGTCCCCTGACCTGTTTTTTAGTGTCTCTGTTTTAATTCTCTCTTAATGTTTGTTTTTAATATTTTGCTTTTAGTCTTGCTTGTTTTAACTGTACAGCGCTTCGGTCAGTTGTAATGCTGTGTTTTTAAGCGCTTAACAAATAAAAATGGTATGGTATGGTATGGTATGTTAATACTATATTTTATTTTGTTAATATAGTTTTTTTTTTGTAAATAAATACAACTATTCGCTAAGCTAATCTACTGTATGTCATTTTTAAAGTAGCTATTCTGTTATCCACCTTTTCTTTTATCCGTCACAGCCTCAGTCCTGCCCCCTGACAGATAATATAGGTTTTACTGTACTTGCAACTACTTGCATCATATTATTATCATTCCACGTTTCCTTTTATTTAACTCTTTCAGGATTCTTTCCTATTTATCATTAACAATATTATGTATTAATAAGCATAACAAAGCCATAATAAGCGTGTAAGAAATGCTGTATATACAAATTATATATAGAAACATATTTCCATTAAGACATGTAAGTACTGTACATACACACAAGCATGAGCATAAAGGAATACTAAAGGCATTATGTTACAATATCCTTAACAACAGACTGTCACTTTTATATTACTTAATAAATTACTCGGTTTTTCTGTTAAACATTACAATATTACAACAGTAAATCTGTAACATTGCTTTAATAACAGTCTGAACAGGCTCCTCTCACGTACACACTAAAGTTTAGTGTTTAAACTTTAAGGGCACCTATGTACAAACATTGTGCACTCTGGAAAATTCTATATTACCAACTGGCAGCATTACAAAATCACTCGACATTGTTTCTTTTTTTTCCTTTACAAAAGTGTAAGTTAACAATTTTCCTATATTTTCCTATATATACTAAAAGTCTGCCATGGTAATCATCATGAACAGCTGTATGCTGAACATTTTGCGTTATGTATAATAACAGCTAAAATAACATCCTGAGGGTACTTGAGATCCCCTCGAGGTTGCTGGATATCATGGCCGGTCTGTACGCTGGTACTGTGAGTGCTGTGCAGACTGGAGACAGAACCTCTGTGTCTTTCCCAGTTGATTCTGGGGTTCGTCAGGGGTGTGTTCTTGCTCCTACTCTGTTCAATGCTTGTTTGGACTGGGTGTTGGGCAAGGTTGTGGGGTCCAACGGCTGTGGGGCATCTGTTGGTGAAGAAAGATTCATGAATCTGGACTTTGCTGACAATGCTGTGATCTTCGCCGAGTCAATGGAGGCTCTGATCGGGGCACTCGAGAGACTGAGCAAGGAGTCTGAGTGTCTGGGGTTGCGAGTGTGTCTGTCTGCGGAGAGAGTGTCGACCTTGTCAAGAGGTTTATTTACCTTGGCAGTGACATTCATGTCTCTGGTGACTCTTCCAATGAAGTCAGTAGACGGATTGGGAGAGCATGGGGGATCGTGAGGTCGCTGGAAAGGGGTGTGTTGTGCTCCCGATATCTATGCAAAAGGACGAAAGTCCAAGTCTTTAGAATCCTTGTGCTTCCTGTCTTGCTATATGGTTGCGAGACATGGACGCTATCCAGTGACCTGAGACCAAAGACTCCTTTGGTACTGTGCCTCTCCTGAAAATCCTTGGGTACCATTGGTTTGACTTTGTGTCAAATGAGTGGTTGCTCATGGAGTCCCGAATGAGGCACATTACCTGCATTGCGAGGGAGGCGTCAGTTTCAGCTATTACGGCCATGTGATGCGATTCCCTAAGGGTGATCACACTCATAGGATCCTCATTGTTGAAAACCCGAGTGGCTGGACCAGGCTAAGTGGTCGCCCACGTAACACCTGGCTGTGGCAGATAGAAGGTCATTTCCGGAGGGTGGGACTGGACCACGTGTCTGCCTGGGGGCTTGCCAACTGGGATCCCGAGCTGTTTCATCATGTAGTGGGTGCGGCAACGCACTGTACCAGTGCATGGTTCTCTAATTTGACTTGACTTGATAATAACAGCAGCGTTCTGATACGAAAAGAAAAAGTTGCTTTTCGCAGTTTTTAATATATATTGACACCAATAACAGCCAATTTGTAGAAAATGCTGTGTACAATGACAAGTATTTGTTAAGTATCAGGGCATAAAATGCTGCAAACATAAAACATGCAATTATAACGGATTGAATTATTTTTAGTCTTTAGTGCTAACTTCAACTAATCACTTTGGTTCAAATCACAAACACCACAAAGACCCAGATGAAAAGGAGAGTATTTAATAATTATTTTTAACATTACCTGATTCTTTCATTCAAGACAGAAAAATTGCATACCATTAAATTCAAAGCGGCAGAAAAAAAGAATGAGAAGATGAAAGTGGTGCCTGGAACAAACCATTGATCTTTGAAGGGGAAGTTTACATGAAAGGTTGAGCACAGAACATGCTTTATGTCCAAAGATTTTTTTATGAAACTTACTTATTAATTACAGATTTTTTGATTTATATTATATTTACACTGGAGGGGCAAACGAGGTGGCACATAATTTTGTTAGGGTGGCAAATGCAACCATAGACCCCACCTGTAGATCCTCCAATGATGATAAACAATCTGGAACCAGTGAATGATTAATTTAAAATATTAAAATGTATTTACTTTCAAAACAATTTTAAAGTACACAACTCCGAATACAGTTTCTCCTAACCTCATCATCTACTAAAAAAAAATAAAAATAAAAACCTCCTATCATCAACAGTAAATCCTGATGTATGTTTTTATTGATCTTTGCCTTAGGAACACGATTATAAAAACTAGTCATACAAAAAGATAACATCTGGGGAATTCTTGGAAATCAGAGCTGTTTATTTTAGATTAGATTGTACTGGTATTTAGATCGCATTCCCAGCTTATCAATAAATACACCAAGGTAAGAGTAAACTTCAGCATTCAGGTTTAAAAACAATTAAAGGAATATCCCATTAACAATGTTTGTTATTTACTAGTTTAAAGACCACTGTTTAAATATAATGTTCAAATAAAATGGGTTGCATTTATTTAAAAAAGACAAGAGATGTTTTATTTAGGATGAATATGAGTCATCCTTTATAAAAATATTAAATATACAGGATTAATAACCTGGATATAATAGTGAAATTGTCATTTCTCAAGTTAGATTCTTAAGTTAGATTTTTTAATGACCAAAAGCACTAAAAAAGGCATCCAACCATCCATCCATTTAGCTTTCTGGTTTAAGGGACAAGGGGCTTTCTTGCCATCATAGACATTGAATTCAATAGCACAGGCAGGTGATTCAGTACTAAACAAGAAAATTTCATATTTTGTGTATAACAAATTAAAGAAAACATAACGGTTTACCATTAATGTTTTCATGCACCTAAATATATTGAATTTCTTACTCTAAGAAATCTAGAGAAGTTATCTATTTTATAACAAATGTATAAATTCAATAAAATAGATCATTTGAAACTTGTTCTGCAGCTGAATACAAAAGGAAAAATCAATAAGAATTAAGCTAGGTGCTGAAGAAAAAGCTACTGACATTTTTAAGAAGATAGGGCTGTGCAAATCATTTTGAAATTCTGCTTAAGAATGACAATAATTGATTTTTTCTTAGTGATTCTAAACAAATGTCTGAAGAAAACTGAAAACAGATAATTTGTAAAAATGAAACGTTCTTTGTGATGCCTTATGGAACCTACACTTCTGAGCTAAAATTTTTAGAACTGAAAAGGATGTTTAAGGTTACATAATATGGTAAAAATATGAGATGCATGGTAAAATATGTATAAAAAGCTGGAGCAAACTGGTTCAGTTATGTTGAATATTACCTTTAATTTTTACAAATCAGATGGCATGGCACCACAATGTTCCTGGCCCTGTTTTTAACACTAGAATCCCTGAAGCCTATGAAAAAATGTTTAATCCCAGGCCACCTTAAATTCCTTCGCACCTCTCTATTAGCATCTTTTGCTTTGCAAATGTGTCGATCAGCACAAGGAGGAAGCAGCCTGCTATCCCATCTCCCCCAACACCACAGCTCAACTCGGACAAAAGTTCTCCCAGCTCAAGTCTATTTATCTGGGTGTGAGGTGCCTGGTGTTGTATAGGGTAAATAATATGTCACTATTTGGAACACATGCATTTCATGTGTACAACCATCTATGTAAATGTAGGTTGACAGAAAATGGGAGGCAAGAAATGTTGAACAAATACCTAAAACAGAAACCTTTTTCATTAGTACTAATGACAAAATTTTGACATGAAGTGTATAATGTGTGAATACTAAAGTCCAAACATCAAACAAAACACTTTCACAAAAGGTACATGTAAAACAAAACAAGTGTGCTTTTAATCAAGAATATAATTGAAGAAAAAGAAATTGGGTTAGGGTACGAGGCTGACACGACCGTTTGGGTGGTGCAGAGGTAAGAACTGCTGGCTCATAATCAAGAAGTTAGTCGGTTCGATTCTTGGCGCTTCCTAGAATTACCGTTTTAGGTAGTGAGCTGCTCTTATTGTTACTATTATACAATAAAAACATACATTTGATCTCAGTCTGTAACAGCCGGTGTATGAACATGACTGAGAATAAAACTGAATAAAAAAAAGATGCTAACCTTTACAAGTACTATAAATTTACACCACTTGTTACAGACTCAAATCAAATGTGTGTTTTTATTCTACAATAGTAACAATAAGGGCAGCTCACTACCCAAAACGGTAATTCTAGGAAGCACCCAGAATCGAACCAGCAACCACTTGATTATGAGTCAGCAGGTTTTACCACTGCACCACCCAAGCAGTCGTGTCAACGTCTTACCATAACCCAATTTATTTTTCTTCAATTATATTCTTGAATAAAAGCACACTTGTTTTGTTATACATAAACCTTTTGTGAAAGTGTTTTGTTTGATGTTTGGACTTTAGTATTCACACATTATACACTTTATGTCAAAATTTTGTCATTAGTACTATAACATGAAAAATATTTCTGTTTTAGGTATGTGTTCAACATTTCTTGCCTCCCACTTCCTGTCATCCAACATTTACATAGATCGTTGTACACATGAAATGCATGTGTTCCAAATAACGATATATTACTTACCCTATACAACTCCAGGAACCTCACACCTACATACAACAGACTTGAGCTGGGAGAACTTTTTCTCCGAGTTGAGCTGAGGCAGTGAGGGGATGGGATAGCAGGCTTCTTGCTTCTTGTGCTGATTAACACATTTGCAAAACAAAAGACACTAATGGAGAGGTTCAAAGGAATTTAAGGTGGCCCAGCATTACATTTTTTTCGTAGACTTCAGGGATTATACTGTTAAAGAATTTGCACATTCTCCCTGTTTTTGTTAGTATTCTCCAGATCCTACGGTCTCCTTCTGCATTATCAAGATTGTTAGATTAATTTGCTTGTCAACTCTAAATTTTCCCAGGAAGGACTAAATGTGCTCTATGATGGCTATTGCCATCCACAGTTTGCTCCTGCCTTACACCAGATGTTACTGGGCTCACCTCTCGCTGCCTGCTACCATAAATATTGGTAAGTTTAGTTAATGGATAACCCAGCCATGGGGGATGCACAAAATAGTGTTTTTCTTCATACCGATCCCAAGCCCAAATAAATGGGGAGGGTTACATGAGGAAGGGCATCCAGAATAAAATTTGGCCTGATCAATATTCAGACAGCAATACAGATTTCCATACCAGATTGTTCATGCCCTGGGTTAGCAATGACCATCACTAGTTCTGTTAGCCAACAGGATGCAGTAGGAAATTGGGCTACTATTGGCCGAAGGAGAAGAAGAGGGAAAAGAGGGAGAGGAGGAATGTTAGGAGAGACTGGACGGAGAGTAGGAACTTGGAATGTTGGCAGTATGACTGGTAAAGGGAGTTAGATGAAATGATGGAGAGAACAAGGGCTGATAATATTGTGCGTGCAAGAGACCAGAAGTAAGGAGAATAAGGGCAGCTGTATCAGAGTCATGTTTAGATTTTTCTAAAATGGTGTGGATGGGAGGAGAAATGGGGTAGTGGTTATCCTGAAGGTACAGTATGTCAAGTGTTTTGGAGGTGAAAACATTGTCGGACAGAGTGTTGATTATGAAGCTGTAAACTGAAAGCATGATAATGAATGCTATTAGTGCATATGCCCCATAAGTTGGGTGTGCGATGGATGAGAAGTAATATTTCTGGAGTGAGTTGCATGAAGTGGTGGAGAGTGTACCCAAGAGAGAGAGAGTGGTAATTGGTGTGGATTTCAATGGAAATGTTGGTGAAGGGAACAGAATGGATGAAGTGGTGATTGGTAGGCATGGTGTCAAGGAGAGGAAAGAAAAAAGTCAGACGGTAGTGGATTTTGCAAGAAGGATGGACATGGCTGCAGAGAATACATATATTAAGAAGATGGTGGAACACAGGGACACAGGGTGACATATGAGTGTGAAGAAATACGGACACATTTGGATTAGATCCTATGCAGGAGGGTTAGTCTGAAGGAGACTGGAGACTGCAAAGTGGTACCAAGGGAAAGTATAGTTAGGCAGAATAGGATGGGTGGTCTGTAGGATGACGTTTGAGACTAAGAAGAGGAGAAGAGTGAGGGCAAAGCCAAGGATCAAATGGTGGAAGTTGAAAAATGAAGACTGTAAGGTGGAGCTCATGGAGGAGGTAGGACAGGCACTAGATGGCATTGAAGAGTTACCAAGTAGCTGGGCAACTATAGCGAAAGTGGTAAGGGAGACAGTTATAAGGGTGCTTGGTGTGACATCTGGACAGGAAAAGTAAGGCAAAGAAACCTGGTGGTGGAATGGGGAAAATATACAGAGGAAGAGGTTATCAAAGAAGTAGTGGGATAGTCAGAAAGTTGAAAAAAGTAAACAATGAGTACAAGGAGATAAAGTGCAAGGTGAAGAAAGAGGTGGTGAAAGCTAAAGATAAGACGTATGATAAGTTGAATGAGAAGTTAGACACTAAGGAGGGAGAAAAGGACCAGTATGGACTGACTAGGCAGAGAGACTGAAGTGGGAAAGATGAGTAGCAGGTTAGGGTGATAAAGGATGGTAGTGACACCAGCCATGTTATAAGGGTTAGAGACAATGGCACTGATGAAAAGACAAGACAGAGCTGGAAGTGGCAGAGTTAAAGATGTTAAGAATTGCATTTGTGTTGTGACAAGGATTGACAAGATTAGGAACAAGCACATTAATGGTTGGATGGCTTGTAGACAAAGCTAGAGAGGCGAGATTGTGTTAGTTTGGACATGTGCAGAGGAGAGATATATTTGGAGAAGGATGCTAGGGATAGAGCTATCAGGCAAGAGGAAAAGAGGAAGGCCCAAGAGGAGGTTTATAGATGTGGTGAGAGAGGAGGTGGTGGGTCTGACAGAGCAAGGCGCAGAGAACAGGAGATATTGAAACAGATAATCCTCTGTGGCAACCCCTAACAGGAGCAGCCATAAGAAGAGAAAGAAGAAGGTTTAGTTAATGGATGGTTAAATAAACAACCTCTTTGAAATGCCATTCAGAAAAAATATGATTAGAGATAAAAGATGAATGTTACTCTTTGAATTTATATTATTATTTTATGTAAATCACTTTGCATTGAATAAAATATAAAACAATGGCCGATTCCATCAGTGCTACATCAATGCATTTAGGTCTATTTCAAATCAAACAAATGAAGACCAGCAATACAATAGTCCTTCATATACAGTATATTGAGACACTGAAAATATTAACTAAGGCTCAGCTTCTTTATTTTAGTACAGCATTAATGATTTCCTGCCAAATTCTAAAAGAAGTGTTATACTGTTCCTTACAGAGGCCATATGACCTTTGCTAATTTTAGGAAAGTAAGACGTCCTTTTTTCAATTGTGGTGTGGAGAGTGGAAGTGGATTCTTCCAGCTGAGTAAGATAAAAGATGAGCAAGCAGTGTAATGTAAGATATCACTCTAAATTTTTCAAGACAGAGCATTCATCCATTTGGTGTTACACTAAATAATGCTAATGCCAAGGTTGTTGGGTTGCTGCTTAAGTGTGTGTTGTCTTTGTCTGTTAACTTTGCCTTTGGCAACAATATGAGGATTATATACACACAAGATCAGCTCCTTTCTATTGGGATTGGACTTCATTTATACTGAACCGATCAAGGACACTTACATGCAGAGACTCACAGCTGATTTTGCCCATAGAACCACCACTGAGAGGCATCCATATCAGATGTCCAAACCACCTCAAATGGCCCCTCTCGAGGCAGAGAGCCATCGGCTCTACTCCAAGCCTTTCCCGCATGTCTGTGCTTCTCACCCATCTCTAAAGGATATTCAGGTTCCATGAATATATGAATATGGAAATATTCTAGATATTCAAGTTCCATGAATTAATAATAATAATAAATTTTATTTATATTGCGTTTTATATTTGCTACAAAATAAGAATAAATTAACAAACAAGATAATCTTTAAAAATAATTTAACAAAATGTCTTTTTAAAAAGATAAGTTTTTAGGTTTCGTTTAAAAGCATCAGAATTAAACATTATATAGGTTAAGTATGGCTAGAACAAATGCTTTTTGTACTGACTCCACAGAGTAGCAGTCATTTTGAATAAAAATGGAATCATAAGATGAATTGGAAATAATATTTACTCAAGATCAAAATCAGTAAGACAAGATTTAATAACACAGCCTAGGATGTGAGTCAAAAGTTGTAAGTAGGGAATCATTGTACAGTATCAGAAACCAGAAACAGTGAAATGGGCAATAGCCAAAACATTAACATTTAAGTGCTTCTTGCATTGGCAAATGTGTATTTATGTATATTTTTGTGTTTATTTTGTTCATTTTGAATTCATTGTTTTTCTCATTTTTAGGTTATTCCTGTTGATTTTGTTGATTTTTGGTTAATTATGCACTGTCTCTTTAAGCTTGCATGTGTTTCTTGTGCTTTGTGGGTGGTTACCTAAGAGGTGGGATCACACTGATGTCATAGCTGCTGGGTCCTGTTTTTGGCTTTATATTCGAGCCAGAAGCAGAATTCAGCAGCCAAGCATTTTGTTCTGTGGGATCATGAGTATTTTCATTTGTCACTTGATTTTCTGGTATTTGATTCTCTTGCTCTGTTTATGGATTCTGTTTTCTGGAATACGTATTAGGACATTGCTATTTAGGGTTGCCTTTTAGGCAGTTCCTTTATGACCCATTTGCTCTGTGGAGTCCTGCTTTGTATGTTTTCTATTTTTCTATTAATAAATCCTTCTTTTTTAAAAAGATCATTTTCAGGCCCTTTTGTTCACAAGTCAAGGTTTATGGTGACCCTCTTACTTGCATTATATTTTTTAGGACTGTTAAACTTCTTTGAAAGGCTTCAATCTCTTTTGGGCCTGCTAGGTCTGAGGCATGCCAGATGGAGCTAGGATTAAGCGCCACTGGGGTGAGGCCTTTCCAGACAGGCCAAGGAGGCCTAACCTGGCCAGTAAAACCTGTTAGTGAAGCCCTTTGGAGGCCTTAAACCACTTATTCTCCATGTTTGTGTTTTCAGATCACAACAGTGACATATTTCAAATGAAAGTTGTACTACATGATTACTGCTAAATTGTCAGTAATTACAAGTGCAGAAGAATACAGTGAAGACGTTGAACATCCATCCATCCATTTTCCAACCCGCTGAATCCGAACACAGGGTCACGGGAGTCTGCTGGAGCCAATCCCAGCTAACACAGGGCACAAGGCAGAAGTTTAAATAGGTTTTCCTTTATGTTGCTGACCAAACAGGTGCAGTTGTATTACTCTTTGCTTCTCCCTACTGCATAAAAGTACACATATTTGGAACCCATTAATAAAACAGAAATTATATAGCAGATAAAAAAATAAATATTAAAATAGTTCCTCCGAATCAGGAATCATGAACTAATGTGACTGTATAGTTTGTGGTAGACCTTTTTTTCTGGGAGGGTTTATTGACAGATAAAGGTACTGTGCAATTGTAATTCCTTGTGTGCATGAGAACTATCAGAGGAATAAGAAGGTATTTTTTGAACTTGCTAAAACCTTTTGGCAGGCAAGTTCCACATTCTTGGTTTTCTTGGGAGTTGATTTTATTTTAAGTGGATCAGCCTGTTGGATGTCGATTTATTAACTGCACACTGCAAGAATTCACTAAATTTTACAGTTTTTGTTTTGTAATTTCAGTTATTTTTTCTAGTACAAAGATTACTTGAACAATGCCATTCAAAATAAATGATCAAGTAGTAAAAATTGATATTTTTTATTTTTTTCTTATCTAGCCAACTAGATCATGAAAGTGATGTTCCTTTATTGTCTGAAATTTAAGTTTTTTAACCATAACTGATGGATTCACAAATTAACAGTCAAAACTCTTTGGTGAAAGCCAAAACATATGAAAACACAAAGAGTTTAATGCAGAAGACATAAAAAGCAGAATCCAAAAAGCATATATATATATGGTCACATTTTTAATGACTTAACAGCAAATAAGTCATTTCTGTACTTAGCAGTTATGAATGCACAATGATTAAGTAGCTACAAATGTGAGAGCAAATTATGTCACTGCCTATGTTACTCATTGCACAACAAGAAACCAGAAGAGAGTTTCATGTGGTGTGAATGGCACATGGTCAAATATTAAGTACAGTATCTATGGTATTGTATGTCCTGGAGAATCCCTGAGAAGTTTGTTCATCTAATTTTGTGGATCCTAAATGTATTTCTTCCACACCTCTATATACTAGATTGAACTGAAACACACTTTTTTAGCCTTGTCTTATTTACAATTTTTTTCAACCATTTTCCTGTTGCTTGTGCTCTTCTAGCTAGACCCTAACTTCCAATCATTCTCTCATCTTTTCCATTACAATGTACCAATCACAGGTTAGTCCTTCATCAGAACTAGTTGCTAATTAATTTTCTTCCGAGTGTCCTTGAGTTTTGGTGTGGGCATATACAGTTCATTAGAGAGGGAAGAACAGTTTCATAGCAAGTATCCAGGATTCTAGTTTTGAATTGTGTGCTCATTTATTGCATCCCTATGCCTACATGAGGTTTTCCTCCTTCATCCATAAAGTACTGGTCTTTCCACGTTGACACTATGTGGGTAAGTGTGCCCTGCAATGGACTAGCACCCTGTCCTGGCCTGTTTACTGCCTTGGACCTAGTACTCAAGGGACAAACTAGATGGCCTATCATGATTCTAACATGGATTAAGTAGGTCTGTGAATGTATAGCAGATGACTTAACTCTTTTTCTAGATTTTCAGTAGAGTGAAAAAATGTTGCTTTAGGCTCATCATTTTTGACACTTCTACATGAAGAAAAATGCAATTACTTTCTGTTTTTATCCCATTTCTGAACTTAGTTACAAGTATCTGTCACACAAGAAATGCTTTTCTCCAATTACTTCTGCTGGTGTTGGCATTTATACCAGATTTCCTAGCTCTTTTGCTGTTTAGTCCTACAGAAGTCTATCAAAATGTTGCTTTAGGCTTATTGCTATTTGCTGCTTGGCTACTTCATTCTGTTTTCATCCAAATTCTAAGCTTAGTTGCAAGTATCCATCACAGAAACCTTTACTTTTGTCTTATTTTCTGTAAGTATGCTTTACATTATACCTTTACATGTTAAATATACTACGGTGGGCTGGCGACCTGCCCAGGGTTTGTTTCCTGTCTTGTGCCCTGTGTTAGTTTGGATTGGCTCCAGCAGACCCCCGTGACCCTGTAGTTTGGATGTAGTGGGTTGGATAATGGATGGATGTATGTTAAATATAACACAACCTTTTCAACACTCAAATTCTTCATCATTTATCTTTTTCACCCCTTTCATGGCAAGTTGTAAATATTCCGAGAATTCTGCAGAATAATAACCATAGAATCTTTGTTTCTTCAATTGCTGATGCATCCTGCATAGTTTCCCTAATAATATCTTTTACACAACTAGGAATATTTCTTTTATTAGGGCTGTCCTTGGCATTTACTGTATCTTAGACTATAGCACAAACATTTAGCTGTTGCTTGAAGGACATTATTGTTGTTTCTGCATTTTTCTATTGCATGTTTGGTTATACAGCCCCCCAAGTTTCTGGTAATTCTTCTGTACACATTAAATGGCCTGTTAAATATAAAAGAAGACCTAAGGCAGTGGTGTCAAACTCAGTTTTATCAAGGGACAAAAATAACAATTTATATGCCCAGCACAAGCTGAAATATTTCAACCAACAATTACCATCATATATTCATTACAATATGAACAAGATGCAAAGGAATCTGTTTTTTATTTGTAACCTCGCAACTCTCTTGAAACTGTCCTGCCCCTTTTTCAGCTTTTCTTTCCTTGGACATGGCAGCAGAAGGTTAGGAAAGCTGTCAGTGGCCAAGGGTATTGAGATCAGCATTGAGTGAAAAAATTATATGAATGCATAAAGTCAAGTGAGAGGAAAAGTCAGAAGACATGTAAGAATTTGAAACTAAAGCATAGTATTTCTGTGTATACCAGCAGTCAAGCCTACGCGTCAGTGGATCACTTTCCAGGCTCATCTGAGCTATGTTCTACCACCCTGTGCCGAGAGGGGGCGCTGACGCTCACTGTGTCCTCTTCTGTTCCCTGCACAGTACCAAGAACCTGCCAAGTCAGGGCAAATGTATCTGCCTGTTCCTGTCCCGCACCTATATATCCCCAGGCCTCTGGAAGGAGGTGCCATTTTGTGAAAAGACCACACCACTGGATGGAGCTCCTATCTGGAGACTGACTACACAGATTTTACAAAGCCTTACGGCTCCTTTTTATGATTTCAGACCATCTTGTTCTGTTTTGCATAGCAGAGTGCCTACTTTTGTTTTGATTTGTTTCATTCAATTAAACGGGGTCAACCGGGTCGGTACCCCAACATTTCTCCTTTAAGGTTGATGTTCTTCACTTGACCACACATGTGTGACAATCAAATGGCACTTGACTGCATTAAGAAACTGCTGTATGTAACATGTTTTGATTATTGATAGATTGGGCCACTTTAAAAGGTCTGGAGCTCTACAGTTTGACACTTCGACCTAAGGTCACCTTGGGTCACAAATCAGGCCTTAGTTCCAGTCCTGGTGGATCCCTGTGGCTGCAGTTAACATTTCAACCAGTTTTACAAGCACTGAGTCATTTTATCTCCAATTGACTTGTTTATCTCATCTTATCTTTTTTTCTTCTCTTATTCTGCGTTTAATAAAAGAGAACAGCAATGTGAGATTAACATTCATTAAAAATGTAGACATTCATATTTTTGAGTAAGTTTCATATTCTTATTTCTCTTTTGTCACTTTTCTGTTAATTCACTTTTTTCTGTGGATGTAGCTGCTTTATTTAAATCCTAAAAATGACAAATAACAATGAACGAAGTAGATACAAGGACACTGTCAACTGTACTGGGTAATCTTATGCCATTTTTGATCGCAAATGAAGACCAGTAGGGTCAAAAGTATAATATTTATAGAAAAAGAGTCAAATAATAGCAGAAAACAAATGCACATACTAGGAGAAAACACAGACTGAATGGACCAGTGGTCCTACCTAAACATTTAGATGCTGCTAACTACTATTGGAGTGACTGATAATCCTGTTCACAAGCACTCAAAAACAATCATTGTTCACCTTGCTCAGTGTTACTACTTCTCACACACAGCCTTTATTACTCCTGTCAGTTGAACCATCACTTCTTAGTCTGCTTCTGGCCCCAGGGTCAAAAGAATGGTGGGGAATGGTGGCTTAAGTGGCCCAGCCTGAGGTGTTTTCTTGATTTATCACACGAATCACCTGTGGTAGTCATAAAAGCTATATGCCTAGAGTTTTTGCTGGTGGCCTTAGTATTCTGAACGTCTAAGACACAATGAACATTTAAGAGTTTAGTAAACTCCTAGATAGACTATCATACTCAATGGTCAACAGGAGTACAAAAATATACAGTAATAAAAGCCCATGCTGCTGTTTGATGGACTTCGAATATCATTCATGAGAACTTCCATTAAGTTCTATGTTTCATAAAGTAATTCCAAATTTCTCACTAATCGTTCCTGGCGGTGATATAATTTTGCCTCTAACGTATACATTATTCCATTGCCAGAGTCTGTTGTGTTCTACCATTACAACCTGGTAATGCCTCCTTCTGGATGTCACATTCTTCATGTACTACCTTCCACTTACAACACACCACTAGTTTATCTGAAGTAATAAAGAGCATTTGTCACCTAGGGTGCTGATGTTTCTGGCACCTGTAGTAATGCTGCTAACACTACATCATAGCAGTGTGGCATCTTTAAATTTTGCTTCAGTATAAAGTGGAAGATAAAAAAGTTGGCATATATAATTTAACTGTAATAAAAAAACTCTCAACCATATAAGCACAAAAAAAAGTTTTGCTGTCCCTTGTTTTTGTACCATATACAGTATAGTACAGCCTTGTAATGCTGGGTGTATGGATGGGATACTACACAAACGTCTGTGACACACGGCCTAAATACAAATATAATGAGTAACTGGGCTGATAGTCTGTGATATCAAACATCCACAATACATAAAATAACCCCAGACACAGTCTGAATTGAACAGATTTTTCCATGATGAGCAATGAAGATATACCAAATGGCAGCTTGTTTTTCTTTCTTTATAAATTTGCAGTGGACGTACACCAGACAGGTCACAGTAAATTGAACAAACTTTTTCTCTCCTCAAACACTATTAACCTGAGCAAGCAGATGTGTGAAAATGGGACTTTTGAAGCCTCTTGTTGTTATTCTCTGTTTAGCTTTTCTTCATTCTCTTCCCCACAGCTCTGTGATGCTCAAAATCTTTGTTAATACTGAACAATCCAACTTAACAAGAGAACATCTGGCTGATATAAGATTCTTAGCATTCAGTAGCTCTCAAAACTCTTCTGCACTACTGAAAGTGATTTACATAGGTTGCTGGATACATAGTCTGACAAAGAAATGCAATATATATATGTATATAATAAAAATAATTAGTGTACATATATTCCATATATTAAAATGGTACATGTAGGTTATACTGTATATTGCAACAAAATCTTTAAAAGTCATCTCCAGACTGATAAAATCCATTACTACTACTAGTAAAATTATTATTATTATTATTATTATTATTATAAAATATTATGTTCAGAGATGAATTGCCATGCAGTCCCTCCTAAGAACCATGCTGAGTTTGCAGGATTACATATATCATAATTAGTTTATAGATTTCTGTTCCCAAAAGATGTTCATATTCCTCACAGATACTGATTTATTCAATGAGGCTTCATGATACAAGATTTTTAGTTCCTAAAAGCTGAACTTTACTCTGCTTAGTAAAGAACGGTTCATTTTTCAATTTATGCCTATGTAGTCAGTCATATTGAATCAATAATGTACAAGTATTTAAATGACAAGATAACCAAATGTCAAGAAAGGCATCTCATTAAATCAATACTGCCAGAGAGAGTAAAGTGAAATAAATAATATTTATTTTAGCAAAATCTATGCATAAGGTTAGTTATAAAGGAAATTCAGCAAAGGATCTAACAAGCAATTAAAATTTTACAAGGCAACCTGGTGCTGAAACCTAAATTCAGGAATGACTAGAGACATAGCTCAAAAAAAACAGTATGAAGACTGTTTTTATGTATATATTGTCATGCACGAGCACATAGGGAGCGGCTTAAAGACCCAACGAGCACTGCGAAATCTCATGTCGGGGGACAACAGCAGGGTACTAACCTTTCTCTCCCTCAGGAAAGACGAAACAACACTGCAGTGAGTTCACCCGGACTCGATAAACACAAGCCACTTCTGGGTTCCTTCCTTCCCTCTGGTCCCCACCTGATGACGTCACTACCACCCATCTATCACCGCGGCTCCTTTCCAGCGTTCCGTGTGTCCACTTCCGTTCCCACCTCATAAATTCTCCGCCTGTCATTGTTTGAATGTTTCTGTTCTGTGTATGAACTGATCAGATTGAGAGAGAAGCAGTATACGGGGACGGATACCCCAAACCTTGATCATTTCTTTGTGTCTTTCTTTACAATATATATATATATATATATATATATATATATATATATATATATATATATATATATATATATATATACACAGTATATATATATTGTGAGATATGGCCGGTCATTCATCCTGGCCAATACCCCCAGGCCGCTAGATGGAGCCCTCCTTGCAGCATGGAGGTGCCCTGAATGCCAGCAGGGAATTATGGACAACAAAGTTTTTATGCACAGCCCTGCTGGCTACCATGGGGACCACCAGGAGTCGCTGCTGGGAGACACAAGGACATCTATTTTCCCTACACCCCGGAAGTACGTCCCAGTCACATGGACAGAAGGAATGATGTGCTTCCGGGATGAAAAAGAAGAGTTTTTGATCTGACCCGGATGTGCTAAGAAGTCACATGGACTGAGGGTTCAGAAGCACTTCCGGGTCATGGACTATAAAGGATTGTGGGAAATCCCAGACAGACAAGCTGAGCTGGGTGGAAGGGTGGCAACGCATCTGGGAGTGGAGAATTGTTTATTGTAGTGATTATTGTGATTATTGTTTATGAGTATTGTGGAGAGGAGGGTGCTTTGTGCACGTATTTGTCCAAATAAATATTATTATTGGACTTTTACCTGGTGTCTGGCGTTTGATCCGAGGGTTCAAGAGAGCCCCCTATCTGTCACAATATATATATATATATATATATATATATATATATATATATATATATATGACTGTTATATACATCCATCCATCCATTTTCCAACCCGCTGAATCCGAACACAGGGTCACGGGGGTCTGCTGGAGCCAATCCCAGCCAACACAGGGCACAAGGCAGGGACCAATCCCGGGCAGGGTGCCAACCCACCGCAGTGTTATATACATATATTCTTTTAATATATATAATATTAAAAGAAGGAACTTTTTCCCCTGAGTCTATGGTTGTCAGGTTAGGTTTTAACTCCACAACCGTAGTTGTATTCTGGGATTGCATTTTCATGCCTTCAGTATTTAACCGGGATTAAAATAGCTACTGCTTTGTCCATATTTGCTTTAAGGATCTCCCTTCATGTCCTTGTTTGTTTACTGTCTGTATAGTATTTGCATGTTCTCCCTAGGTCCATGTAGTCTTTCTTAAATGTTTTCCATATTTTAAATAGGTAGATGATAAACTGATTGGAAACTTTAAATTTATTTGTGGGTGCATAAACAGTCCCCTGCAATGGTTTGGGTAAAATCTGGTTTTGGATCCTACCTTCTGGTGTAGCACTATGATGGAAAAAGCAAGTTCAGGAAATCTGCTCAATAAAGATACAGATGCAAAGCAGAGTTTTAGAGGATGCTCAGAGGCAACATCTTAATGTAAGTCTGTGTTATGTAAAATAGGTTCAAGAAACAAATAGATGGATGATATGACTATCATTTAAGAAATCCGTACTATTTTAGGTGTAATTTATATCTTGCCTTCTTTTGTTGGAAATGATATCACAGCAAAGAAACATTTACAAATACAACCAATCCTCAGATTTTGTCAGGGTAACATTCTTAGAAAACAGCTCGAAAATCAAAGATGTAAATGTTAATACATTGAACCTATGGGAAATAGGAGATTAGGTTCCTGTGACCAGCTAAACAGTGATATGTCACTAGATTGCTTAAATTACACTTTTTTGCATAGAATTCTTTATAACAAAACATTATTTCTAATAAAATGCACTTTTCATAACCCATAAAATGCAATACACAAAATAAAACTGATAACATGCAAAATATTTTTCTCACTAGTCATTCCTTGGAATTCTGTGATTTGATATGCTAATATTTTTAATAAAAAAAAAAAACTTTCGACGTGAAGGAAGCACCGGCTTAAAATAATCCATCAACTCTGTCTGCTTTGTGCATCATTGGAAACTCTTGGATTATGAGAGAATAGTAGAGGCAAATTGACATTTAACCTTGAGGATGTGATTGATGATGGGATTAGATGGTCGATTTGTTCACACCAAACTCACGGGTGACAGCGGCTGCCATCATTCTGGTGCATAGTTTAGGTAAAACTTTTATTTTCTCACTAAGCTGCATCACTGACTTTGCAACCTTGAGCTTAGGGACCTCAGGACTTGCACCTCACTTTGGGAGCATAATAGCAAAACAAAACTTGATTTTTTTAAGCCACACAATGAAATTGTACAAGGAATACTTGATGAACTGTTTACTCCCCAAACTTATGCTCATTGCACTTCTCATTTTTTTCTGTATTGCGCATTGCCATAAAGCCAAGAAAATACAGTTTTCAACGCAAAAGTAAAAATGAGTGTTTCTGATAAAATCGATTGCTTAGTGTCACGGAAATTAAACATGGGAATGTTGATGATAGACTGTATGAAACAAAGTCTCGATTTTTTTCTGTTCTGGGCTTATGCTTCCATCCCATTATTTTCGTTTCGATCAAATCAAAATATTGCAAACTACACTCCATGCGCAGAATTTTATCTTTTCTCAGGAAGTGATTACAGATGCTTAGCATTGAAACAAACGTTTCTTTATATTGACACCAGTATTGTTTCTTTAAATTAAGAAAACATAGCATAGCATTCTCAGACCAACTTATTTTAATTCTGGGTAGTGGAAAGCAGCCCTGGCAGCTGAGCCCACTGATGCACACACCCTTACCTAAACGTCATGTCTTTGAAGATCCATCCATCCATCCATTTTCCAACCCGCTGAATCCGAACACAGGGTCACGGGGGTCTGCTGGAGCCAATCCCAGCCAACACAGGGCACATTTGTGAGGTAAATTGGAGGACCTGGAGAAATAACCTACACATACATAGGGAGACTGTACAAACTCCACATGGATTAAGGCCTAGTATGCCAGATCTGTGAGGGGGCAGTGCTACCCTCTGTGCCACAATAAGGTCCCATTAAGAAAACACTTTATGCTTTTACAAATGTGCTGACGCAGCCACCGTGTTTTATCTAATGATATGTCTTATGTGTTTCATCCTGGGCATTCAGAAAATCTTTCTAACCTGAGAAATGGTACCACTTCCAGTGCTATCATTTAGATTGAAAAAACACGGCAGTTGTTAATGAGGAAATCTGACAAATCTTTCTACCTACTATACTATGTATTTAAATTAATCACATTTGAAAGGGTAAAATTAAATGAAATAGCTAATAAAAATCTCAAATTGTAAAAGTAGCAGAGGTCTTTATAATGAACCTACTGTAATAGATCTATTTCTTTTTACAACTTATATCAAAAATCATAACTATACAAAAAATAGCATTATTTACAGTAAAAATCCTAAATTAATATACCAGCCATGTGTAATAACAAGTTAAATAAAAGCAAATATTCACCATGTATTCTAGCACAAGTGTCAATGGTACTTTAAGTTAAATCTGAACAGCATATCTAGAAATATTTAATAAAATAAACAAGCAAACTAATAAATAAAACATTAAAAACATCTCCATTCTCTGACCTGATCTAACTGACTTTGATTACTAAGCGCTTGGTCACTAAGGTAACAAGTAGCTGGCATTTGTGTCAGTGCATCTTGCACTGAAGTGCATCCAAAGCTTCTGAAAAGATGTATCTGCTTTATACCCAGGGGCACAGACTCTGCATATTTAATGTGCTTGTGAAGGAATTGGGGCACCCATGCAAAAAAGAATTCAGCAGTCACAGAAGGGTGAAAGGTAAGAGCCAGTCAGGTGTGTTAAATAATAATGAAATCTGCTTTTAAGATTTATCAACACAGTCCTGAACACAACAGTCATAAAATATCTTTTTACATTTATGAGGTTACTTCTAACCTTGCATATTTCAATAATGGATTTTTTTTTTGTCTAGGTTTATTTCCTTACTATTTAAAGGTATTTAATAAGTTCCATAAAGTACCACTTCATAGCACATACATGAGATCTAATTCAAATCCATGTTTGCATGATTTTGTATTCAAAATGTCATGTTTTGCTGCTTCATTTCTTTTCAGTGCAGACCTACACATAAGTTCTATACAAAACCAGAAATATCAGTCAATTCATTCAAATAGATATAACATAAGAAATATTCTGCGGTGGGCTGGCGCCCCGCTTGGGGTTTGTTTCCTGCCTTGCGCCGTGTGTTGACTGGGATTGGCTCCTGCAGACCCCCGTGACCCTGTAATTTGGATATAGCAGGTTGGATAATGGATGGATAAGAAATATTCTTGAGAACATACCCAGTGCCAGCTCCAAGTAAAGTCTTTCAGTTTCAGTGATAGTTTCAGAATTCTATTAAGTCATAGTTTTAAAACGCTACTAAAACAGTCACTATAAATATGATTCATAAGTTTTTGAATCTGAAAGATGTAAACTGCCAAATGTTAACCACGTAATTAAAACTAAAATGAAGGATTACTTAAATATGAAAGTCACGGAGTAAAGCTTCTTTAAAAATGAATACTTTTTTACAACAGATATTCTGCATTGCTATAGTCAGAGGCTGAAACCAAAATGACTTGAAAATGTCAGTAACTGTAGTCACACTGCCTTGAAATGAGCTGGAAGCTAGGAAATGCTGGATGGATAATAACTTTGTCATTGCAGGGCTAGCGTGACTTCTGTGGGTTACAGGCTCCGGGACTTCTTTTAAATCTGTCAGCAGATCAATAGTGATTCAGCTGCTCATCCACTACCTCTGCTTTATTTGGACCTTTTTTCTATTTGCACTTTGTTTAAATTAAAAAAAGGTAAGATGTGCACAGAATACATTGTAACCTACTTGCATTTAACTCTTTCCTTGCAATCAATTCCCATAAAAATCATACAACCCCATTATAATTTCATATTACAATTTTTATATCAAGGTTAGTTGAATGCATAGTTACGCTTTGCAATTTTTCATTTAAAAAAAACCGTACATATCACAAAACATTTGCAATAGTATAATCATAGTGGTTAGGGAAGATGAGGTATTATTATGTCTGTCTTTTCATTACCTCCTCTTATTTGTACTTGTTGTTTGAAATGGAAAGTGTTATTAAAAGCAAAAATGTAAAGATCATCTTGGCAGTCTTCAGATAATGAGAAAAAACACACTAGCTAAAAAGAACAAATCAACCACAAGAAATAGAGAAGGAGACTAGTTTTTGAAAACCTAATACAAATGGGAAAGCTTTTGCTGGTCACTGTTAGTCAGTCAGATGCATGATGAAGACTACTATACTATTTGAGGTTTATCAGAGTCAGTACGTTCCAGTCATGGCACATCATTTAGACACCCAAAGATGTTGTTGCACCAAAGAAACAGTTACATGAGCAGTTTCATCAATTGAAAAAAATACAGTTATGTTTTATTTTGACCCAGCATTTTACTTTCTATTTGTTGATTTTTGTATATTTTAGCCAAGCCCACTTCCACGATCACGTTTTTCATCAATAATTACTTACACTGATTTTTTTTTCTTTTTTTCTAATCAGAGCATAAGCAATGTTAAATGGTCTGCTCAGGTTATTCAACAAGAAGGAGAGGGGAAATGAAGCAGCAAACCTAAGGTTTCAAGTACAATGTCATATCCACTACTATAGACCCCAATGACTGCCATAGACATTGACAGCAGATCTTATAACCAGACAAAGTGGATGATATGAGCTGGACACTGAGAATTGTGGGTGAGTCTATTGCTTCATCATTCTATGTTCATCATAGCTGGACTATCTTGTCTTGTGTCTATAAGCTGGCTGGAAGTCTGCACCATATGAATATCAAGTCTGAGTTTTTTTTTGGCCAAACATGCTTTGTGGGAGAGGACATATGCAGGGGATGTGCTGACTGATTTTGTGGTGTCCACCCTACTAGTTTTGTCATAAGTGGAAGACATGGACGAGTAGCAGAGATTAATGGCTGATTCTATACAGGAAAAGATATTTATGTCTAGGGAAATAATTGAGTGGAAAAAAGGAATTTTAACCAATGAACATTTTAAGCAAGCAAGTCACAGCAACATATGTAAAAATAAGGAGCTACACTTGAAAGCTATATTTCTCAACACTAGTAGTAATGCTAAGATGTCAGAAAAAATAAAAATAGTAAAACATAAAATGGAACAATCAACAAAGAAATAATACTAGATAGATAGATAGATAGATAGATAGATAGATAGATAGATAGATAGATAGATAGATAGATAGATAGATAGATAAACTTAAATCATCCATGTACTGCATCAAAGTACTTCTTTTCACCTTCTGTGTCACTCTCTGTCCATCTTTTACAACTGTGAACTCTGTTCTAAAGTATACTCTTAAATATTTTCTGGCTTCAAGTGCTTTTAGCCTTGATGCCTGTGTCAAAGACAGTTCCCTGGATACAGAGGCACCAAAACCCCTTTGATGACACCTAATATTGATGCACCCATTAGTCCTCTGTGTTATTTTCCTATGCAGCTCTTATGTTGCTCGCTTTCGTAATGATGTATCATGGTTCATATTGTCTCATTCATGACTGTGTGCTGTTCCAGGTTAATAGCCAAGTTCTTGTTCCTAGAGTCCCAGGCTTTTGATATATTTGTTTTCCAGTGTTCCGTTCTCCATCTCTGTCTTTCTCTGATTTTCACAAAGAGAGTGAGATATCACTTCTGTGACATCACACTTTTTCAACATATAAATGTGCATTCTTATTTCCAGTGTCATACTTTCTTTTGTGAAGATTTTCTATGAGATTGTCCCCTACAATTTTAATGGTGCACTTGCAGCCCAGATGGTCCATCACAGACATATTATATTACCAATATATTTACAGAAAGACATTTTTTTAGTATTTTGCCAGTGATGTTAGCTGGGTGCCATTTTGAAACAAAAGAAATGTGAAAGTCTGTGAAATATAGATCTGCTCTGATCCACAAAACATTTTGAATGTGTGCTCAGAAAAAAAACCCAAAATAGATAGATAGATAGATAGATAGATAGATAGATAGATAGATAGATAGATAGATAGATAGATAGATAGATAGATAGATACTTTATTAATCCCAAGGGGAAATTAACATACTCCAGCAGCAGTTTTTGAAATGTCTGGTATAGCAGAATTGGAAGTGTCAGTATTGGCATCTTGCATATGTTATAGATGTTACAGTTAAAATCCATTTAATGTAACAGAAATTTTTTATACTGGCCAACTTCCATAGTAAATAAGAAGGACGAACTCTGACTAATGTTACTACATGTAACTTAACAAATCCATTAATGTCAACAAGATTACTGTACCTGACCCGTCATTGAAATTCCCCAGTTAATATCATAATGTGCTTGTGTTACTGATTTTACCAGCACTATTCATTTAAAAATGACCATGCAGCCAACATCAATAGCATTCTTCATGCACCCTGCAGCAAACACAATGGTTTGAGATATGGTGTAGAGATACGATAGGGCTCATGACATTTGATTTGCAGTTTATGTGACAGCCACTGGTGCAGCTTTGACTAGGTGGTTGGCAATGACTGCATGTTTCAATGACAAGCACCAAAACACTAAAATGAAAGTTATCAAAGATGCTTGATACATCGGTAAAATACATCATAAACAAGTCCGATATTGACATTTTGACTGTAAAAATACTTGGTAATACAAGTGTCAAAATAAAGAATGATTTTTGTTTGCCATCTTAAAGCACTGATGGTCCTTGGAGGAAATGACCATCAAACTGCTGTCAAGGTCAAGGGAGTGCTCATTTGTTAGTAATTAAAAGGAATCCTTATCATTTTTTTTTTACTTTTTTTTTTCCTTTGGTCAAGTAGTTCAGGGCTGATGTCAATAAGTAAAGTCATTTGGAAGTTTGGTTATGACCTGTGTGAGTACATGTGCGTAACATAATGGGGAGTTCTCCTTTGGTCTTGAAGGTCACTTTCATAGAAAGGCAAGCTGTGTGCTCAGTAATCATCTATACTTTTTGAAAATAAAAGAAATAATCATTAGCAATAGAATAATGGATTCTTGAGCAGTTTCTTTTAGTTTTGACTTTTGCTTTGGTTGATGATCTTGGTATACTGCTATGTATAGACCTCCATTTACCATACAGTCTTAAAAATTGTCTTTGACAGTTTCTTTAAAAGAAAAACACTTTTTACCATTAATGTTCTGCAGTTGAAGTTGTTGCTGAATTTCAGTAAGCTGGTGATAGCACTGTAAGCGCAATGTTATTAGGAGGATTTGTCAAAAATGAAGAAGAAGAGGTTGTGGTATCTTCAAGAAATCTGAGTGAATACCATGCTCACTGGTGAAAGATGGTGTCTCATTGCTCACCACTACCACAGGTAGGAAAATGAAAATGTCTCGTGAAATCTTCTTTTGGGAACTCTGCTACTGGTCATCTGTGGTAATGGTAGCACCCACCCCTTTGACTGTCTGCAATTATATATTTTGAAAAAAGTTTTTGAGAAGGAAGATGTTTGTTCAGCTATTCCAAGGGAAAAAACAGAGCCTCTGATGTTTCAGCAGCAAGAGGAATGTTTTCTTCACATAGGTATTTACGGCACCCTTTTGTAAGATGTTTGTCCAAATTAAGTGGAAACTCCATGTGGACCTCATGGAAAACTTTCCCATGAAGACAGCCCACTCACCTTAGTGGAAGAGTAACTCTGCAGTCCAGTTCAATTCAGTGGTCTCTACTGCATCTCATCTGCTACATCATAGGAACATCCTATTAGCACATGCTGCTTCAGAATGAACAAGCTGTTGAAAACTGCTGGCTTCAGTTTCTGCAAAAGTTATGAACCTTTCCAGGTATATGATGTTGTCATTGCAGCCAATAAACAGGAATCTGAACTGTTTTTTCTGTTTACTGCTGTGCTCTTCTGTGGAGTTTACAGATAAGTGTTTTCCATTTCACTGTGGGTTTGGTATTTGGATGGATGACAGATTTACCCATTTTATTTTCAGGAATGTTCTGCAGCAACAAATCAGTAGTCATGCAGAAGATGGAGCCAGAGATGCACACTCAAAGTCATCACAGAAGACACATATGACAGTTTACTAATGCTTAATGGAAGGGTTTGTCCTAATTTTTATTTTTCTTTTTTTTCTTTTTCATCAGCTATGTTTATTGGACAATTTAGGATCGACAATGCACCTAACATGCATGTCTTTGGACTGTGGGAGGAAACCAAAGCACCAGAAGGAAACCCACGCAGACACGGGGAAAACATGCAAACTCCACGCAGGAAGGACCTGGGAAGTGCCTCCCACTGCACCACCGTGCTGCCCATCTGTTATGGTTAAAAAACTTAAATTCCAGACAATAAAGAAACATCACTTTCATGATCTAGTTGGCTAGATAAGAAAAAAAAATATATATATAATTTTTTACTACTTGATCATTTATTTTGAATCGCATTGTTCAAGTAATCTTTGTGTTATAAAAAATAACTGAAATACCAAAACAAAAATTGTAAAAATTTGTAAATTCTTGCAGTGTGCAGTTAATAAATCAACATCCAACAGATTGATCCACTTAAAATAAAATCAGTTCCCAAGAAAGGGTTTTTTGTAATTTTTCTAAGATATATTTTGAGTTTCTATTACATATTTCATTAATTGTTTTGATTTTATTACAACATTATTTTGATTTCTGTTTTCTTTTTCCAATGGACACATCTATGACTTGCATCCTGTGATTTTTGTCCTCATTATGCTACAATAGTAAAACATTTTAGTTTTGGTATAATGTCTTTCAAATTAATTGCTTACATTTGTTTTCATAGTATTAGGAACTTTGGTCAGGGTATGTTTGACTTTTAATTTTGATTTTTTCGTTTAATTGTGTATTTTGGTACAATTCATTTTTCCTGGTTGTGAACACCTTGCATTCTAATGATGATTATTTTTCCTTTCCCTTTTTCATCTGCTGATCCTTTTTGTTCCTTTAAAGACAAAGTTTTTTGTCACCAAAGATATGACCAGATTTATGCCTAACCTGGCATCTATATGTCATACTGGTTCAAGCCTGCTCAATCTATGCATGGTCTAATGACCACATTTTGGCAGAATCCTAAAAATGTTTTAAAATTCCATTAATGTAGTCCAAAGCTGTTGACATTTTCAAGCATTTGATTGTGTGCGTTTAAATTGATAGGCCCGTGAAGCAATTAACAGCCTTATCATCCTGCTGGTTACTTTGATATCATGGCATTTGTAGGACCAGGATTCCCATCCACCCCTAGTTCTTGACCAACTTATGTTCTGGAGTTTCAACATTGTTTATTATGGAATCATGCCTTTTCAGAACACCTAAAGCCTTTGATACAGTCGTTATTGAAAATGGGGTGTTTTCTGAAGTTGGAACAGGTATTTTAAGAATGTTATTGAGTTAGAGGCTTATCTCAGACACAGTTTGTACTACTAAATCAAGATTGTTATCTTCCATACCAGTCCTTAAGTTCACAAGCTATAAGGTTTGGGACAGGCACAGAGTGGGATGGCATCTGTGCATAGCCTTAGTATCTTCATTTTGTAATAATCAGAACTGTCTTGAATTATAAAACTCTTGTCTTGTGAACTGTCTACATGATAAGCGTTAAAAAGAAACTCACTTCTCGGGATTTTGTGACACATGGTAGACATGAATGGTTGGGCAGTGAGTTTAGAGGGGGAATGCACTTTTGTAGGTAAGTACAGTTATTGTGCACTGTGAGTTTAAATAAAGGCTAATTTATTTAAGCCCCTTGCTGGTCTTCTCCTTAATAGATAGGCCATTGCATTATCCCAGCCTGCTCTGTTTGTTGGCATTCAACTATATGAGATGGCAAGCATTTCATTTCGTTAACCCAGGACTTTGGTTATTGTAGAGCCAACATGAATTGGAAAATAGGATGTCAGTGAGACACTTACAATATAATTACCACTTGAAAGAAGATGACAAGGTCTGTAGAGGGCAATAGTGAACAAAATCTGTCTGATTGTGTCCAAGTATACATTCAGATGGAAAATTAAAGCATGATAGCCTTCTTATCTTCAACTGTTTGGTACATAAATGACCAATCTGATATAATTTCTCAAAATGCTTTTTGCTGCACCAATTGAGAAAAAAATACTTCAAAAATAGATTGCAACAATTGCCATTTCTTCTTTAGAAACTCAAATGTATTTGGAACCGATCCATTTACATTCAGCTGGGAGATTTTCTTTGTCGCAGAACATTAAGATACCTTATATTGATTTGTCAGAATTAACTGCAATGCTTATTTATCTTTGCTCTTCCTGCAATGTTGTAGTTCCTATTAAAAATATTAATTACGTAATTGCAATGATAAAATACAAAACATAAGTATTCACTTCCTTCTTGTTAGTATATACTTAGTACACCCTTGGCAGCCATGAAAGCCTTGAATTTGTGTGGACAGTTCTCTTTCAGCTTTGTGCACCTCAACGTAGAGTAGAACATGAGAAGTTGTTATGAAACGTCCTAGACTTATTCCCATGGGAGGAAATCGCAATTTTACAGCACCACAAGCCATGAAATGGTGCTTATGATGACATTTTGTAATTTTCTGATAACACTTAGGCTTCACTTCAAATATAATAATAATAATAATAATAATAATAATAATAATAATAATAATATAGTAGTTTTTGTAGAAGAAGTAGAAGAAGAAGAAGAAAACATAATATTGTGCTAAATTGTACATAATTGTTGACACTTTCCAAACAACATCAAAAATAAAACTGTAACAAGAACCGAGATTGAAGGACCTAGACACATGCACTGAATGAGAGTAAATCCCAATAACAGGCATGTTGATTTACCAATGGCAATAAATAATCCACAGCTCTACTTTCAGAAGAATCACCTTCCTGCTGTTATGGCCACAGGAAACACCACGTAAAGTTATAATTACTGAATCTAGCCACAGATATTCCAATGCTGTTTCAGAAGTCTTGTTCACTCTTCCACTGTTCTCGATTGTCTTACAGAGTTGCATGTCACCCCTCTTTTCATGGTACCCCCCCTCCCCCCCTTATCTTCTGCAAGGCAGTATTTATCCAATGCCCTGGGCATCTCTGACTGCCATCTTGAACCTTCCAAGACTTGTAAAGTGTAACACGAATGTTCCAGGGGTTAATGGAATGCAGACTTCAGCGTAAACATGTGACATTTAACTATCAATCACCCATCCAGCCCTTCTTATCTTAATAAGGGTAATATGCTGGCTACTACAATATATCCATGCATTCATGCTCGCATCCATGACCATGATAACTTTTATGACTTGCGATTCATATATGCATAGTCATTCACTCTTGGGGCAATAAATATTTATGTGCGTGTCAATTTGCATGAATGCAGTTTACTTTAACATTACTTTACCTCTCTTTGGGTAGTGGGAAAATGTATAACTTCATATTACTTCAAACATTGTAGGTGACTTCAAGAAATGGTTGGTTGTGACATACCTAAATCATGCATTTTCCCAGTGGCTAAAAAACATAATGATACCAACACTTTCATTTCGGCTGAAAGTTCATTCCTTCTCTGCATAGAAGAAGCAATCATGTAATGTACAAGATTTGTAAAAATCTATATTTTTTTACAAATTTATTGTTGGTTAGCATTTCCAAAACATTCAGCCTTTCCCAGGATATGAGTACTGATCTCTGAACGCAATCTTCTACCATCTCATAACGAGTTAGGATAGCTCAGAAGCTGTACTAAATCCTGGTGAGATTATGAGTTGTTTTGTAATTTACAAAACTGGTAAAATGATTTTTACTCATACGCCTAAGAGGAGAACAAAATTTGTGTCACTCTGAGATTTTTGATCTAGTTATTACCATTTTCCTACTCTGAAATGCATGATAGGCATTGGAGTACAATTACAGAGATTGAAGCACAGGTAGGTTAAGTGACTTGAGCAGGATAACTTTATCAGTACTAAACCAATAGCCTTTCAGTTTAGCATGTGGTGCAATAAACAACAGACTAAACTGCTTTAATTGTAATGGGTTAGGTTTTAGTTTATAGTTATTTTTATGATAATGTCTGGTTTGTTCAAAAGAATGAATACTTAAAGTTTATAAGTGATATTTTATTGCTGAAAAAAACATATAAATATTAACTTCGCGACCTAAATATACTTTCAGCAGTACCAGTGCTTGGATCTGAACTCAAATTTTGAAAACTGACATGAACAGGTGCAGCTGAATAGTGTTTTTGTTCTTCAAATATGCTTTCAGTATTAATTAATTACTCTGGGACTGAATATACAATAGGTGTTTGACTCAAAGGCATTATTTTATTGTGCTTAACACCAGCAAACTAATGTAAATAAATATCTTGCTATAATAAATCATTACAGAGGAGTTTCAGTAAACACCTGGACACACCAAGAAGTCACACATGTTGTCAGACTCTAATAAATGAGTCTCCCAAACATATTTACTCGGCTATTCTCAAGTAATTACATTTGCGGGGACACTATAGCCCATCAGTATTGGTATTTAAGTAAGTTTCATCAGTCTACATAAAGTAGTAATTTTCATTTAATATAATGACACTGTTGTATCACTGCAGTCAGCACCATCCAAGATTTTAAGAAAGCACCATATATGTATATTTGTGTGTGTGTGTGTGTGTGTGAGTGATTTTTTGTTTTTAAATGTTTAAAACATTTTAAATGTTTCATTCTGGGAAGTTTTGTAAATGGAGAAAAATAGCTGAAAGTGCAATGAAATAAGCAGAGTCTAGCTGAATTCTGCCCTCAGAGCCTGGTTGCCCTTTTCTGCTGGTGGCTGTGATCTTGCATTACCTTCAATAGTAAGAGAGCTCTTGAATATTCCTGCCAACTCTAAGCTGAATACTGCCAAGGAGCAGACCATATCAAAGGCTACCAGGAGTCACAGATTCTTCTTGAAAAGCTTGTGAAAGCCATAACATGTACTGCTGTCTGCTAAACATTCCAGCCTACAATGCTTCCCTATTAAATGCATTGATTCTGCTTTCTCTCCAACAGACATGATGATATGAGCTGTATTGACCCCAGCTGTCTGCAAGAGCTTTTGCTATCTGACAGAAGTTAAAGAGGTAGACCCTGTCTGGGTCTGGGTCAGTATTTAGCCACTAGAGTCCTAACTCTGTGTTCTTATTATGTATCCTGAGAAAGAAGTAGTCTACTATTAATCTCAGGAATGATATAGTTAGTTTCCAGTAAGTTTATTTAACAGTGTATTCTAATATGCTTGCAATAGACTGAAGTCTTCTTTCAGTGTAAATATATCATAAGTCACAAAGCTCCAACAAGTAGCAAAAAATAAATTGATTAGTTAGTATTCTTGTGTCAAATTCAAAGAAATATTTGTATTGTTTCACATAAAAATGTAGAGTCAATCCATCAGTCCTAAATTGACCATTCATGTATGGGTGTACATGTGTACTCTGAAATAAACTGGCACCTTTCCCATCTGATACTGCTAGATTATGTTATGTACAAAGATGATAAATAATAGAAAAAAATTAGATTTTAAGATTAATTCTAATTTCAACATACATATAAGATGTAAGGTAAAAATAATGAAATGTTAGCACTTCTTAGTGATCATGAAATGTTTATAGGTTTATAGATTTATAGGGTCATTATTGTCACATGTACTGTGAAACTCTTGCTTGCATATGCAAATCAACAGTCAACATGTTGCCATAGCTCACACTCCACACATTTACAGGCATACAATTATGGTCACTTGTATGCTGTAGACTTAAATATCTGCTACAAAAAGCATAGAAATTGGCAGGCTCAATTAAAGCATGGAATAATATATTTAATATATAACAAACTGTTTGGTATATAGTACTCCTAGTCCAGCTGTGTTCTGCTCATGTGCTTTTATCTCTGCCTACCTGTATTCCCCCAGGTTAGCTAGCTGTTCAGTTCCTGAAATTTTGTTAATACTAGTTGTAACCTGTAGTAGGTACAACTAATGTCTTAAATATGATTTTGTGTCTAAATAAACATTTTTATCATAATATTATTACACAATCCTTATTACAGTTATAATAAATGTATTATGAGATTTTTCAGGTAAGAAAGATAGAAGTTTTTGAGAAGATGCTCTCGGTATTGTAAGTCTCTAGTCCTTTGCAAACAGAGGTTTTCCTAACTTGCCATTGTGTGGGGCCTGCTCTGTCTAGGGCTGTTTCCTGCTTTATACTCATTAGAGTATGTATTTGAGAATGTTATTTTATATTTAATACGAGTATGAGTACACATAATTCCAATACTAAGAAAATTACTAGTATCTGTTGGATTATTTTGGTATTTACTCTAAAAAAGTCCTGTGCTGCCTTTGAGAGTGAAACCAGTTTTACCATTTCTTATGCACATACAATAGGTTTTTTGGCTGAAAGGCTTAAAGTGAGCTATTTTTACACTGAAATAATATGATTACTGATGCCTTGGCATATGTGTTTGTTACTACAACTTAAAATACAGTATCCGGAAACTTTATTATGTCAAAAATAGTCACACTGTATCATTATGATCAATTAGAAAACACAGCATTAAAAAATCATAATGTAGTACAGGGTTCATGCAGCTTCTAAAAATGGGGGAAGATATGCAAATTAAACATGTAATAACAAAATGCCCCTTAAAGAAAATAAACATATCTTGTAAAGGGTCCTTGGGTCATTTATAATGTTTTTTTTCTTAAACCATGCCTCAAAATTAAGTAATTTTGTTTTATATGAAATGCTTAGAGGAGTAATAAAAAGCATGCTAGCTGAACATTTTTCAGTTTTGGCGTTATGCATTTTTTGTGTCTTCTTGATGTGAAAAAACAAGAGCAACTATTATTTAGTAATATTACATAATACAATGTAATATATACATACTCACAAAAATTTCTCCTTATTTTGTGTTGGATGGTGCACAAAAAGTAGCCCACAGGTCATAGTGTACATGAGGTGACATAACCTTTGTGAAACAGCTTTCTGGGCTTTTATTATATGGTCCACAATGTTAGGTGTACAGACAGAAAAATTTATGAATTGTACTTTTATTAGGACTATCGAAAATATATTCTTCTAGGAATTCCTTGTATGTCCACTAGATGCAGCCTGTATGCACATACAGCTCTAAAATCAAAATATGATGTTTCAATTGGTATGTCTTCTCTGCAACAAGCATACAGCTAACAGACTTACAAAAATGACACAAAACATTAACAGGAACTTCTGACTAGTGTCGCCTGACAATGTTTGCTACTGTTTTGCTATGTATGGGGCTACCTTTTCATGTGCCACCCTTTGGTTTGTCTCGATTCCATATTTAGGATTAATATTTTAAGTACCATTATTTCATTGTTTTATCTTTTTTAGCAATGGAGATTAATAAACTTTTTCTCTATTTTATCTTTCGCAATTCATTTGTGAGCTCCTCTGCTTTGTTAGTAAATGTTATCAAAAATCACTCTTGTCATCCGCATACCTGTAGCAATTGAGAACTTGTACTGTATGAGAGTAGTCTTCAAATAATAACTTTTATCCTGTTTCAGATAGATAGATACCGTATATACTCATGTATAAGTCTTGAAACCCAAAAAAATCGATCATAAAATTAGACTCCGACGTATACGTCCGTTCAAAAATACAACACTTGAATTTTTTTTTTACATCTTCTTGCCTCCTCTATTCTTGCATCAGCTTCTCAGATGCATCGAATTTTGTTGCAGCAGTGCAGTTACCAATTTCTTTTGCTACTTCAACAACATTTAATTCAAAACCAGCTTCACATTTTCTTCTGATCGAACTCTCCATCATAGATAATGGATGCTCTTACAATAAAGGTGTATGAGGGTGTGAGATACATAAAACACAAATCAGTGCAAAGGTTGCTTCGGAATAGTTCGGGTATTACTGTGTGGTCACGTAGGCACAATAGAGAAAGAGAGAGAGAGGTTAGGAGCACATGCTGATACAGCGCATTGCCACACCCACATAGAAAAAAAAGTCAGTGTGCTCCATGGTTACTCTGTCAGGTGGGCGTTAGCATATCATAATCTCTTGGACCAATAGCGTGCGTATTCCTCATTCAACTTATACAACTGCCATTATAAAATATCAGAAATTATATGGTAAAATCAAGTCCCGACTTATCCACGGGAGAACTTATCCACGAGTATATATGGTAGATAGATTGAAGCGATGTTACGGACAGTGTAGAACATTGCACCATCCTTACATTAAAGAACTGCAGTCTCCTAAGTAAAAAAAAACCTTCCCCCACCCTTTCTTACATAGTTCTTGTGTGTCACTGGACCTGTCACTGATTTGGACACCAAGTACTTGTAGCAGTGGGCCACCTCCACAATCCATAGCGACCTGACATAGAGGTGCTTTGGTGCCCCTGAGAGTCAGTAACAAGTTCATTGGTTTTGTTGATGTTAAGTTGCAGACAGTCTGTACCAAAAAACAAAGTTCTCCACTTGACTCCTATGCACCATTTCATCACAGTAAAAGGAAATGGAAATGCAGAAGCTTCAGTCTTACATGAGTTGGTGAGCTTTGAAATGTACAAATGGTGGACAAACACAGGAAATCACAACAGATAAAGGAAAAATATTTCCTTTTGAGTTTTATTCATGTATAGATTTTCTGAATTCATTTAGCTAATCTAGGGTAGTCATTGCAAGGCAAGACATTACCCTGGATGGGAAAGAAACACCAAATAAATAATATATGCTAAAACCATTCCATGTTTTTTTTATGTTGTTTATCATCCCTTTAAACTTAAAATGGCAAATTTCACACAGTAATCTTGAAGTGTTTGACAGATTAAATTTATTAACAAATACGTTACCCATGTGCAATACCACCTAAGTCAATATAAAGCTTTTTAGCTAGGCAGACAAAAATTTGGCTGAAACAGTTAAGTGTAAACTTCATACTACTGGATATGTAAAATGTCTTTATTAATAATAGAAGTATGATTGTTAATTTACTTATGCATGCCCCAGCAGTTACAGCAGTACATTGTTAGGCTCCTGAGAATCACTCAGTACAATACAGCAAAAAAATTCACCACCACCCTCTTCATTCTGTGAGATGCACTCCTTGAAGTTTAGGTTGGTGCTTTTTCTCTGATTACAGACTCTTCTGTTTTTATAGCTAATCAAACAGGTGCTAAGCCTAACTTTAACTTGCCCCAAATTGTTAATGCACATTTCCCACCAGCAATTCATGCAGATATCCCACCTGATTGCAGCTGAGTTACATTTGTAACAAAGTATTAGCTTTATATGAATACATAAAAAATGTAATTTGGGACACTGCAGGAGATTTTTTACCTTTATCATTCATTATTGAAGTCATACTTAAATACCCTTTTCATCATAACATCTTATTTAAATGTTTGTCTTTTTCATTTCTTTCTATTTTAACAATGACTAGCGGCTGGTATTGTGGTTCTACTGTAGGTCTAGATTTAGATAGAACCTTATTTGTACCCAATGGGAAGTTGGGATTTTTACGGAAGCTCTTTTAATTAATAAGTACATAAATAGATCAATAAATATATATGTATATTGTGGAATAAGGCGCTCTATAGCGCCCCGTTGAAACTACCAGACAAACGTCCCAGACACACTTGTAAAAGCACAAGAAGATTCTTTTAATATTTTCTTCTATAAAGTGCACAAAGCACCACACACTCCACAATTCTCCAGTAATAAATCAATACAATCAATAACAATAAATGCACTCCTCCAACTCCCAGCAGCTCCGGTACACTCCCAGCCAACTCCGGCTCGATCTGCTGGGGTTTTCCATAGTCCTTTTAAAGTCTCTGACCCGGAAGTATTTCGTCTCCTGGTCAAACGCCTTCTTCAGATGTCCTGAAAGTACTGCGGTTTTCCGTCCTCGTGACTCCTAAGTCCTTCCGGGTTAACGTCACCATAAAAGTCCCCGGGTTCTTGGTGAGCTCCCCCTGGCGGCACCCACGGCACCCAACAGGGCTGAAGAACTGGACTCCATGTCCCATGCTGCCCTGCGGGAATCCGGGGAACCATTTCTGTCCAGGGGAGCTACCATCTAACGTCCCGGGGGAAGTAGTGTCCTAAAAAGGTTCTCTCTTTTAGTTGAGGGACGTCCCGGCCAGACTGAAACACCGGCCGTCCATCACAATATATATATATATCTACACAAAAGTTGAAATATATTGCTTAGAAATAAATGGGGCTTCTCCAGAGTTTTTGTTTAAGTTATCCAAGGTATCTCTCAGCATGCTGAAATCCTTTAGTGGGCACCCCCAACTTTCTTAGGTTAATCCTTTTTCTATTTTTATGTTTGTCAAAGTTCTTTGCAATCTGCTATGCCACATTTTTTTCACTGGAATGAAATAATTACTTCCAAGCAAAAACTCATCAAGTGCAGAATTTTAAATGATTTCTCCATTTTTGTGGAGAGTCAACCATGAAATATAGAAACTGACAAATTAGGACTTTCTTTCTTGAAATGTATGATGAAGGTAAGATGATTATGGGCTCAATTACAGTCTAGCTTAATAGGTATATGGATCATGCAGTATATTCTGCTTCTGTGAAAAAGTTATTATGTACAAACTAATCAAAACAATTAATATAATTCAGCCATTTACAGTTGACAGTTCGTTTATGTTTTAATTTATTTTAATTATATTTTTAAAAATGCTGGTTGTGAAATAATTCTAATGTGACAGCTCTGTAAAAGAATGCAATTTCATTTTGTTACAGCTTCACATAGCGTGTTTACATTCAAGTCATTTGTTTAATATTTTTTGCCTTAATAACTAAGATAATCAAAATAAACTGACACTTGCAAAATTTGAATTCTCATTCTCGCAAATAATATCAGTATTATCAACACCTCTACTGCCCCTAAGTTTAGACTTTTTTTACCATTCATTGACATTATATTACTTTTTTCAATTAAATTTTTTTTTTCAATTTCAATTATTTTTAGCTCAATCAATAAGTAAAAACTTAGTTAGTTGAAGACACTGCAAATTATATTGAAACTTCAGAACATTTCAATATCCACTCAGTCCATTTCAGGGTAATAAGAGCTGGCCTATACTGGCAGAAGGTAGGAAGCAAGTGTGGCAGGGTGTCGGTCCATTGCATGGCACACTCCTAGACACAACCACCCTCACCATGGTTAACTGTTGATTCTTAAATTGCCCTAGTATGCGCAATGGTGAGATGTGGTGTTAAGGAGTAAATAAACCTGCAGACACTGGAAAAACATTCAAACAAATCACTGCACTACCTTGCCACTGATATTTTGGAAGCATAGAGTATTTTTCAGTGTTAACATTGTACTTGCACTGTAGTATTTAAACACCCAGTGATACAAATAAATGCCTGTGTTCTGAAAAGTTATAATTTAATGTAGGATAGAGAACTGTATGTGGCAGGAAGGCACAGCATTCAGTGCTACTGCCTCAAACTTCCAAGAAATGAGCAAAGAGTTCCAGCTCAGACACTTTCTATATGGAGTTTACTTGTTCCACATCTACTGTATGTGGATTGTTCTCTGGGCATTTCAGTTTTCCTTTTATATTCCAAGACATGTGGTTGTTTAACTGCTGAATCTAAATTGGCCCACTGTGGGTGTGTGTGATTTCATGGACTGGCACCCGCGCACATGCATAATTCTCACCAACCCCCGTGTGGGCCCTACACACTAGTCATTTCCCAGATCTGCCTCTTGTGACGAATTGTGTTGTGCTTTAGGATAAACACAAATATCAACTCTGTCTTTGATATCTCCGTCTTTCGAAACTATTATTGCTGACAATTCTTCACATATTGGTTTATTATATATGCAAGCATGATCTTTCAGATTCATATAGAAATCCAAGAAAACTTTTTTGTCTATGTGTTTTAAATAAATTTCATGTAAAGTGTGATACTTTTAGACGTATGGATTTGTATCCATTATTGGCTGTAGAATTTCTAATACGTCCAATCGTTTTTTTTTCGATTCTATGTTGCATCGCTTCTCCATGATCATAAATATAAACCTTCCCGAATTTTGGTTTCTTTGAAATTAAACTTGTAGTAGCTTTAATTGGTGCGGGACCACAGATTCTCATAGCATATGGTCCTGAATCGTGTAAATCTATGTTTTGAGCATTGAATGATGTGAACGTGAGCAGATTATTGTAGATTCAGATATTTTGCCTGTAGTGTTTGTGGATTTCACTTTCACCAAATAACAAATCTTTTATTTCTCACAGATACGCCTCTTCATTGGGAAGAAACACTACTTTTCCCTGATGGCAACATGAATTAGACGAGCTACAAGTCTCCGAATTTAAAGCAGAACAATATCTACATACTTCTGTCATATCACCTATGTCCATATACAGTACAGTGGAACCTCGGTTTGCGAGCATAATTCGTTCCGGAAACGTGCTCGTAGTCCAAAGCATTCGTATATCAAAGTGAATTTCCCCATAAGAAATAATGAAAACTCAGATGATTTGTTCCACAACCCAAAACTATTCATATAAAAATGATTAATACCAAATATAAAGTAAAAATACATAAAACAAATTATTTTTAATTTGCACTTTACCTTTGAAAAGAATCATGGCTGGTGTGAGTGAGTTTCTAAATTCTTGTGGGATTCCACCCAACGGGACGACACGAGCGTCCCAAAGCAATCACAATCTCAAGCGCTGTAGCAGTTCGCCGTAAAAGTGAATCCGAAAAGATTGTGGACATGCTATAAGCGCCTGCCGTCGATGGGTGATACAAGGAACATTATAAATGTGCAAGGCCCTGCCTGTCTGCTGTCTCTGTGTATAAATAACTGCGCTGTTGCTGTTTCAAGCTGAATAAAGCTGGTATTGCTAAAGTACTGAGACTCAGCTTCGTGTTTAAGGGTGCAAGACGGTGACTCGCACGTCAGAGCACGTGCGCACACACACACACGAGCGCGCGCGTGTGCACACACATACACATGCGAGCGAGCGAGCACACACACACACACACACGCATGTGCACACACAGTCACAAAGCAAATGCTGCAGTAAACAGTATACGCTCATACGGATGTTGACTATATGAGTGAGGCACGCTGACTCAGATAGAGAACAGGAGACGATTGCCCACAATCCCGCAGAGAGAGAGAGAGAGAGAACCATCAGTTCAGTTGTGATCACATGACGCTCAGCAGACAAAGCGTATACATACTACTCGTACTGTAAGACCTCGCTCGTTTATCAAGTCAAAATTGATTAAAAATTTTTGCTCGTCTTGCAAAACACTCGTAAACCAACTTACTCGCAAACCGAGGTTCCACGGTATTTGATTTCTTTTCGCTGTTCCGTTATTTCCATTTGTTTGTGCTGATGCGATGTTTACTTTCAGTTTTTTGAGACTTTCCAATTTTAGTACTTTCATTATCTCTAACCTGCTCTGCATGTGCATCGTGCCAATGTTTTTGAACCTCTTTATGATGTTCTACTTTGTCTTCTACTCCTTATTTCCAGCCCCAGGCATGGTGAAATCTCTTGGCACTCTTAGTCTCGTCTCGTGGGACTTGAAATTATCTCTCTGAAAAAGTCTAAAAAAGGCTCGTCTCGTCCCAGGATTTTTTTTATATAATAGGGAGATATGGAACAACACTACAACCAATACTAATAAAATTTTTTTAGATATGCAGTGTTTTTGTTTAGTAGAACACAGTGGTGCAGTCCTTAAGAGCCCCAAAGTTGGGTTCAGGTTGTAGTTTAGTCATTGTCTATGGTGTTTATATTTTCTCCTCATAACTACATATGTTTTCTGCATACACTCCATCTTCCTCCTGTAGATATGGGTATCAGTTAAACTGTTTTATCTAAATGTTCTTGGTGTGTTCAGCCTTTGAGTTTATGAATGTGCTGTGCCGTGCCATTCAAGGTTTTCTGGGATCCTATGTTGTCTAAACAAGGTCCATCTTTCAGGTCGTCCTGCTATTGAAAACTTGACTTTTACTAATGGATAGAATTGTTTGTATGAAAGAGAAAGAAAAGAAAAAATATTCACCACCCTGCAATAGTAGTCATATCAAAGGCTCTGATGCAAGAGGGCAATATGGTCTCCCAATTCCTTTGACAGAACATTCAAAAAGTTGTGATGATAATTGTGTCCTTTTAACACAGCAAGAACAAATTTGTAAGAAGGGGCAGAAACGGCTTTTCTTTCTAAGGAAACTCAGCTGTTCTAAACTGGAGAAAACCAGAATTACACCTCTCAATAAGTTTGTATTGAATTTATTGTCACATTTTCTTTTATATATTTCTTTGGCAACCTTAGTATTAAAATATAAATTATCTAAACAATATTATCAAAAATAGTCGTGAAATTATTGATTTGCAGCAACCCTGTGTCACTGAGCTGTGTCACAAACAAGTTAGAAAGAAGGTCAACCCAGTTTTGTCAAGCAGCATTAGTCTTCTTTCTCCTAAATTCCAGCTGTTGCCATCAGATTACAGTTTAAGTTCCTGATTGTAAAGAAAAACATTTTATTCCCAGAGATTTGAGCGTTTCAAATTCTAGTTGTAGGGATTCTGCAAAATTCTGAATTATTACAGTGTGCTGTTAAAGGTAATTACTCTTATTTGCAGAAATCTTGTATGTGTGTGTACTGATTATAACAATTACTGTCATATATTGTACCTTCTTTGATTTTGTGGAACTCTGCATAATTACTGTCCCATGTTTTTTGAACTTTCCTGCTGCAAACATATTTTCTGATGGGATAATAAAGTCTGTCAAACCTAGCCTAATCTAACATAACAAAATCATATGTAACATCAAGTTCAGATCTGAAAGGCCCCCAAAGGTCTTACTGTCCACTGCAAACTTGGCAATGTATTCCATCTGTCTACGGCTCTTTTTGATTGAAGACTATTTGTTCAAGCAGCAACACATGAAGTGGTAGAGAGATACACCTTTGATAATACACCAGCAATGGTTTAGCAACATTACTTGAAAAATGTTAAGTTTTTTGTTGAATCTTCTACATTATTACTGATCAAACCTTTTTTGAGCCCAAAAAATCAATGTGTATTTCATATATTGACTCTTGCTGGCCCACATAGGGTCTGGTACTCCTTATAAAATATGCAGGCCCTTTTTCACATATTAAAGTGTGACTAATACTTTGCTGGAAAATACATGATTTGTATCCCTGCCATACTGTGTATTATTCAATATACAGCATTTCTGTTCAGAAATAACCAGGCAAGGCAAAAAATCCTCTGGAAATGAAGACCATATTCCATACTGATTCTGGTATTCTTGGGTGATGATAAAGTGCAAAAATTATATTTTCCTTCTCAGCTACATCTTAGTAACTCTCTGTTCTAGAAATAATTTTGCATTGTTCAAAAGCCAGTCACTCTTTTCTTTTTATATTTATAGCTATTCAACTTGCCATCACAAACACAAATTCTCCCTTTAGTATATTATCTTGTTTTAGATTTTTAGCCTAATTTTGATTCATCTACATTTAACACGCATATAAAATGAAGTATGAACAGATTAGACCAACCCTGTAAAGTGCATAATGGAAAGGTCCTGGCTTCAGTGTTAAACACACTTCCCCTTTATTTCCACAGGTGTCCTCACATATGTGAATTACCATTTAACCGAAAAACATTGGTCTGGGCCAAATTGATTGATAGCTTTCAGAATTCTGAAGACTTGCATTAGGTCTCCACACAGCCTCCTCTACTCGAGACTAAACAGGTTTAATTCTCTGAGCCTATCAAAATTGGACCTGTCCTCAAGTTCTGTGATGTTCTTTCTTGCAGTCATCTCCACAGCTTCAGGTACTGCTCTGTCTTTTTTGTAATGTAATGAGTGACTAGAATTGCACACAGTACTCCAGATGCGGTCTCACTTGTGCATTATATAGTTTAAATATGACTCCCCTTGATTTATAACCCATAGTTTTTGTGATATAACTTATTTTATTTGCCTTTTCAATGGGTTTTGTATATTGCTCAGACAATGAGAACATCCTTTTCAAGATTGCTTGCTGTAAGATAGTGTTACTCCCATCATGTACTTAAAATTGATGTTCCTTTTGCCCATGTGAGCACTCGGCACTTTTCTTTGTTAAACTGCATTTTCTAAATATTTCTTCAGGTGTAAAGATTGTCCAAGAATTTTTTAAATTACTGCCACTTCCTATTCAGTATCTGCTTTATCTTCAATGTTAATATAATCTGCAAATTTCACAGGTTTAATAAGTATACCAAAATCTATGTAAATAATGTACTGTAAATTAGAAAAAGTAGCAGTTCAAGGACAGACCCTGAGGGACTCCACTGATGACTTCACTTCATGTAAATTATGTGGTATGGTTTGCTTGCTTTAACTTTTGCAGTTACCTGTTCAAAAGAATATCCAACATCTTGGCTTGGCAGTTTTCAAGGTAAAGGTACACTGGGGCTTACTTTGGCAACAATGGTTATATAGCTTGCACTCATAAAAATAACCACTGGTATTTTAAAGTGACTTTAGACACTTCTTGGAAAATATTTGATACTGCTGTATTTGATTTTTTAATTCACTGAAATTATTATTTTTCTTTCATCACAAAACATATTGAAAAATTTCTAACAGGCAACATAATTTTGTGTGAAATAACGTGTACCTATTTTATGCTGTGCTATTATACCTTATATTCTTTTGTGAATGCCCATATACTAAAGTAAAATGAAAAGGTTCAATTCTTAGCTCACCCACACTAGTCCTGGAATCAGTGTAGTCAATCTTTTCTGGATTCTTGTTGCATCTATTTTGTCTTTTTTATAATATGAATATGAAAATTGCCCACAATAGTCCTGATACAGAAATATACTAAAATTTATTTTTTTAACATACTGCCAACATATTCTTTTTTGAACATTGGAGATGCCCATCTCAGTACTACTTAAATAATCTTCACCTCTTGGTTGGCATATGCTTTATATTTTTACTGTTTTACAACAGCAACAACATTTATTTGTATAGCACATTTTCACATGTGTTGCTTAAAACTGTCCAAAATGTTTCCAGGGCAAGATCCAACCTGCGAACACTGCAACCAAGCTCCTGCGTCACTGGGTCACATGTTTTGGGCCTGCACCAAACTAACATCATTTTGGACCAAAATTTTTAAATGCCTTTCAGACAGCCTTGGGGTCACAATCCCTCCTAACCCATTGACAGCTGTGTTCGGTGTTCTTCCAGACGGACTTGAAGTGGAGAAGGACGGTGATTGCATTCACTACACTTTTGGCATGCAGACTTATTTTGTTAAAGTGGAAGAATCCTAACTCTCCACTGATAAGTCAGTGGGAAACCGATGTTTTATATTATTTGAAATTGGAAAACATCAAATTCTCAGTTAGAGGATATGTACAGAATTTTTTTAAAACATGGCAGGATCTAATCAATATTATTTTAGAATAAGAGAAATAACTATTACCGCACTTAATTCCCTTCTCCATTTTTTTTATTTACCTATATATATTTCTTCCTTTCTTTTGTTTATTGTTGCCTTATTAAAAAGCCCTAAGCAATTCTCCTTTGGCTAAGCTCTCCTTCTCAGTGGTGGGGTTTGATTTGTGTTCAGTTTTTTTTTTTGTTATAAATTGATCTATTTGTATGGAATGACTACAATAAAATTAATAAATAAAATTTTAAAAAAAGATAATAATACATAATATACAAAAAAATAACCCAATATTCACTTACATGAAATAGAAATATAATTAATATATCATTGGAATCATTATATATAGTATTGTTTTTAAAGTTTGTAAAGATTAGTCCAATGATAGGGTCAGATAGCTGTGGAGGAAAGAAAAAATAAAAAAAAATACTCAAGATCTGCAGGGGTTCCAAGGGCAAATGACCACCCAGCCTCCACTGAGCATTCTACCAAAAATAAATATTCTGAAGTGGTTCCTTTTTTGTTTTTTTAGGTTTCATCTTACTATGTTGTATATAACAATGTGTACTGTATAGGACAACCTTCTAAAATAAAGCTTGGTTGTAGCAGACGAAACTTGTGACATCTAGTGATTGTTCATGTAATTAACTAGTGTCCAAACTGTTTAGAGCAATCTATAAATGATCACATAATAAATATCCCTTCATATTCCACATCACCCTACATGAGGGGGTCATGAGGTCGCTGGAAAGGGGTGTGTGGCGCTCCTAATACCTATCCAAAAGGACGAAGGTCCATTAGAGTCCTGGGGCCTCATGCATGATGCCATTCGTAGAATTCACACTAAAACATGGCGTATGGACAAAAATGGAAATGTGCATACGCACAAAAAAATCCAGATGCATAAATCTGTGCATTAATTATTCTATCCATTGTAAAAAAGGCGGTATAAGTCCGCCTGACCTGATACCGGAGGCATGTATAAAAATAAAGAAACTTTTTATTTTCTTCACCTGTGGGGTGCAGTACGTCTTCCCCGTAATCCCCACAGGCACAACACAGTCCCCAGTACAAATACACACAAGCACTCTTCTCTTTTGCACCACCACTTCTCCTCCTCCAAGCATAGTCCTCCTCCTCCCAGCTCTGGCCTTTGAGTTTTGGTTGCTGGGCCCTTTTATAGTCCACCTGGAAGTGTTCGATGTGGTTGATTGCCGTAGTTCCGGCTGCACTTCCGGGGTGGTGAATACGCTGCCCATAAGGGCTCAGGAGTCCCAGCTGCAGCACCCCCTGGCGGTGCCTGCAGGACCCAACAGGGCTGCACCCAACTCCAATTCCCATGGAGCCCTGAGGGAAACCGAGGCACTGCTCCAACCCGGGGGGGTGTCCATCTAGCGTCCAGGGGGAGGTATTGTACCATCCAGGGCTGCTCCTCCTGAATATAGAGTGAAGGGGCGTCCTGGCTGTCTGCCACACCATCTTTCCTTCCCGTGTCATGACAGCTCCAGGAAGAATACAGCGCGAGGCAGGAACAATCCCTGAATGGGGTGCCAGCTCCTTGCTAGTGCTGCAACACCGTGTCCTCACATGTTTAATTATTAACATTATAGATTATTTAAATGATGTTAACATTTTATCTGTATAATATAATAAACATATTTTGCTGCATTTCATCTCAAAATGATATCGTTATCATATGTAAATACGTGCTAAAGTGGCTCAGGTTGTGCAATATTATAACTGTATCGCAAGTTTACGGTGAGGTAATTGTACTTATAAGTACAAACAGTTCTACAAGGAGCACTTCTCAGGCTGATTGATTGCGTTTATAGTTCTTGGGATGAAACTGTTTCTGAACCGCGAGGTCCGTACAGGGAAGCCTCTGAAGCATTTGCCATAAGGAAGCAGTTCAAATAGACAGCATGGCTGAGGCAGCATGTGCTGGATGCTGTAAACCGATAATTCTCTTTCCGATCAGCTGCTGTAGAGCTGTGATTCCACACTCAGATACAGTGATATAAATACTCAGAGTTGTGCAGTGAGAGTAATATGGAAAAAGATGATCCGCTGTGGCAACCCCTAACGGGAGCAGCTGAAAAAAGAAGAAGAAGAAGAAGGTAGAGTGAGAGTAACAATGCTAAAGCAGCTATGGTATTTGGAATAGTTTGGCCATTCCGTGGACTATTATATCGTTACAGGTTAATTACAATCAGATGCCTTAAACTGATAAACAATATGTGGTTAATTTCGGTGTATATGATAAAGCCACGTCAGGGATATGGATATAAAAAAGAAAGGGAACCCCCACTGGAACAAAAGCACTGCTTTGACACTGGGTGTCGCCAGTTTGCAAAACCGAGCAGAGAACTTGCGTACGCCAGGGATTGAGCTAGCGTCAAAATGTGCATGGCTTTACACCAAGTTTAGTTTTTATACATTGTGATGTGAGAGTGGAAACGGGTGTATGCAACAGTTTTGTGCGTATGCACCGTTTATACATGAGGCCCCTGGTGCTTCCTGTCTTGCTATATGGTTGCGAGACATGGACGCTATCCAGTAACTTGACACAAAGACTGGACACCTTTGGTACAGTGTCTCTTCGGAGAATCTTTGGGTACCGCTGGTTTGACTTTGTGTCGAATGAGCATTTGCTCATGGAGTCCCGAATGAGGCACATTACCTGCATTGTGAGGGAGTGTCAGTTACGGCAGTACAGCCATGTGGCTCGATTCCCTGGGGGTGATCTGACTCGCAGAATCCTCATTGTTGAGGATCCGAGTGGCTGGACCAGGCAATGGGGATGCTTACGTAACACCTGCCTGTGACAGATAGATGGTCATTTCCAGAGGGTGGGACTGGACCACGTGTCTGCCTAGGGGGCTGCCAACCAGGATCCTGAGCTGTTTTGTTGTGTGGTGGGTGCAGCAACGTGCTGTACCAGTGCATGCTCTCCAACCTGAGCTGACCTGCCCTACATAATATTTCAACAAGCTCAGTTGTGGCATAGAAAAAATCTTCCTGGGAATAAATGTAACTTTGGTGATATTGCCAAAGGGCATTTTATTGCATATTACCAGGATAAAAGAGTGTAACTACTGCCACAGCCTATGCAGACTAGAAAATGAATAGTTTATTTTTATTAAGACTGCTAGATTGCTTAGATGGTTTTTACTGTTACGAGGTTAAGTACCTTGATGCTATACAAATGTTTAATCAAAATTCCAAAGCAAATTTAGCAGTTAAAGAGACTTTACAACAAAGTACCCATATTGAGTGAAAATGGTAGTTAAGCATGGAGAATTGGCTGAATCTGAACTATTATGCTTAGAGGACAACCTTCCTGTACCACACACACGACACGCTAGGAGCATATTGTACCTCTGTCTTTTCCCTTCTAAGCTCCAGAACTCCTGCTTTGGTGTGGCATGTTGATATACATGTACATGTGATACTGTATATGAAGTGCAGCAAAATGGTACCCATGACTCTATGACTCTATGTAATCAGAAAGCAACACCACAGAAAATGAACTACAATTTAAAGTAAATTGAAATCAAAAGGAAAAACTGCCTAAAACTGCAAGGATGTGGGGAGTCAGAACCAATTCTGCAATGATCAGGAACAAGGCTAGAAACAGCACTGTGTGGGACACCAGTTAATTCCAGGACACCTATATACACACACAGAGTTTAAAAATTCCACCGAACTTTGCAAAATGAAATTTGACAATTTCCTATTTGAATTCAACAATAATTGTCACAAAATAGCATTGATTCACTTTAGCCTTGCCATTAATATAAAAGCTTGTGAATAACAGCTCACTTTCTCTCACCTTTTTCATAATATACTTTATTACTAGGGGGTTCGCCCCCTGCTCACTTTGTTCTCCAACCCCCCCAACCTGCACTAAGCTCCATCCACTTCGCGTCTCTGCCGCTCGCGTTGTGAAAAGGGGGGCTGAACGCACCCCAAGGAGACACGGTCGCTCCTCTAAAACCCCCTCTTAAATAGCGATACAAAGAGAAACAAATACAGTTTTTATTTTAACCTCCTCTTTGATTGATCAGCTGCTGGCTTCGAACATTTAAAAACCTGTACAGCAGCTGTCCTACTTTTTGTCTTTTATTTCCGGCCCCGGGCGTGGTTACATTTCTTGGCACAAAGTCTCGTCTCGCGGGACGTGAGTTCTTGATATTTTTTAGTTTATAATTTAAAAGCTGAAAAAGAATCTAAAAATCTAACAAGATAACATTAAAGTTCGATAAACTCTGAAAAAAATGATACCAAACATATGGCCGGCGATTCATCCCGGCCAATACCCTCAGGCCTCCAGATGGAGCCCTCCTTGCAGCATGGAGGTGCCCCGAATGCCAGCAGGGAATCATGGACAATGGAGTCTTAATGTACAGCCCTGCTGGATACCATGGGGGCTGCCAGGAGTCGCTGCAGGGAGGCCCAGGGACTGTTATTTGCCCTATAACCCGGAAGTACGTCTTAGTCACAGCGACAGAGGAAATGACGGATAAAGAAGAAGAGTTTTCATCTGACCCGGAAGTGCTGGGTAATCACATGGACTGAAGGATCAGAAGCACTTCCGGGTCATGGACTATAAAAGACTGTGGGAGATCCCAGACAGATGAGCTGAGTTGGGGGGCAGGGTGACTAAGCGTCTGAGAGTGGAGGATTGTGTATTGTATTTGTAATTATTGATTTATTGAAGAGTACTGTGGAGTGGAGGGTGCTTTGTGCACATTATTGTTCAAATAAATAATATTGGACTTTTACCTGGAGTCTGGCGTGTTGGCCGAGGGTTCAAAGGGTCGAGACTGTCACAGTGGCATAGCCGTCAGGATTCTCTGGTGTCTATTTGGCAGAGGACCTGTACATTAAAAATTTCTGTGGACAGTGAACCCCGAGAAGACCGCATCAAGATTTGCAGAAAAACACTACAACCCTTTTTTTGTTGCCAAGACTGTCTTGGGAAAGAGGAAGACCAAACAGAGCGGCAGCAACAGCGGTTCGTTATGGCCGACGCTTGGGATGAGATGAGGAGCGGCTACACAGGTCGGGAAAGGCCTATGGAGGAAGACGACTCACACGAGGTACGTGCCAGGGATTCAATACATAACATATTTAAAATAACTCATTTTGTCTCGTGCACATACCTTAGAGACGTTCATCCAGAGGTTCTGCAGGATGCAGAAGAAAGTCCCGAAGTTGGTGGTGCGCTGCAGGTCTGACAGGCGACTGAAAAGAAGGACTTCCGCATGTCGGATGCCGGCGAGAAAAATGTGACCTGCCCCGGAGTATTCAGGGAAGGAGAAGGTCCGTGCTCCATTGCAGTCGACTTACAGCAAAAGAAGACGGTCTTGGACTTTCCAAAAGGGAAGGGGGAGGCGAGCGAAGCACCGCTCACCCCAATAAAAGGTAAGGAGGTCCAGGAAATGGCTGATCGGTCCGTCGATAAATTGATACAGGCGGATCGCAGTCAGCCAAAGATGGCGACCCAGTCCTCCAAAGAGAACTCCAATTCCCAGAAGCCTACGCGCAGCCCAGCCGAGCACGTACCAGGAGCAGGCGTGCTCATTGGCTCCAGGCCAGAAGGTAGGGCTAGTGACGAATCGAGCCTGCTTTCGGCTGATTTAAATAATGATATGGATGTGTGCGAGCTGGAGAAATTAATCCAGCCCGTGCACAGTTTCTTACAGATTATAACGTCGATTAAGAAGATCATAGAAGAACTGGGAGCAACGGCCAAAGCGCCTTTGAGGAAGGTAGAAGAATACCTGCGGCGATTTGACCGGGAGTCTCCCTTATTACTTGATTCGGTGGTACAGGTAAGCGAGACCCGTACCGTACATCATAGAGGGACGCAGAGTGACACGGGACCGCGGTTAATTAGTAGTGGGTGCCAAGTCAACGCGAGCCCTACAAGGGAGTCGGAAACCATGACTGAGGGTGCGGGGGAAGCATCGATCGAGCCAGAGCAGCTGAATAGTGCTGTCTTCCGGAGTGATGTGGTGCTGAAGACGTCGGCCCCAGTCATTTGTAAATCGAAGGGGGTGCAGACAGTAAAAGGGCTCTCTTTTTCCCATAGAGCAGGGGTCTGCAACCTTCACTATCAAAAGAGCCATTTTGCTCCCTCTTCCTCCAAAGAAAAATAGTCTGGAGCCGCAAAACATAACACAGCTTATAAACTTTTAAAAGTTTTAATCTTTTTTTAGATTTTACATGTTACAACCACGGAATACAACAAACAGAAGTGCAGTGTGCATGTGTAGGCCTACTTTGAAATAAATTTAACTGAACTCTGCAGGCCTATTTGAGTCCTTCCTATACCTGTATAAAATTAAAATAAAAACTAGCCCACTTTAATATAAATAAAACATTTAGCTGTAGCTTAGCAGCTTTAAAAAAGTAAACATAAAATTCCATTTCAGTGTGCTCTCATCCTTTTCAGGTTTCCCTCTCAGCCAGCAATCAACTGAAGCACCTGAACATACAAAAAAACCTACGTCAGCTCCGGGTCTGAAATAAATGTGTTTTTTTTGTTTTTTTTTAATATTAGCCTATTAAATGCTATTGTTCTCACCTGTTTAATGTGACTTCTGTTTCTGAAGTTCACTGCAGATCATCTCTAGCACTTTGAGCTACTTTTTGTATGAAAATGTGCTATATAAATAAATGTTGTTGTTGTTCTATGTCGGGGCTATACGATGTGACTTTGACCTTCACACAGGACTGCAGGCTCATGTGTGAGGTGGGAGAGATATTTGGACTTTATGAAGTTCATGCTTGAGAAAACTTGCTCACATAAGTATGTTGAGCCAAAGATGGACAGGACTCCAAATGCATATTTTTTCATGTTCATATATGTTTCAGGAATGGCACTCCATGTATTGAAAACAAGTTTGTCGGGTTTGGGGAGGTTTTCAATATCAGTCCATTTGTGCTCTTTAGCGAGAGTAGCCTTCTGACGGGCGACTTCTTCAAGATCCGCTGTCAGGCATTTGAACTTGGACACCCATAAATCTTTATCCGCTATGTGGCCAGTTCAATTTCTAGATCGGGCTTACTTACTCCTGTGAATGCGGATGTGTTCAGCAGGGATGGGTCGATGTCCAGGGAAGGAGAAAGTGTTTTTTTTCTTTCTGAACTCACTGAATCTTTCTCTAAATGCAGCTTGCATTGCAATAATTGTACGGTGGAAATAATCACAATTTATGTGAATGTTCACTGCTTTGAACTCTCTCAGGGAGGGGAAGTGAGAGAGTGTACCTTTCTGTGCATCTCTGGCAAACACTGTCATCATGCGCTCAAACACCAAAACATTTAAAGTCAGAGAATAGATGCTCTGATATTTTTATGAACGATTCTTTCATGTATTCTCCGTCTGTGAACGGCTTACCCCTCCTTACGATCTCTTGAGCTGCCACAAAACTAGCAGCTGTAGTTGATTGTGGAGAAGTGATCCACTTTTTGAAAGTATGTTTGCTCTGTTCAGCTTTCCGTTGCAGTTCCGAAATTGCTCTCTTTCGCTCATCTTCACTTGGGTATTTTTCAGTGAATGCTGAGTGCTTGTTTCAAAAATGTCTTTCAACGTTACATTTTTTGTTGTTCGATAATTTATCGCCACATATTAAGCACACCGGTAAGCCAGCGTCGTTGGCGGTGAAGGCAAATGCTTCTGTCCACGCAGAATTAAACTCTCTGTTCTCTTCTGGGATTTTTCATTTTTGGGATTTATTCATGGTTAGTGCAGGGGTCGCACACTCCAGAAGCCACCTGCAGGTAAAGGCGAGGGCTATAGACGTAGATGTGACGCATATTTTAGTTGACAAATTATAAATAAAAATAAAAATTAGATGTTAAAGTGTATAACAGTAGTAGTAGTAAATAAACATTATATATATTACATATATTATATACAAATTAAATTAAGAAATTGCCGTTATTCATTTTCATGTTTTTTTTTTTTTTTGTCAAGGCCAAAAGGAGCCATTACAAGGAGGCTGAAGAGCCGCATGCGGCTCCAGAGCTGCGGGTTGCCGACCCCTGCCATAGAGAGATTCAAACTTTGGACAAACCCCAGATTAAACAGGAGATCCCAAAAATGAAACGGGGGTCTCCTGACAAAATAGAAAAGGAAACCTGAAAGCTCAAGGGCGGCCGGGGAATCCTCCTCGGCGGAGAAAAGGGCAGATCCAGAATATCCGTAGTGCTTCCAGTCTTGCAGAAGGATACAAACAGGGGGGCGGTGGCTGTGCTATGAGTGCCGCAAGCCGGGCCACGTATGGCGAAGTTGTCCTCGGAGGACAGGGGATCAGAGGTCTTTTCCATTTAATGTTCCGCCTAGGTTCTCCCGGGAGTATGTACGACGTAGCCAAGGCCCGACCAATGGATCCTCCTGGAGGAAGATGTCCCTCGCGGGGCTGGCCGCTTCGAACCTTGGTTCTTCGCTGGGGGGAGAGTACTGTGAGATATGGCCGGCCATTCATCCCGGCCAATACCCCCAGGCCGCCAGATTTAGCCCCCCTTGCAGCATGGAGGTGCCCCGAATATCAACAGGGAATCATGGACAATGGAGTTTTAATGCACAGCCCTGCTGGATACCATGGGGGCCGCCAGGAGTCACTGCAGGGAGGCCCGGGGACTGTTATTTGCCCTATAACCCGGAAGTATGTCTTAGTCACAGTGACAGAGGAAATGACATACTTCTGGGATAAAGAAGAAGAGTTTTCATCTGACCCGGAAGTGCTGGGTAATCACATGGACTGAAGGATCAGAAGCACTTCCGGGTCATGGACTATAAAAGACTGTGGGAGATCCCAGACAGATGAGCTGAGTTGGGGGGCAGGGTGACTAAGCGTCTGAGAGTGGAGGATTGTGTATTGTATTTGTAATTATTGATTTATTGAAGAGTACTGTGGAGTGGAGGGTGCTTTGTGCACATTATTGTTCAAATAAATAATATTGGACTTTTATCTGGAGTCTGGCGTGTTGGCCGAGGGTTCAAAGGGTCGAGACTGTCACAGTGGCATAGCCGTCAGGATTCTCTGGTGTCTATTTGGCAGAGGACCTGTACATTAAAAATTTCTGTGGACAGTGAACCCCGAGAAGACCGCATCAAGATTTGCAGAAAAACACTACAACCCTTTTTTTGTTGCCAAGACCGTCTTGGGAAAGAGGAAGACCAAGCAGAGCGGCAGCAACAGCGGTTCGTCATGGCCGACGCTTGGGATGAGATGAGGAGCGGCTACACAGGTCGGGAAAGGCCTACGGAGGAAGACGACTCACACGAGGTACGTGCCAGGGATTCAATACATAACATATTTAAAATAACTCATTTTGTCCCGTGCACATACCTTAGAGACGTTCATCCAGAGGTTCTGCAGGATGCAGAAGAAAGTCCCGAAGTTGGTGGTGCGCTCCAGGTCTGACAGGCGACTGAAAAGAAGGACTTCCACATGTCGGATGCCAGCGAGAAAAATGTGACCTGCCCCGGAGTATTCAGGGAAGGAGAAGGTCCGTGCTCCATTGCAGTCGACTTACAGCAAAAGAAGACGGTCTTGGACTTTCCAAAAGGGAAGGGGGAGGCGAGCGAAGCACCGCTCACCCCAATAAAAGGTAAGGAGGTCCAGGAAATGGCTGATCGGTCCGTCGATAAATTGATACAGGCGGATCGCAGTCAGCCAAAGATGGCGACCCAGTCCTCCAAAGAGAACTCCAATTCCCAGAAGCCTGTGCGCAGCCCAGCCGAGCATGTACCAGGAGCAGGCGTGCTCATTGGCTCCAGGCCAGAAGGTAGGGCTAGTGACGAATCGAGCCTGCTTTCGGCTGATTTAAATAATGATATGGATGTGTGCGAGCTGGAGAAATTAATCCAGCCCGTGCACAGTTTCTTACAGATTATAACGTCGATTAAGAAGATCATAGAAGAACTGGGAGCAACGGCCGAAGCGCCTTTGAGGAAGGTAGAAGAATACCTGCGGCGATTTGACCGGGAGTCTCCCTTATTACTTGATTCGGTGGTACAGGTAAGCGAGACCCGTACCGTACATCATAGAGGGACGCAGAGTGACACGGGCCCGCGGTTAATTAGTAGTGGGTGCCAAGTCAACGCGAGCCCTACAAGGGAGTCGGAAACCATGACTGAGGGTGCGGGGGAAGCATTGATCGAGCCGGAGCAGCTGAATAGTGCTGTCTTCCGGAGTGATGTGGTGCTGAAGACGTCGGCCCCAGTCATTTGTAAATCGAAGGGGGTGCAGACAGTAAAAGGGCTCTCTTTTTCCCATAGAGAGATTCAAACTTTGGACAAACCCCAGATTAAACAGGAGATCCCAAAAATGAAACGGGGGTCTCCTGACAAAATAGAAAAGGGACCTGAAAGCTCAAGGGCGGCCGGGGAATCCTCCTCGGCGGAGAAAAGGGCAGATCCAGAATATCCGTAGTGCTTCCAGTCTTGCAGAAGGATACAAACAGGGGGGCGGTGGCTGTGCTATGAGTGCCGCAAGCCGGGCCACGTATGGCGAAGTTGTCCTCGGAGGACAGGGGATCAGAGGTCTTTTCCATTTAATGTTCCGCCTAGGTTCTCCCGGGAGTATGTACGACGTAGCCAAGGCCCGACCAATGGATCCTCCTGGAGGAAGATGTCCCTCGCGGGGCTGGCCGCTTCGAACCTTGGTTCTTCGCTGGGGGGAGAGTACTGTGAGATATGGCCGGCCATTCATCCCGGCCAATACCCCCAGGCCGCCAGATTTAGCCCCCCTTGCAGCATGGAGGTGCCCCGAATATCAACAGGGAATCATGGACAATGGAGTTTTAATGCACAGCCCTGCTGGATACCATGGGGGCCGCCAGGAGTCACTGCAGGGAGGCCCGGGGACTGTTATTTGCCCTATAACCCGGAAGTATGTCTTAGTCACAGTGACAGAGGAAATGACATACTTCTGGGATAAAGAAGAAGAGTTTTCATCTGACCCGGAAGTGCTGGGTAATCACATGGACTGAAGGATCAGAAACACTTCCGGGTCATGGACTATAAAAGACTGTGGGAGATCCCAGACAGACGAGATGAGTTTGGAGGCAGGGTGACTAAGCGTCTGGGAGTGGAGGATTGTCTATTGTATTTGTAATTATTGATTTATTGAAGAGTATTGTGGAGTGGAGGGTGCTTTATGCACATTATTGTTCAAATAAATAATATTGGACTTTTATCTGGAGTCTGGCGTGTTGGCCGAGGGTTCAAAGGGTCAAGAGGGACCTCAAACTGTCACAATACAGTATGTAGGTTTTAAAATAAGCCTAATTTAAAGCATGACAACAAATGTGACATAAAAAATCACATAAAATCGTTCCACAAAATCATTGCACTTTTAGGCTTAGGATTTACAGTATATATGAAGAGTATATATATATATATATATATATATATATATATATATATATATATATATATATATATATATATGAGGGGGGACCCAATAATATATATATTTTTAAATTGTATATTTCTCAGAATATTTCTAAAATTTAATCACCCTCAAAATACTCAAATGCTCTTCCTGAGATGCAATACACTTGTCCCACTGCTTTTCCTATTGTTCAAAACTGTCTGAAATTCTTGCAAAGTTATAGCTTTCAGTGTCTCTGTCATTTGCTTCTCGACCTCCTCTACATCCTGAAAATGCTTTTGTTGTGAGAAACTGGCACACAATCAATGCTGTGTGGGCGGGAGCGTTGCAGAAGCCATTCACCTGATCGCCACAATTTGAGTAGTTTTCTCCACACTGCATTACGTAATCACTTGAGCATTACAAGGATGTGGCTTGGCCAAATGATGCATAGGCAGTCTGGTACACACACTTACCAGAAAACATCGGAACTAATGCTCCTCCAGCCTCCAGAAAAAAATTCTCATTATTTTTGGGTCCCCCCTCGTATATGGCCTATATATATGGCCTCAGCTCAGTCAGGTGTAAATTGGCACCTGACTGTGTGTGTATGTCACATGGGATAGCGTTTTTATTAAAAAATAAAACAAGATGTTAATAAAAATAAGCTTTTATAATTCAAGTCAAATTATATTTAAACCATGGAAAAAAGTCCTCAACATAAAAAACTATAAACTGAATAAAATCATATGAATAAAACAGGCCTAAAACACTACATCATTCCTGGACCCACATGTCCGATAACCTGCAACCAATGAAACAGGTTTTATACTGACTAAAATGTAATAACATTTTGTGCCATCATATACTTTATCATAATCTCAGTGGAACTGCCAAATGCATTGATCTCTTAAGATTGCTTTACAGGTACGGTCAGAAGTTTCAAAAATACTAAAGAAAACGAGAGCATCCTAACACAACACATACACATATAAGAAGAAAATATGAGCACTTTTAACTGGTTCTCAGTAGAGGTTATGCTAAGCAGAGTTTTACATTATTTCCTATTAATCTCTCATTATGTCAACAGTCACATAATTTTAGTGGGTGTATCTAGATGTCTTCTTGATTTGTGCCAAACACAGAGTTGTGAAGAAAATTACTTTCTACATATGCTATCTACCTTAATTAAAGGATAAGTGTCTGTCTGTAAGTCGAGTTGCTGTGTCCCTGTCATTCCAAAGGATGGTGAATTACAAACATTTTTAGTAATAAAATGCATTGCAGTTTCATTCCAACAGATGTTGCCTCACAAACATTAGCACTGCTTTTACAAATACCATACCAAGTAGTATATAACAGCGACATATGAATTGCTTCGTACACTGAAAAAGTTAACACTGAGGGCCATTGTGATTATTCAAATTTAAACCCATCTTAGTCAGGAAGCAGAGCTAGTTCTTATATAATTGAAGTGGGGCTTTTTGTTTTAGTTTGCTGTAAGTGTAGTTTTTGTTTCAAAAGACGTATTATTCACTCTTTTTTCAGAGAATATGGCGTATCATGATTATATCAATTCAAATGGTAAAATCTTTATGAAGATAATTCTGTCACTCTATTTTAGAAAATGGCTTTCAGTAATTTCCATGTTTTTCAAAAATATTATTTTTTTCCTAATTAAAGCAAAAAGCTAGTATTTGAAGAGATAAAAGTTACAAGTAGTTCAAATGTTTAATTATTTTAATTCACATATAATGGGAAGAAAGTGAAATGTGGAGAAACATGGACAAAACAAAGTGAAGTGCTAAGACTACAAAATAAACTGATTTGCCTTGTACACTGTACAGGTAGATACAATGCTTTTAAAATTATTTTAAACCAAAAAAAAAGAAAAGAGAGAGAAATGTCTCAGGCATGTTTTGAGATTAGAAAGGCAGCTCAATCCAGGGCTTATTTAAAAGTAAAGAAGCCGAAAGGGCATCGATGAACAATATTCTTAGTCAATATAATAGAAAGTGACTCGCACATGGGTATCATCTTAAGAGTCTTGGACAAAAAGACCTGCAGAAAGCCGTTGCTTTCTTCCTGCCTTACTGAAAATAATGCAGTGATGATGATGGCCCTTCACATCACAAATAATGGACATCCAGCACTTTACTATACTTTCTATTGTGTATCATGTGTGCAACAAGACTTATTGACTCTGATAAAGCAAACGAATTGAAAATGTATAAATGTGTCAAAATGTGTGTCTTTCACCTTTTTAGATTTTGAAAGCCAGACCAGTAAAAACTGTTCTGTGTGCATATGTTGCAGGTAAAGGTAACATAAAACTTTATACTGAAATATAAGTTTCAGCTCTAAGTATAGATTCTGGGTCTGTGAATCTAGATGCTGATTAAATCTGAGAAACTGTTTGTCTGAGCCTGCCCATCCTATTTGCATCAAAAAAATACTGCTGAACACTTTCCATCAAGCAAAACAATTAAAATCTTTCCAGTACACCACTATCCTCATTCATTTGTTCTCACTGATGCAATTCAAAAATGAAAAAATGTAAGATCTCTAAATTATCCAATGGTAACATAAACACAATTCTGGTAATTTTACATTAGTAGGAAATGGTAAATGCCTACTTGCACTACTCTAATAATTTTGCATCACAAAATTCCTTTGTGAAACTGTTCTTTTTATTCTAATTAATACATTCTCTTCATGTCAAACACTAGTAAGCAGCCCTTTCTTGAAGCAAGTCCTATCTGATACAGTAGTCTCTCTGGTGTCATTGCTTGGGTTCACCTTCATTAGCCCCTTTAAGTCACTAGCGCAGTCAATGTAATTTATTAACAGTAATAATAGTGATATACTTGGATTTTATTTGTGTCTTATTTGCATGCCTGTGTAGGTGAGTCATGTTTAACCGGAGTACAGATATTCAAAGTGGTATTGTGTAATGTGAAATGCCATGTCCTTACATTGCATTTTTAATGGATTAGACTGAAAAGACTGTATGCTTGTTTATCGTAAATGTGTTTATTAAATAGTCTAAAAAGCCATAACCTGTAATGAAACTGAAATTTCCATTTCTCTTGTATTCAATTAGTAAAAACCCTAGCATGACTAGATTATTTTTCATTGTTTTTATATATTGTTTATACAGAATTAGGCACATAATATATACATTAATTTAAAATTCCATGCAAAATTTATGAGGTAAACAATTTTCACTCTGAAGAGAGTGTAACAAAGGGAGCATAATTTATCTGAATTTTTAGTAGGTTTGGAAGATTATACTAAAAATAAGATCTATGTAAACATACCTAATTTAATTATGCACTAACTAAAATATACTTTTTTTTTTTTTTTTTTTTTAAAGTTTGTGCCACTGTAGTTTGCACAGCTACTTTACAGCTCCTGGGCTCAAATCCTGTCTGGTCTGAAGTTCTCTTGTGCATGTAGTGCTTGAATCAGGCATTCTGGATTCCTTTCATGTCTCACAGATGTGCAATGTATGGTATTCAATCAAATGGTTGGTTCTGGCTATTAGGGCAGAGTTTGTATTACTAGTCCTTGTCAAACACGTACACTTACGAAGCAGCCAACAAGCCCTGAGGTGAGTGATATAATACAAGATAAGGGGTTGATTTGGGGTACTGATGCCTCTCTCTCTGTCTTTACAGAATAAAAGAAGATAAACAATAAAAACACTCACTTACCGATAACACTTCTGGTATCAGAAAATGGCTCCCTCCAGACAACTCCATCTGTGATGACGTCACTTCCGGCTCATCAGGATGACGTCAGTTTCGGTCCATCTGTGATGATGTTTCTTCTGGCACCCCAAAATGACATCACTTCCGGTCCATCTCTGATGACTTCACTTCTGGTTTCATTGTCATTTCCTCACAACTCATTTCCTGCAGCCATTTTGTATATAAACGATCATTCCACCTCTGTATTCTGTCAAATGTTTTGTTTTTTTTCATCAAATATTGACCCAATTTTGTGTATATTACACAGGGCAATTCCCCAACTCTTTTTGCAGTTTTCTGCATGATTTATTCTTATTACATCCTTTAATAACAAATGTAGGCTCAGATAATGGATGTATAGATATTTTAAAGAACATGCAGTATAAGAATTGTGTAGAAAAACTACTTTAAGTTTTGATGTTAGATCTTCATTAGCATTGGATACAAGGTACTAGCCACAAGTAAATTGCCCCCTGTATGAGATCTTCACCAAACCTAGGAGCACATTTATTAACATACTGAGACAACTGAGTTGCTCCAAGGAGCACAATGTAAGGTCATTTCTACCCACAGCCATCAGGCTATATAATAAGTTGTCCATCGGTCAAGGTGGTATTGTTCCCTTTGTGCTAAATGGTACTGAGCTGTTCTAGCAAACATCTTAACAGACAATGGTGCTATGTGCCAATGATTGACATTCTGTACTGTCAAACTCTATCTTACAAGTATGTGCAGTTCTAATCACGTTACACTTAGTAAATAGCTACACTTTGTTAATTTACCTACTGATAATTCTTGTAATATTTGTATAGGTAGAATACTTAAGATTATTATAATTCTCGTTACATGGATATCTATCTATCTATCTATCTATCTATCTATCTATCTATCTATCTATCTATCTATCTATCTATCTATCTATCTATCAATTATTATTTCTTTGTCGATAATTCCATTTTATTCTTTACTATTTTTATTTTTTCTGACATCTTGGTGTTGAGAAATATTGCTTTCAAGTGTAACTCCTTATTCTTAAATATGTTGCTATGACTTGCTTGCTTAAAATGTTCAGCACTTAAAATGTTTTTTTCACTCAATCATTTCCCTAGTCATCCATATCTTCCCCTTCATAGAATCAGCCATTAATCTCTTCTGCTATTCCATGTCTTCCACTTATGACAAAACTAGTAGGGTGGACACCGCAAAATCAGTCAGCACAGCTTACAGTCCCCTGCATAGCTCCTCTGCCACAGAACATGTTTGGCTAAAAAAACTCAGACTTCATGGTCATATGGTGCAGACTTCCAGCTAGCCTACAGACACAAGACAAGATAGTCCAGCTATATTGAGCACAGAAGGATGAAGCAATAGTCTCACCCACAATTCTCAGTGTCCAGCTCACATCGTCCACTTTGTCTGGTTATAAGATCTGCTGTCAATGTCAATGGCCGTCATTGTGGTTTATAGTAGTGGATATACAGTAACATTGGACTCCCCCTGTCTTCCTCACTGAATAACCTGTTAAGGTGATTTAACCTTCCCTATGCTCTGATTAGAAAAACATTTTTTAAAAATTTGTTGTAATAATTATCTCCTATGTGGACACTGAAGTTTGCTTTTCTGCATTATATAATAAATAAGAAACATCACATGAAAAGTCACAAAAAGAACACTATAATACATCTGTTGCTAAAATTCCTTTCCTTATTAAAACTGCAATTCCATTTCAACTGAAAATAATGGTTCACATATAACTCAGTGTGCATCAATACCATCCTCAACCAACAATCTTAAAATTAGTCATTGACCCCACTGAATCACTGTAACCTTCTAACCATTTTCTCATCTTTGATTGCCTGCTGTTCCTTTTATACATACATTTTCTCCTTATCTTTCGCTCTCCTTCTTTTTCTTTTGATAAAAAAATATTTGAATATGACTACAAAATAGGTTATTAAATAACTAATTGTAAAGGAACCTACCTAACATTACATTACATTCTCAAACAGGCAAAAGCGTGTGCTCTAGACATGGCAGCAATTCATTACTGGGTCCACACACACATGCACCTACTCTTGCACAAGGCAAGCTTGAAATAACAAATTAATCATATATTCAGTCATCTGTTGGGGTGTTGGAGGGAAGCCAGAGTTCTGAGTTCAAAACAGATGCAGAACAAGCAAACTCCACACAAACTATGACAAGGGACGGGATTTGAATCAAAGATGCTGCATTGTATTTGTGAGGCTGCCATCAATGCACCCCAATGTCACTGTATTCAATTGAAATTTAATTATCTACTAAAAATTAATTGTACTTCTATTTATAAATTAATAAAATCCATCAATCCAATTTTCTAAACTGCTTATGCAGGGCAAGGTGGTGAGGTAGCTTGAGCCTCTCCCAGAAATCATCAGGCAAAAGGCAGGAACAACCTGGACAGAGCACCAGTCAATTGTAGGGGCGAAAACATATACACACTCACGCACAGATCAGGGCCAGTTTAGCAACGTCAGTTCACCTTACCTGCATGTATGGGACTTTGGTAGGAAACCGGAGCTCCCTGAGGAAACCCATACAGACACAAGGAGAACATGCAAACATTATGCAACTAGCACCTAGGGAGTGAACCCTGGTCTTTTTTTCTGCGAGGTAGCAGCACTACCTCAGCATCACCATCCCCAGCCCTAAATGAATAAAATAAAAAGTAAAACAGATGCCAAACAATATTTTTCATTACTTTTCTTTATGTAAAGAAAGTGCTGTATGCAAACTTTGACTCAAAAAAGCTTCTGGGATCCAGCACTGCAATTGTTGATATAAACAAAGTCAAGGGCCTTAGGAGTCTATTTATCAGATTTTATAAAAAGAACCTATCCAAATAATACCATTTAAACTTCGGTCAGGAAGACATATGAAATACCTACTCAATCAAAGGCAGCCATGCTATGATAAAGAAATATGTGTTTGTTGTATGTTATCATTAAGAGGTTATGAAAATAAAAGGAAAATGACTTATTTGTAGACAAAAAAAAGAGTGCTGTTTTGTCTCCTGAGAGAGAGGTGCCAAAGTGATGACTTTATTATTGAGCCGAGAAGGCTTGCTTCATTCACCTTGTGTGTTATAAATGTTAGTAACTTTTTAAGCTTTTTCTAAGCTTAACACATTTTTCTTTTGGAACTTTTATTTTTTTCACAGTTTTCTGGACTTCAACATGGTTTAGTTATACTGCTATAAGATTTTACCAAAAACAGGCTGGACCAAGCAATACACATGTAATTTCAGCATAGGGTTTACAAAGAATGAGATCATCATGGACTATCAGATTAATCTGACCGTGTGCACATTTTAAATTTGTTCTCGGATATTTTTTTCTCCAGCAACTGAAAAATACTAATTAAAATAACACTTAAAATAAAAATGCAAGCATTGTTATATCTGTACTGTTGAATTAGTGAATTAAAAATAATGTAGGTAATTTACATTTAAACAAACCCTTAAAAACTTTTTGTAATTAAATACTTTTAAAATCTGGTTTGTCACTATTAGGTTGGCAACATTTGCCATAGTAATACAGTGCATCCGGAAAGTATTCACAGCACATCACTTTTTCCACATTTTGTTATGTTACAGCCTTATTCCAAAATGGATTAAATTCATTTTTTTCCTCAGAATTCTACACACAACACCCCATAATGACAACGTGAAAAAAGCTTACTTGAGGTTTTTGCAAATTTATTAAAAATAAAAAAACTGAGAAATCACATGTACATAAGTATTCACAGCCTTTGCTCAATACTTTGTCGATGCACCTTTGCCAGCAATTGCAGCCTCAAGTCTTTTTGAATATGATACCACAAGCTTGGCACACCTATCCTTGGCCAGTTTCGCCCATTCCTCTTTGCAGCACCTCTCAAGCTCCATCAGGTTGGATGGGAAGCGTCGGTGCACAGCCATTTTGAGATCTCTCCAGAGATGTTCAATCGGATTCAAGTCTGGGCTCTGGCTGGGCCACTCAAGGACATTCACAGAGTTGTCCTGAAGCCACTCCTTTGATATCTTGGCTGTGTGGTTAGGGTCGTTGTCCTGCTGAAAGATGAACCGTTGCCCCAGTCTGAGGTCAAGAGCGCTCTGGAGCAGGTTTTCATCCAGGATGTCTCTGTACATTGCTGCAGTCATCTTTCCCTTTATCCTGACTAGTCTCCCAGTCCCTGCCGCTGAAAAACATCCCCACAGCATGATGCTGCAACCACCATGCTTCACTGTAGGGATGGTATTGGCCTGGTGATGAGCAGTGCCTGGTTTCCTCCAAATGTGACGCCTGGCATTCACACCAAAGAGTTCAATCTTTGTCTCATCAGACCAGAGAATTTTCTTTCTCATGGTCTGAGAGTCCTTCAGGTGCCTTTTGGCAAACTCCAGGCGGGCTGCCATGTGCCTTTTACTAAGGAGTGGCTTCTATCTGGCCACTCTACAATACAGGCCTGATTGGTGGATTGCTGCAGAGATGGTTATCCTTCTGGAAGGTTCTCCTCTCTCCACAGAGGACCTCTGGAGCTCTGACAGAGTGACCATCGGGTTCATGGTCACCTCTCTGACTAAGGCCGTTCTCCCCCGATCACTCAGTTTAGATGGCTGGCCAGCTCTAGGAAGAGTCCTGGTGGTTTCGAACTTCTTCCACTTACGGATGATGGAGGCCACTGTGCTCATTGGGACATTCAAAGCAGCAGAAATTTTTCTGTAACCTTCCCCAGATTTGTGCCTCGAGACAATCCTGTCTCGGAGGTCTACAGACAATTCCTTTGACTTCATGCTTGGTTTGTGCTCTGACATGAACTGTCAACTGTGGGACCTTATATAGACAGGTGTGTGCCTTTCCAAATCATGTCCAGTCAACTGAATGTACCACAGGTGGACTCCAATTAAGCTGCAGAAACATCTCAAGGATGATCAGAGGAAACAGGATGCACCTGAGCTCAATTTTGAGCTTCATGACAAAGGCTGTGAATACTTATGTACATGTGCTTTCTCAATTTTTTTATTTTTAATAAATTTGCAAAAAATCTCAAGTAAACTTTTTTCACTTTGTCATTATGGGGTGTTGTGTGTAGAATTCTGAGGAAAAAAATTAATTTAATCCATTTTGGAATAAGGCTGTAACATAACAAAATGTGGAAAAAGTGATGCGCTGTGAATACTTTCCGTATGCCCTGTAAATGTAGTTTGCAGATTCATATTCAGGAATGAAGCAATACTGTTTTGCCGTACTGTATATGTACATATCGTATTAATTGGGAGATTAGGCACTTCAAACACTGAAATCCTAAATACTTCTTATGCTAGTATCAACAAATGGAGCAGATCATTTCATCGGTGATGTAGCCAAGCAAAATAGCCACTTCGTTTGAAACTTGCCTTAATTTTTAATTGCTATGACTGTTTTCGTCACTGCCACTGTGCTCGTATGTGTATGTGGAGGTGTGCAAGGCGGTGTCGCCTGCAACCCTGAACTGTATCCACCAGTTACAAAATGGATTGATACGCAGACAAAGTGTAGATGTGCTCATTACAATCAAAGAACGAAAGTGAAGTTTCTGTTCCTTCATTGGGACTGTGTAAGACACTGTATTAAAAGCCATTAATCCCCCCATCATATCATCTGCTGTATCAAACATGTGACACTACAAGCTAAACAGTAACAACTTACATCTGAGCTGAGTGCATCTGATTGTGCTTTCAAAGCTGCATTAATCTATTTCTTAAGCAACTCATAAAGGGATAAAACTGGCAATGACAAAATCCTTTGTGTGTCCGTGTGCTGGCCTTTTTATTTTATTTATTCCAATAATAAGCACATTCACACTTGACACATTAGTATTAGCAGGATGAATGAGAGCTGGAATTAACGGTATTGGCATTGGGCAGATAACGTTACATACTTTGACATGAATCTCAGGATGGCATTCCTCTAGAAACCTTTCAGGTTTGTGCTGTTCTTTCCTGTGAGCTTCATTCCACATGGCTTACATTGGGTTTTATTTTTTGTCAACACTGTAATTAAAGTTGGTCCAGATGTGTGACCACTTTTTTTGCCTGAGAATCATGTTGGCCCACAATACAAAGAGAAGTGTAGCAGGATTCTGGCTGACATGATGATTTCCTTATGGTGCCAAAAACTAGTTTTATCCAATTACAAGTGTGCATACGAAATTTTTTTTTAAATTGCACCACTGCATTCTTGTTTTTTAATTGTTGGCAACCGTGTCATGTTTGACAGAGATGTGCAAAAAGCATCACATCGTTCATTGTCCAGTTGTCTGTTTGTAACATTTTTGTTTTATTTAAAAAAAATTGTCTAAGTTTCCATCATTAAAGGTGCATTTTTATTTCGTTTTTTTTTTTAAGCTTTCAACACAGAATAAATGTCGTTGACAAGTATTTTTCATCTTAGTTTTATTAAACAAAATTAACATTGCCTATAAACCCGGGGCGGAGTGGTGGCTCTGAGGCTAAGGATCTGTGCTGGCATCCAGAAGGTTGCCGGTTCAAATCCCCATCACTGCCAAAAGAGATCCTACTCTGCTGGCCCTTGAGCAAGACCCTTAACCTGTAATTGCTCCAGGGGTGCTGTACAATGGCTGACCCTGCACTCTGACCCCAAGGGGTATGCGAAAAATAACAAATTCCTAATACAAGAAATTGTATAAGTTGAAATAAAAAACAAAAAAATAAACCCTTTATGTCCAATTGGTTGTATTACTCAGCTTTGGCACCTTGTGGAAAGGTAAAAAGCATTCACAATACACTTTGAAAATCATTTTCCCATTTTTAATACAATGTTCAGTCATACTTGGAGGCCATCCTTCTATTTATTTATCCTGGTATCGGCATGGGGATATTGTTAATGACTTTGCACAGTGCATTTTCAAGGATTCACTTTTGTGATTTAATCTTACTCTTGCCTGTTTTTTTTTGCACCTCCCTTCTGCTTTGGATGTCTATGGAGTATATATACATTGTAAAGTTCTTTTACACAGACATTTCCAATTAACACCTCTGTTTACCCATAAGGCCTGATTCAGCTACAGACTCCTTTTTTCAACCCTTTTTCTCTATCAGTCTGGGCAGTTGACTTATTTCTTGGCAAATCAGGCATCTGCTAAAGCAAATGCAATCACTCGCATATGATAGCTCACTCATAGGAAGAGCTAAAAGATGGACTTTTCTGTGATCTGTTCTGTTCCATTTCCTTTCTTAGTAATCACATATCATTTTCATTTATATATTCTAGGACAGCTCCATTTTTCTAGTCTGTCTCCTTTGTGTCTTGCTATTTGACATTCACTAGCAACTTAGTACAGCCTTTAGATCAATGGTCATTTAACTCCCACACATATTTCAGTTTATACAAGGAAAGTGCCTTACCTATTGGACTCCCAGTATCAAAGCATCATTTCCATGGAAGTCATCACCACATGTGAATGTATGAGTGCAGTAATGCCACTTGTCATTATTTAATCTCATGCACTTGCACTTATCAGCCATCATAATTAATAATACTTGCACTGGATTCTGAAAGCATTCAGAACCCTTCACTTTTTTCACACTTTGCTATGTTGCTGCCTTGTGCTAAAATTGTTAAAATTCATTTTTTCTCCACATCAAGCAACATTTAATAACCCAGAATGACAAAGTGAAAACATGATTTTAGGAATTTTTGTAAAGTTATGAAAAATACAAAAACTGAAATATCACATTGACTCAGGTATTCAGACAATTTGCTATTACACTTGAATCCCATTCTATTGATCATCACTAAGATGTTTCCCCATCTTGCTTGGAGTTCACCTGTGGACAATACAAAATATTAGGCATATATAGGAAAGGCTCACAGCTGTCTATATGCCCCACAGTTGACAACGTGTATCAGAGTGAAACCAAGCCATGAGGTCAAAGGAGGACTCTGCAGAGCTTAGGGACAGGATTGTGTTGAGTCACAGATTTAGGGAAAATGACAAAACAAAAACTTAACAAAAGCACCATTGCCTATATAATACTAGAGGTTTCCTAGAGATGGCCACCCCTCCAAACTGAACAATCAAGGGAGAAGGACCATGGTAAGAGAGGTGACCAAAAAACTGGACAACTTAACTTAAGGACAACTCCCCAAATCCAGGTGTGTGAGAAGCTTGTCGCATCATACCCATGATGCTCCAGCCTGCAATCAGTGCTAAATGTGCTTCAACTATGGGCTGAGTATGGGGAATGAATATTTGTGTTAAAGTGATATTTCATTTTTTTATTTTTAATTAATTTACAAAAGTTTACAAACATTTCTGATATCTTGTTTTCGCCTTGTTGTTCAGGGGTATTGACTGTTGCTTGATATGCGGAAAATATTTAAATGATTTTAGCACAAGTCTGCAACATAACAAAGTGTGAAAAAAGAGGAGGTGTCTGAAGACTTTGTGAATCCACTGTTTTAATCTCTGGCTGAACATGGTAAAATGTCTGTATTGTATTAATGTCCTATCTCTCTCTCTCTGTATATATATATATATATATATATATATATATATATATATATATATATATATATATATATATATATATATATATATATATATATATATATATAGAAAGACAGAGAGAGAGAAGTATGAGCAATATTTATTTTTTGTTTCTTCCAGACCTTTCTTCTCATATAATTTTTTACTGTGTTTCTGAAATATTAAGTAGACAGGGTTTTTTGTTAATGAGTGCTGTGGGTAGGGAATGGGAGTAAATGTTTTCATTTTAAAACAACAACCTTGATGAAAACTGATTAAATGAATAAAAAAAGATTATAAACTAATTTTGTAATTATGGTACTGTACTTTTACAATTAACATTAGTTTTAATTAACATGATGTGCCAAATTTACTTTGGCTCCTTATATTCTAGCCAATTATATGATCATGCTTGCTTAGTGCATCATCTTTATTATAACTGTGCCTACTACTGAATGCTTAATAAGATTACCATATGAAGAAAGGTGAAAGGAGTTACATTTTAATGTAAATAGTAAATAGAGGTGATGACGTTTTTATGATTATCAGTGGCATTGCCGAGACTGATGGTTGCCAGTTACTGTGATTAGTGTGCTCTAAGATTTTTTATGTAATTTTAGCTCAAAGTAGTAATACCCCAGAGAGTGGTAATGAGTTGCATGTTGAACAGCACATGCAAGTAAGAATTTTACTGTATTCTGTACATGTGACAATAATAACAGTATACTGTATACCTATACTGTACAATATATACCTATAACCCTATGCAAGGATACATTAAATAGAATTCATATTTTTGAAAAGAATGATTAAAAAAATCTGCTATTCTGAGGTTATTAATCAACAATTAACAAAAGGGTTTCAATAATTAATGAGGAACAATCAACAAATCAAATAATTTGTAACTTTTCAAACATTAAACATGATTAGAGTTTAATAAAAAGCATGCTAGTTCACTTTCAAAAGGAATCAATTGGACTTACTACAGTAATTTATTTAGAGGAAAATACATTTAATTCAATTAAAGCAATCTGCACTTTACTGATACAACAAAATACTATTTACTTAAATAAACAGTAAAAAAACAAAATAAAGACACCAGAGATGGAGTATGTGTTCAAAAACTAACCAAACAAAGCCTCAATAATTCGTCAGATTTGCACAATAGAAAAGGAAACATCGATCTGTGTACAGTTGTAGTCAATACTATTGGCAACCATGCAGTTGAAGTATACCATGTACAATATTTCCTGAAAAAATTAATGATAGCTTTCATGCTTTAAAGGGACCACTTTCATCATTGACAATGGCAAATTTAAGAGATTGTTCTGAGACCATCTGAAAAATTATGATCAAGAATAAAAATGCAAAAGAGTCCAAGGTCATCTCCAGAGATTTTTGTATTCCTGCTTCCTTAGTTTGCCACGTTAATAAAAAATCTGCTGCTCATGATATTATCAAAAACCTCTTCGGATCTGGGGAAAAGAGGAAAATTGATCAAGGAAGTCTTTGAAAGTTTTTGCAAACTATTGAAAAAACACCACTTAAAACATCCAAAGACCTTAAAACAAGCCTGTAGCAATCTAGAATTGTTGTTACAACTTGCAACTGGACAATAAATTGAGAATGACTTTATGGGCAAAAGCCAAGCAGGACCCCACTTTTCAAAGATAAATGTAGAAAGGCACAACTGACTTTTGCCCAAACCTACCTAGACAAATTAACATCTTTTAGGGTAAATGTTCTGTGGAATGATGAAGCCAATGTAGAGCCTTTGACAATGCAGACCAATGGTTTGTTCATAGGCCCCTAAATAATGCTTATAAAGAAAAATACTCCATAGCTACAGTTATATTTGGTAGAGCTTCTATAATGTGTGGGAATAATTTACTGCAGTTGGTGCTGGAAGTTTTAAACATATTAATGGAATCAACAAACCTGAAGATTACCAAAGTATTTTAGGGCAGAATATGAAGATCATGGGTCCTCCAGCAGCACAATGACCCAAAAACATACAAAACAATAATTAATAATGGACTCTGTTAAACTGACCAGTCATGAGACCTAACCTAAATCTGATTGAAAACTTTTGTGAAAGAGTTGAAATATGCCACTGGGAAAAGGAATCCTGCAGATATTTAAGAGCTAGAACAACTTTCATCTTAAGAGTGGGAGAGATTACCAGCAGAGAGATGTAGAGAAAAGCCAAGCAAAATGACACCTTTTATTGGCTAACTAGAAAGATTACAATATGCAAGCTTTCGAGGCAACTCAGGCCCCTTCTTCAGGCAAGATGTAATCATTGATGATCATGATTACATCTTGCCTGAAGAAGGGGCCTGAGTTGCCTCAAAAGCTTGCATATTGTAATCTTTCTAGTTAGCCAATAAAAGGTGTCATTTTGCTTGGCTTTTCTCTACATTCATAATGGCTAACACGGTACAACACCCTAGTACTACAGCAGAGAGATGAAAACAATATTTAGAGGTTGTCATCTTTGACAAATGTTCTGCGAACAAGTACTAGCGAAGGGTGCTTAATACTATCCTGATTGTCACACACGTGCACTTGGAAGACAGTGGGCCTGAAAAAGTGTGATTGCCCACTGGAGCATGGGGTTGGCACTATCAAATAACACTTTCTTTCATTCCTCCTTTGCAGACCTACAAAAGGAAATCCCGCCTGATGACCTTACTTCTGGTCCCAGCTCTCCTGACCTCACTTCGTGTCCTGGCTCTATATAACCATCGTCTTATTTCATTGTAATTCAGTTCTGTATTGAGCTCAGTCTGAAAATACATCATTCTTTCATTTATGATCGCTAATTTTCAAGTATATGGGGTGCCAACTTGTTTACAGGTGGCTTCGAGGAGTCACGTGACCATTATGTGTGAAGTGATGGAAACCGTGATGGTGCAAACAGAGGTGACAGCAGACCACATTGCACCGTTATGAGCAGAAACCACAGCCATCAAGGTCAGCCGAGGGAACGGGTTTATCACGTCAACCTGCTGAAGCTGTGGAAGGTTAGGGATCTCATTCCCTCCTCTGATCAGCCCCTTTCACTCTTCACTCATAAATCAGTCCTTCACTTCAGTTCTGATCTGATGGCCAGATAGTGACAGGAGTTGGAAACAGTCGTCCTGTTAGTCCTGGGGATTGTGAGCAGACATCTCTGATTGCACATGACATAGTGATTGAACCCGGGGTGATCGTAAGAGAATACCTGTATAGACTCCTGGAGGCAAAACGGGCGGAGGTGGAACTTGAAATCAAGAGTATGTTGGACTTAGGTGTAATATAGGATAGTCATAGTTCCGGGTCCAATCCTATAGTCTTGTTTCCTAAGCCTGATGAAGGTTCTACAACGACTTAATCAGGTTTCCCAATTTGACACTTATCCAATGCCATGAGTGGATAAGTTCCTTGAGCAGCTTGGTAAGGCAGAGTGTTTCACCACACTTAACATGATGAAAGGGTACTGGCAGGTTGCTTTAATGGATTCTGCAAAGGTAAAGCCAGTGTTTAGCACCCCTTTGTTCCAACAGCTTCTCAACTCCTGATAGATGGAATTCTACGTCTCCACAATATCTATAGTGCTGCCTACTTGTATGATGTCATCATCTATTCCAGCCGTTGGAAGGAACACCTACAGCAGATCAAAGCTGTGCTCCATATAATTGGTACAGCTGGTCTTCAGATTAGTTTCTTTGGGTTAACCAAGGCCAAATATTTGGGCTATCTGGTGGTAGGGGTACTGGGTTTAGTGGATTACTATAACTTTTTTGAGAGATTGGTGCCCTTGATTAATTTATCAGAGAAGTGGGCTCCAAACAATATGGTATGGGATTCAAAAGCAGACACTGCATTTTGTGACCTAGAGGAGACCCTAATGTCATCACCGGTATTGATGGCACCTAATTTTTCCTAACCTTTTATTCTCCAGACCGACACTTTGGACCCATGTCTTAGTGTGATGTTGAGACAGAGCCTCAATGGTGTTATTATGTTGCTGAGCTGGAATGCTGGATCGGAAAACCAAGTATGCAGCAGTGGAGCCAGAAGCTCTGGAGATTAAATGGGCAGTTACCCAGATGAGGTATTATCTCCTTGGTCGTGAGTTCACCCTTGTTACCGATCATGACCATCTTCAGTATCGCTGGGGCTCTCTCCACAAAAATGCCAATTCAATTTCTCGCGGGTCTTCTTGGTGTGAGGGGGCATGCATGTGCACTTGGGAGACAGTTTACGGGCCTGAATAAGTGTGATTGTCCATTGGACCAGTGGTGGCGCTGTCAGATAATAATTTCTCTCTTTCCTCTTCTGCAGACCTACATAAGGAAATCCTGCCTGATGATCTCACTTTCGGTCCCGACTCTCCTGTCCTCACTTCCTGATCTGGCTCTCCTGACCTCACTTCCTATCTTGGCTTTATATAACCACCATCTTGTTTCATTGTAATTCAATTACGGAATTGAGATCAGTCTGAAAAGACATCATTCTTTCATTTTTAATCGTTAATTTTCAAGTATACGGGGTGGCTACCCCAAACCTTTATCTTTGTATTTGTAATTCTTTCACAAGGTCTTGTTTTATTTCTTGGGGTGAACAGATGTATTTTGTGTTGTGCATCTTACTGTCAAAAGTCAGTAAATTTCAAATTCATTCTGAAGGTATTTCACTGTACATGATTGACCTAAAATGCAAGGGTGTCAATAATTTTGAGTCAGGATCAATATTAGAGGGCAACTGTGCAAAAGCAGATCCTGAAATCATTGAGCATAAAGCCAAGAACAACCCAAAACTGGCCAGCACACTTCCTCATATTAGAGAAACAGCTGCTGAAGTAGGGAAAAAATGAGAACATAAAAAAACAGAAAAGACAGAGAACATAGAAACTTCACAAAGATAGTAGCAGAGCTCGTAATCTAACCTGGGCCCAAGAAGCTGTAAGACAGCAGTTCTAACCAATGCATGATGTAAAATCTGATTTGGTTGAGTGTCTTCAGTTCCTCAACATATATCAAAATTATTATTCGTGGGCAGGCATTTACATCAGCCAATCAACTTTTACGACATCATAAAGTGGTGACTGAACAAAAAGTCATATAAAGTCAACCTTTGTAAGTAATTACATCTTACTTTCATAATTCATGAAAAGGTGCATAGAATCCCCTGTGCTTAACAGTCAGTTGTATTTTAACACTTATTTTACTGTAAGTACAACAAAAATGCATTTATTACTAATTTCATCTTATGTAACAAGACCTTATCCAAGGGCTTCTTTATATCTGTACAGTGTGGAGTATTGACATGATGGTAAAATTACTTGTTAATATGAAAAATTCAAATAATAATAATAATATATTACTTGCGGCACAGTGGCGCAGTGGTAGCGCTGCTGCCTCACAGTAAGGAGACCTGGGTTCGCTTCCCGGGTCCTCCCTTTGTGGAGTTCGCATGTTCTCCCTGTGCCTGCATGGGTTTCCTCCTGGTGCTCCGATTTCCTCCCACTTTCCAAAGACATGCAGGTTAGGTGCACTGGCGATCCTAAATTGTCCTTGGTGTGTGTGTGCGTGTGTCCTGTGGTGGGCTGGTGCCCTGCCTGGGATTTGTTCCTGTCTTGTGCCCTGTGCTGGCTGGGATTGGCTCCAGCAAACCCCTGTGACCCTGTGTTAGGATATAGCGGGTTGGAAAATGACTGAATATATTACATATTATAATAAATATGTAATGTCAATGGAAATGTCTCTCAGTAAAGCCACCTCATACCACTCCAAAGTAAAGTTTTATTAGTAGGTCACATTACAGAAATGAATAGATACTTTATTGATGCTTTATAAGTGTTATTAAAACTCAAAGTGTTCATTAAGGTATTGTTACATAATAAATGAATGATAGACACATTTTTGCAGTACCTAAACTGAGGTGTTACCATATTTTTTATTTTACATAGTTGTCAGAGCCCTTTAAGAAGCAAGCCAGTTGCCTAGCACATAGCTAAAATCCTTCTTAAGTTCATGATGTTATGGGTGCTCAGTTTACTCTTTAACTAGGCATAAAATCTTATGATATTTAAGTTAGCTTTTCATTTTTTTCTTGTGGTACTACAGAAGTCTTTTTTAAATGCAAGAGCATACAGAAATCCTACACATATTAATATTTGCACACATTTTAGGGACTAAATGGTATTTATACTAAATTAGAATCTTAATAAAATCAGTACCGTATATACTCACGGATAAGTTCTTCCGCAGATAAGTCGGGACTTGATTTTACAGTATAATTTTTTATTTTATAATGTCAGTCAAATAAGCTGAATGTGGACACTCTATTGGAACAAGGGATTATGATATGCTAATGCCCACCTGAGAGACTGACTACGGAGCACGCTGCCTTTTTTTCTGTGTGGGTGCGGCAATGCGCTGTATCAGCGCGCACTCCTAACCTCCCTCTCTCTCTCTCTATTGTGCCTACGTGACCACATGTTAATACCCAAACTATTCTGAATCAACGTTTCACTGATTTGTATTTTTTGTATCTCACACCTCTATCGTAAGAGCATCCCTTATCTATGATGGAGCGTTCAGTCAGAAGAAAATATGAAGCTGGTTTTAAATTAAACGTCACTGAAGAAGCGTAAGAAATTGGTAACTGAGCTGCTACAACAAAATTCGATGTGTCTGAGAAACTGATGCGAGATTGGAGGAGGCAAGAAGATTATGATCGATTTTTCGGGTTTAAAGACAGAAATTATACATAAGCATATACGGTAATTCAAACACATTGTCACCTGCATTCATAATATTTAGCCCTTAAAATTGTCTCACTCTTTTCATCTCTTATAAGTCTCAACTAAACACAAAAAACTAGAATAAATTGTCTTTAGGAATTATGCTGAATAGAATAAAACCATGAGGTGCTTTCAAATGTTTTCTTGTAATTAATTGAATTCTTATAGTTTACTTACATATTGACCAACTTAGCCTTGTTAAATAACTTCAACATCAAAAACTTTTAAAATGGAATTAACTGTCTTGTCAGCATTTCTAAAATTTTCACTATATTTAAGTTATTGTATTGGAAATATTTAGTAGTAAACAGCATATTTAGTTGCATCATATAGTAACTGTGAAGTGAAATGTTCTGTTTTTGCAAAAATATAATCAATCATTTTGAGGTCATGTGTCTGTTTTATTTTGATGCTTATTTGGAGTACTTAAGGAAATAAAGTGAACAATATTAAATTCACCCTGAACTCTCCAGAACAATAAAATACACGCATTTATAAACTTATTTCTTTTTAGAGCTATGCCACAGCAGACAAGCTCACACAGGTTTCTTAAAGTCCTCTCCTGTTGTCATTTTTGGAAAAATACACACAAACCAATTTTTGTTATAACTTCCAAAAAAATATATTTAAAACACATCTTTTTCTGGATAATTACTGTATATTCCTCAGTCGTTTAAGTAAAAAAAGAGCAATTTTACAAGGCTGGTAAGAAAACTAAGAAAATGCATAATATACACTTTGTTCATAAGTGTTAGTTTGTTACTGACCTACATTGACTAGTAGCATATGCTACCATAACAAGACAAATTAACATTTAAAAATAAAACAAAAATAACTTTATGATATCATGAATCAAATCAAATCTTATTTGTCACATACAGTTATACACAGTACAAGAGGTACTGAAATGCTTACAAACCTGGCACAACAAATTTGTATCTGGATATGAGGTTCAGATAGGTGAGAAGATACTCAGTTTAGACTGATTAGTGATTATAAACTAAATGAGTGAGTGCATAAGTATGTGTCATGCAGCCCATTGAGCAACAGTTGTCACCAGTGCCTCTTACAGCCAGACTGGGCTATACCTCATGATAATATTTTGGAATGAGCAGTTTTATAAATTGGACAGATCAATGGACACCCTGAATTAATGTCCTCTTCAGTGTGAGAAATGAGAAATACAAATGTGTTTTAATAGATCCTGAACTGCAGTAGCTTCCTGTCAGCTCTGAATTATTGCATAGCAGCTCCCTTGAAAATGTCTTATCTCTTGAATGGCACTTTCTTTCTATTTTAAGGCACACTTTTAAGATTTTATGTTTCACCTTTCATAATCTGCAGTATGCACTTTAAAAAGGCATTCACAAGCTTTGTATAATAACTATCAATAACAAAAGATTATTTTACTCAGTTTTACCTGCTAACAGTACCTGATTCTATACTGCATTTCAGGCATGCATTAAAAACTTACTTAGTTTTTGATTAATCATTCTCATTCATTACTTTTTCAATGAAAGTATGTGTATCGTTTCTTTAATTCTAGTTAGGCTTAGTAAAAAGAGCTACAGACCAAAAATATAATATGTCCAAATGACACTTAAAATATAAGATTTACAAAAATCAGTTACTGTAATGAATATGACAAATCACTGTCTAAAAATATTAATACCATCAGCCCACATTGGTGACATTAGTCAAGGAGACTTTTGGGCATTACTTTGCTTTATTCAAATAATAACACCAAATGCATGCTTATTTTATTTGGTTAAGCCCATAAAACCCCGAGTTAAACATAAGAACAATCAAACTTATACTTTGAAATATTCTCTACATATAGCCATTAGCTGTAAGGCCAAGGTCTTGAGCTTCCATATCTCACAGTTTTGGGTGGCTGCAGATATGAAACCTGGGAGCTTTAGTAGACTCGATAGACTTAAGCCATTTACCTGATAGAAGGGGAGTGAGAGGGCATTGTGTGATGATCTGCTTAAGTTTCTTTAAGGTTTCGCTTTTCATTTTTGATGAGTAGAGTGAATATACAGGTATGAGATGGCATATTTTTAGAAAAAGTACACACTACTCTCTCTAGCTGTTTCTTTTCCTGAGCAAAGAAGCAACCAAAAAAAGATGTATGAAGAAGGACGATACAATGTCAACATTAGAAAATGTAATGTTATGTAAGAGGGATCTTGATTACTTGTGACATTCCAAATTTAACAAAATCAGATTTAACAGCCATCAGAATTAGTTTCTGAGATCTCAAAAGTTGAGAAAGAATAAACATTTTCACCTAAGAACACACTATACAAAAATGGCTTTCACAACAAATTAGAATATAATATATTGACTATAAGAGAAACAGAACAACTGAACCTTCACGTTATGACACTCTTATTACAAGCACAGAGAAAAAGCTAACAAGATTGTCCCTCAAATTCTTCTTCTTCTCATTCTAAAGCTTTACCCATTTTCATGTGGGTGAGCTATGTTGGACCAGGCTCCTCTCATCTTGTCTGTTGTACAAATCCTCCCCTGAAACAACCCTTCTCCCATAGGTTCTCCGTCACACAGACTATTCACTTTCCCTTTGATCGTCTTCATCACCTCCATCTGACACCTTTATATCCATTATTTGTCCCCCCACATTGTTTACCTCTCTTCTAGTGACTTGCACATACCACTAGTGGAACATAGCCCAGACACAAACAGGTAGACATCGTATTAAGCACCACCACACGTTTATTTACAGTCTTAATATGTACAAGTGCCACACAAACCCCCTAAACTCCCCCAAAGTCCAGGCCTCACACTGCCTCTTTCCGTCTCTTCAGGCCGCCTTCACTCCTCTCCACCAAGACCTTGTCCTCTGCACTCCTGACTCCAGCCATCTAATGGAGGGAGGCAGCCCCTTTTATTCCCATCCGGATGTGCACCAGGTGCCTCCCGATTAGCTTCCGCAGGCACTCCCCAGTGTTGCAGAAGTACCGGCGGAAGTGCTGAGGGCCAGGGCTCCTCAGGCATTGGGGTGCCCCCTGGCGGTGACCATGGGCCCCTATAGGGTTGAGCTTCCAAGCTCAGTTCCCGTGGTCCCCAAAGCCACCAGGGCGGTCACCCCCATGTGGTCTGGTGGAGGCGTAAGCCCCCCTCCAGTCCTCCGGGGCGTCCCGGCTGGGTACCACCCCCAGCCACCTGTGGCACACTTTAATCTTCTTTCCTGTATTTTCTTTAAGAATTCTCCAACTTTAACTGCACCTCTGATTACTTCTATTATTAAGCATTGTTATTCCACACATCATTTCAACATCCCTTATTTCTTTAGCAGTTTCCTGACATGCAAATTTTAGCTGCCCTGTTTACTTGTTCATACAACAATGCTGGGCTAACCACTGTTTTGTACACTTTACCTTTCACTTTTGCACTGATTCTTAAGTCACATAACACTCCAGATACCTTTTTCCAATATTTTAAACCTGATTGCATTCTATGGTTTATTTCCAGATCTAGCTCTACATTCTCTGTTATGTTTGCTCCAAGATGGTTGAACTTTTGCACTCTTTTAAGCCCTTCCCCCGGACGTTTAAATCACCATCTTCTTCAAGATTACACAAGCATTTAGCTTGACAAATACATAGAAAGGATCTGTGAAATGGAAAGACAGATATTAAAAATGTGAAAGGGAGAAAATTTAGTAAGTATAAATAGGAATTTAGGAATATCATTAGGCGCAGTTGGTAGCGCTGCTGCCTCGCAGTTAGGAAACCTGGGTTCGCTTCTAAATTGGCCCTAGTGTGTGCTTGGTGTGTGGGTGTATTTGTGTGTGTCCTGCGGTGGGTTGGCACCCTGCCCGGGATTGGTTCCTGCCTTGTGCCTTGTGTTGGCTGGGATTGGCTCCAGCAGACCCCCGTGACCCTGTGTTCGGATTCAGCGGGTTGGAAAATGGATGGATGGATGGAATATCATAAATGTGTAATGAAGTAGAAGATTATATTAATACCCTTCTTGATATATAAGAATTGCCACAATATAGCACATTATTTGTTAATAAATCATTATTACAAAGCTTAATTCCATAATCTTTGTGTAAAGTAAGCGCACAGACAAAATGTTAAGGTGTGGGGAACCATCCCCGTATAGTGATATGCAGTCAAGTTTGTACAGTGTAATCACAACTGTAGACATTTACAAGACAGGTTTCTGGTGGAAAGATGCCGTATTTATGGAGGAGGGGACGGCGAAAAGGATGTTAGGAGGAGTGGGGAATCCTGGGATGATGGTGATGTCATCAGGAAGGGATGGCATGCGACTGAGAAATGCAGAAGTAGCCCGGCCGTTTGAATGGAAGGCTGGAGGTGAATTCACGGTACCGGGTTCTTTTGTGATTTGTCTTTCCTGTGAGAGAAAAGAGAGAGTGGTTGGTACACTGATTTTCTCCACTGTCTTGCGGGTTCACACGGCACATTGGGTACTTTGGCTTCCCTCTAATTGCGCATGTGTGACACTTTGTTTATTTGGAAGGGGAAAAAGACCACATATTAAAAAAGTCTATATTACATAGCTTGAAAGAACAATTTCTCATTCACATAAGTCTCCAGACCTTCTCCTGCTTTTTCAAATCCGTCTAATCATATCAGATGAAACACCTCCAGCTTTAAACAGCACCTGAAATAGGAAGTTTAAGATGGTTTGCTGCAGTAACAAAAATGCCACATTATCTGAACTCGCTGTAATTCACCATGAGATGTGATAGTTCTTTCAAATTAAAAAGCAATCAAACATTACATGTTGTATGGGAGCCAGTTTTGAATTCTGTCCGCCCTACTTTTAGTTTTGCTCCTGATCTTCACCCTTGTCCATCCTCAGATAAGCTGCTTCTCTGATAAGGTGTGAGATTGCTCCTTCAGCAGTAATGATCACAAGGCTAATAGCTGAGTACAGGAATATTTAATAGATCCCATTTTAAGTTCCTCAGAACCTCTAACTTTATGCTCACCCTTTTAACATCACTCAAGTTCACAGCTTTTTCGAAAAGGCAGTTGAGATGGGCCAAGGATTGGGTCTGCAATGAGAGCAGCATATCTTCAATTCAATTTAAAAATCCATTAAAAAAATATAGTAACAAATAACAAGCCACATCTTTTCATTATTAATTAATAGTATTCATTAAAAAAAATTAACTTACCAAAAAAACACAGCACCCAGAAGTATGTAAACATAACATTACTCTTACATTATTACATAAAAGGTTAAGATGGGAATAATAATCATCTCTGAATTTGTCAAAGCATTTTAAATAAATGGGAATCATTTACAAATAAATATGAGCATCATTATAAGTTATATATTGTGCTAAAAATTAAAACAATTTTCTTTAAAATAGCCTTGATATTTTCAGTTCTGGAGAATAAAACCAATCAGAAAGTGAAGCGAAGAGATTAGCAAACCAGGATTATAAGGTGTGCTCAAGTTTATGTTGCAGAACAAGACCTTATTGTCTCTTGATGCTTCATTTGCTAAAAGGATATATTCTAATGAAGCCAATATGTTTCAGAAACTGACACTAACCCTACATTTCCTCTTTCACATGGCACCTTTCCTGAGCTAGTGCTAGGGAATGCAACAGAATTAGTTATGTTCCAAAGTATTTCATACAAGAGTTAAGCTAAGCACTTCGGCACAGAGGACTGTGAGATGCCAATGACATCCCCAAACACTCATTGCAATAAGCCTTTAGTAAGAAAGGACAGATAGGCATCATATACAGATAACTGAAACAACATTCCAGGTTATCAGACAGCAGCTGACACAATAGAAAATGGTGTCTAGGACTGGTCTGAAACAAGGGATAAATTAACTATTTGTCATGCCCTTGTGCATTATTAAACACCTGGTAAATGCCATTTCCCTCAGTACTCCAAACACAGTAACTTTATGTATGTACATGTGTATCCTAGAGAGGCATATGCTCCTTAGGAATGTATTTTGTTTAGAATTGCAGCTCATAACTTGAACTTCTATATATATATTAATAATAAAATAATAATAAATTATTATTATTATTATTATTATTATTATTATACTGCGGTGGGTTGGCACCCTGCCCAGGATTGGTTCCTGCCTTGTGCCCTGTGTTGGCTGGGATTGGCTCCAGCAGACCCCCGTGACCCTGTGTTTGGATTCAGCGGGTTGGAAAATGGATGGATTATTATTATATATACTCTATATACTAACCTTCAGTAGCCATTGCAGAAGACAAGAGAAATACAGCACAAAAGAAAGGATATATTTAACTTGCTTGAAAATGCAGCTATCACTTCTAATATACATTTCAATTTAATACATACTGTGTATACAGCCAAAGAGAAGACATCAAAACCATACACCTATCTCATGATTCTTCAGTGGAGCCTTTGACAATCGCTTTTCCATTTTCACATTATTCTTGGCACAGAGTCAGTGTCATGGGGCTTCTGGCTTTGAGGCTTCATGATAAGCATTATATACTCCTTTTTTTCTCTGACCTCTAGTATGTATTGTCACATGCATGCAGCCCCTCCACGCTACATGTCCTGCTTCAACAGTGCCTTTGCAGCCCCTTCGCGCAGCAGCATGTCCATAGAAGACTCATCACTGCTGACCTTGCAACCGCATCCCGCAACCTGTCCGTTGGTCACTGAAAGCTCACCACTGTGACAATGAGTTCTCTCACAGCCCCAACGCGCAGAGTGTCTGTCAGCCAAGGTCTGATCACCAACCTGTGGGGTACTTTAATTCGGCCAATGACCTGGCCCACTTTCTCTTTGTCCCCTCTCCTCCAGGATGATCCGTCCCCAGTCACGGATCAACCTGATGAGGAGGATTATCACTACCTGAACTGAAGGAGGGAGCTGATGCAGAATGACTAATGAAGTCACTAATTGTTTGCTTTGTTTGTGTGTCATGGAGTGGTAGCTCCTGCTTCAATAAATACGCTTGCTGTTCCTGTTTGAAGTGGTTTTAATAAAGCTGGTCATTCTGAAGACTAAGACTGAGCCTCGTTTTTTGGGTGCAGGACAGTGACTCATGTGTCACATGGCAGCAGAAGTGGGGTCCTTGCACCAATGGATCCCCAAGAAGAACAGCAACCACATGAGGAAACGAGCCTCTGTTGGCCACTCCTGCCCCAGCGTGGCCACAAGATGTGCTGCCAAAGGTGCTGGGACAGGGGAGACTGGCCAGCTATTTTGGCCCCTTTTCAACCAGAGAAGCCCTCCAAACCCTACGGAATCTCCTTCCTGATAGACTTAATGATTATGACCTCCTGAATCTACAGATCCTCCTCCGCACAGTGATGAGCCCACTGGCCAAGGGTCGCCAGTTTTGTATGTCCAGTATAGATCCATAGACTTGGTGGACCTGATTCAAAGCTGGTTTCAGGGAGACACTTTTGAACATTTGGTGGAAAAGCTTGCTATTGTTGCCATTCTCGGTCATAAATGAAAATCTCTGTGATAAGATACTTCAGAATGACGTCCACTTGCTGCTAAGTCTAACCCACAGTGTAGAAGATTTTCAGCGAATACCAAGTGGAGGCAAGGAAAAACGTACTATTTGTTGGTTTAAGCAGTGGTATAAACAACGAAAGGAAGTTGATCGAGTGACATAGAGTGTCGGAGAAACTTGAAAGCTTAAGTTCACAAAGTCACCCAGTGTCCAAAATAAAAAAGAAGTTGTCAGATATCAAAGTTGCCATGAAAAGGCGAGTTGTAGCCCACTATCTGAGTGTCATATGAAAGCTACAGGGTACAGAGAAAAG